>NC_044502.1:41415021-41727521 GCF_902362185.1 Chanos chanos
GCAGTAAATGTTATGTTTGTAAATGTTCCCAATCTAGGTCACTCGCGGGAAGTCAGAGAGAATGAATCAGGATTCCCTGTACTCGTCACGTTGAAGAGATAAGGTGATTTTTGTACAAATTGTTCTCTGTTCTGCATTTCCACACCATTTAAGAGTTCAGGGTGTGCTTTCAGTTTAATTGCCTCCCTCCCTCTCTGTCTCTCTCACTTTGTTTATTTCTCTTTTTTTTGCAGTCTGTCTCTCCCACTCTACCCTATTAGTGTATTACAATTATTTGTCTTTTCCTGGGATGCAGATGTTTGCCTGTGTCTGCCCACTCTTCTGCTCTTTCGACTCTATCTTTCTCTCTTTTTCTCCCACTCTCTTTTTCTCTCCCCCACTTCTCTCTCTCTCTCTCTCTCTCTCTCTCTCTGTCTCCTGTTCTTTTTCTCTCTCACCTCTAACCATCTTTCCCACCCTTGCATTTGATTGCTACTTCCTTTGTTATGGGTCCAAATCAATCCTGCTCATTTCGGTCAGAATTGATTCCACCATCTCTTATCGTCAACGCCGCCGTCTGCACTCTCCATTCTCTATCCACCTGTATCTTTCTCCATCTATCTCAGTCTCTCTCTCTCTCTCCCTCTCTCCCTCCCTCTCCCTCTCTCTCTCTCTCTCTCTCTCTCTCTCTCTCTCTCTCTCTCTCTCTCTCTCTCTCCCTCTCTGTTTCCTGGCTTGCTTTCCCTGTTTTGCAGTAACTCATTTTAAAATATCCCTTCCCCCCATCGCTCATTCTATTACTCCTCTCTTGTTTGTCCCAGGAGTTGGTGAAGAAGCAGAACGCAGGTTCAAACAGACACCCTTGAAATCTGTTCACCAGATGGTATTATGGATGCAAAAGTGCTCTTGCCTTCACAGTAAACTGCTGATATCCTTTGAAAGGTTTCTACATCTCAACGTCTGTTTGTTGAAGGAGGAAGAGCTGAGATATGACTCAACTATGAATCGTTCTTCTACATCACAGAAGCCTTCACACTTCCTCTGTCTGTCTGTCTGTCTAGCCTTTAGCCTCGCTCACCGGACCCTCGTGGGTTATGCCAGTGAACCATCTGCAGGGAAATCATGGTTGCTCTGAAGAAGTTATGGAGAGTTAGCTCTCAGACTGAAACCAATGTAGAAAAGAGCTTGATAAATAACCAGTGAGAGGAGGCAGGAGAAGGCCAACGAACCAACGGCGGTAATAACACTGCAAAGCATACGATAGCTTATGCTCAAACTTTATGACGTCTGTCGTTTTATACAGATTTTACCACAGAGCATAAGGATTCTAACTATTTTCCAATAAATACCCCCAATAAACTTACCACCCACCCACCCCCTCCCCAAGAAAAGGTAGATTAAAGAGAAAAATCCCCTGAAAAACAATACAGACAGCTTTTAAGCCGAAAAATGAAAAGGGTTTTGGGTGTGAAGAGAAATACATCTTTAAGGAGTCTTCTCCTGTCTCTCCCAGAAAAAAAAAGAGAGAAAGAAGGAGAAGAGAAAACATTGAGACTCTTTGATGGTCTCCACTGTACCGACTCATCAATCATGGTCATTTCATACTTTCTAAAAGAGGTGTGATGTGCTGTTTTGGCGGCCTTGGGAGAGACAGAATAAGAGAAAGAGAGAGAGAGAGAGAGAGAGAGAGAGCAAGAGAGAGTGAATGAAAGAGAGAATGAATGAGTGAAAGAGAGAGAAAAATATTTTTTCTGAGCAGTGTAGGCAGTCTGAATAGAGTATTACCAATCAAGGAAAGAAAACCTTGCGGGATATATTTTACTTCTCTTGCCAATTCAGAGTTAAAATTTTTTTATTAAAATGACTTGCGCTTTGATTCTCCTGCAATTTCAGAAGTGAGAAGGATTGGAACACATGATCAAATGTTTGATTTTGCTGCTTATGTTTTTATGTTTATTGATATTATATGAGGTATTATTTTATTATTCATTTCAAATAACCACAGTTTTTGGATCTAACACATAGAAAAAAAAAAAAAATCAATAACCTCAGTTATGGAGTGTGTTTTTGATGCCCTGACACACATGTGCCCACGATCTGTTCACAGCTGAACGGGCCCACAGCGAAATCATTAACAATGGAATCGGTACTGTCATTACCATCCCTTTGCGATCATTGAAGTTATCATGCGGGTTCAATTTATGTATTGATCAGGTCTCCCCTCTTTCCGGGAGACTGAGTTGGCGAATGTAGGTTCAGCTACTTCTCCTCGTCCATTCTGCACTCTCCTGCCCGTTAATCTCTCAACAGATATGTTCTGCTGGCTATTAATTAAACAAGCTCTGCACCCCCCCCCCCCACACACACACACACACACACACACACACACCGCCTTACCTCTCAGGCCCATCAGCTCCATCGCTCGATGTTCTACCAATCGAACGCTTTAAATGCTGATGTGGATCTGCCCCTAGCTCCTCTATAGTGCCAGTCAATGAGATGCCACCCACTTTCAATCTTTTTCCCGACTCTGCCCCCCCCTCCCTTCCCCCCCCCCAGGCCCTTCACTTTAGTTTAGCTCTCTCTCAGGCTTATATATTCCATGCACATTTACAGCCTGACTAAGAAAAAAAAATGTGTTCACATTCAAGCCAGAATGAAGTCAGCTGCACTAAAATGACTATCCAAGATTTGTAGATCATTTCACTGATATGCTTTATTCCCACTGTGAAATTTGGATGGCAACAGAACCTCATCACAGTACGGCACTCATTAGCACTGTCTCATGTTACTAACCGTGTTTGTATGTAGGTTATCATTATGTCTGGACGCATACTGAGTCAATGTCTATAATCTAGATTACAAACAGGTACTTCAGCATTACCCCAACTGGGAGACAGAACGACCAGAAATGCCAGGATTCACAAATACACACACACACACACACACACATTTACAAACGTGCACACACACACACACACACACATTTACAAACATGCTCACACACACACACACACGTACACATTTACAAACGTGCACACACATGCGCGCGCACACACACACACACACATTTACAAACGCACTTACACACACACACACAAACACACACAAACACACACAGACATTTACAAACGCACTCACACACATGCACACACATACAAACACACACACACACACACACACACACACATTTACAAACGCACACACACACACACACACACACACACACACACACACACACACACGTACACACATACAAACACACCCATGCACACATGGACACTCACATTTGCTTGTACATCAAAGTGGCATTCACTTTGATTTTACCGTTACTGAAGATTAATAACCTAACCCTAATTGCGACCATTGACACTTTTTTTTGTGTTGACAATAACAACATTATCTTTTAGGGGGGAAAAAAAAGGCTCAATTTATGGGGAGCAGCAAATGCGCACATGATTTTTCCACTAGTCAGATATTTATATCCCCATGGGTACATTTGGTTTACCCAACACCACAAAAACAAGATAATGAAAAAAAAAGAGATGCTGAATGAAAAAAAGAAAGAAAGAAAGAAAAAAGAAAACGCTGTTCTTTGATAACGAAGATGCTGATAAACACACACCAGATGTTATGGTATTAGCCTCATACCTTGTCACCACCAAGAGTGAAGGTGAGACCCGATTAAAGCGTTAATTAGACAGATTTTCCCCCATTAAAAGATGGAATGCTCCTCTGTTAATTGAACATAAAGAAATACAGCTCAGATACGGAACACATCTGAGATACATGTCAAACGTAATTTTCGTTCACATCGTATTTACTCATTAACCCTGCATTTTCAAATGACCGCTGGGAATAGTAGGCAGATTGTTTCTGAAATGAAAAAAAAAGCCTTTGATCTACTTCAAAAAACAAGTGCAAAATGTAAACTGCTTACAATACGTCTATGGAGCAATGAAGAGAGAGAGAGAGAGAGAGAGAGAGACGGGGGGGGGGGGAGATTGATTTAAGGTGTTTTTTCTTTTTCTTTTCTATTTTTAAATTGAATCTAAATGTGATTTATAGTTGGTTCACCATAAAATACTCACCAGATAAACAACCTGAGAACCAACGGAAAGGGGTTGATCAATGTAAATTGGTTGGGTGAATGAGCTGACTGACCTCTGTGAGTCCTTGAAGAGTGAGCTGAAAGTGGGGGGGTGGGGGCAGGTGTGAGAGAGGGGTGCCATGGGAGAGAGGGGTGGAGAGGTGTGGATCTAGCTGTTTTTGGTTCTGTGGATAAATTCCCCACTATCACAGACCTTGATGCCTGTGTCCCTGGCCACAGAAAGCAAACAGTGGGGCCAAAAAGCCCTCCAGGCCACTGCTGTAGCCCACTGGCCACTCTGGCATGCAGCCAATGGCTTTGCACAGCATTACGTATTGGCCGTGGAGTCACAGCTGGGGGCTGGCAGAAAGAGAGAGAGAGAGAGGAGAGAGAGAGAGAGAGAGAGAGAGAGAGAGAGAGAGAGAGGAGAAAGAGCCTGCCCACCGCTGCATTAGTTTGGTCTTGAGAGAGGTCAATGTTGGTTGAGTGACAGGTCCCTGCCCTCTTGGTTCCATCCCAGCCACTTAGGGATAACTGTTAGAGAGCTGTTTTAAGATACAAAAGGAAAAGAGTAACAGAGCAGCACTTTGGGAGTAAAAGCATTTGTGCTGGGATTGCCTGACATTTTAGCAGCAGTCTCAGAGACTAGCACAACATTAGTTCAATTCCCCATAGAATTGCACAGCCTCTTGTGGATGGTTGGAATGTCGGCTTTCAACGTCACTTTAAATGCTCTTCAACTGCCTCAGAACAGATTACCTTGAAAGATTCAGATGTCAGCTATTAAGGGTACCACATTTTAACTTTTTTTTTCTTTACATGTGACTTGTAGGTAATACACCTGATAAAAAATGTAACCCCTACAGATTCTTGCAAACATAGAGAAATTTAAAAAAAACAACAACAACAACAACAAAAAAACGATTTATGGTTAATTATAAATACAGATTGTCTGAGACATTTGTGTGAATATACTCCTCTTTTTAATCGGTATTTGTTTTTGTACTAATGTCCCTGGTTTTCTGTTTTGAGCGGAGACTCACAGAAGCAGTCAGTGTTCTTCCCTCACAGGAGTACAATTACCTGAGTGTTTGTGCAGCCAAGCCTCGGCATGTGGGAAAGGACCTCGGTCTCTGAACCAGAGCCTTCCGGGTGTTTCTGGCACCTGTGGCCGACTTACAGCAGCCTTTGGAAGGAGAACACACTTCCAGCGATTTCAAATCTGTCCAGTTACATCCAATTAAAACCCCACATTGTGTAGAACACATTGTCAGCCTCTTCTGAGGAACTCTGGTTTGCCAGCTGGAGAGACTGGAAAGTTTAAGCGAGCCAGTCGGCACAGTTGAATTACCTCACCAGTCCCTGCTTGAGCACCAATTCTGTTACAGATATTCCAGGTACCAGAAAGGTTTTGCTGTTGTAGAATTCAGTGCTGAAGGTAAAATAAGCAATGCATTCAAGCTTTAAAGGGTTTGACATGATACTAGAACTATACTAATTACAACTGAGGAAAAAACAATACATAGAAAAATTTGAGGAGGTATGCTGCTAAGGTATGAAACATAATGTATTCAATGCTTTTAGGTTCATGAAATAGATTTTTTTACAAATCAAGGTGATTTCAATGTAGCAGGAGTGGAATGGCACGTGTCAACACGAAGCAGAAATCCTTTCTCTATTCTTGAATGTCCTATTTAAGTGTCTTTTTAAGGGTCGTCCAAGCAAAGATGGCAGGTTTGTAGAATGGGTGACACGCTCACCTTGACACCACTGAAATATCTGTCTGTGACTCTTGTTCCACACTGAAGTGTGTGGAGAACACGTATGCTCAGTATTCCTGTCAAATCCCCCCTGCACACCCCACCCTCCCTCTCCCGAACTTGCCCTTTTTCTGCCCCCCCGGCAAAGAAAATAGTAGGGGGGGAAAAAAAAACGGAGCGACGTAGAATGACAGAATGAAGCTTCCAGAAATGAGAGGGAAGCTGTCTCAAACGCTGATCAGGGTGAGATGGGGTCGTAGCTAGGGGGAGAAGAGCAGGAGTCACCAGAGAGTGTAAGAAGGGACAGTGCCCTTCAATCAGACAGTCTTTTATTCCTCAGGTCAAAGACCCCACCATTCATACCGTATTGTTATACAAATGATTAGAGAGTGAATCTCTGCAAAGCTAACTCAAATCAAGTCAATCAATTTTTTTTTTTTTGGGGGGGGGGGGGAGGCTTCATCTTGCAACTCTTGCAGCTGAGGAGTCTGGAACAGTGTTATTAGTATGCATACATTATTACTAGAGGCCTTGTGTGATTTTTGTATGACTGATTTGAGCATCTTAGGCAGCTGTTGATCTATGTGTATCAGGGCTTTGTTACCTGAAACTCATTAAAGTGTATAACACTGGAGCTTAGCCTAGCCACAAGTCTGTGTAAAAAAAAAAACAAACAAAAAAACTGAAAAGGGTTATGTTAATTAAAAAAAACAGTAATGGAAAGTCGATGGAAGGCTTTTTCCGTGTGGTTTAGTTCACGTGGTCATGAAGTCTTGTTTCATGAAGGGCATATGCACCGTTTTTAGTTTAACATCAAAATTCACCCCCTACTGCATAAATAATAAACAAAAAAAAATGTAAAAATATTCTGTTTGACCTTTTCTTGATGGCTATGTTTAAAACATCGGTCATGCTGACAGAAACAAGCATAGCGCTCTGCAGTTTCTTTCATATGGAGGAGTCTTTTTTTTTTTTTTTCCAAGGACCTCATGTACCACTCACATGTTATGTCATTAAAATGGAAGCTATGCTGAATTCTTTTTCTTTCTTTCTTTTGTCGCGACAGATCTCATACATGGGTAAGAGCTCGCATCATTTTAATCACAAAAGGAGAAACCTGCATAGTCTGACTATACATGTGATCTCGCGGTTGGTTTCGGGGACGTTTTCTCGTGTGTGCATGCCGTCATTTTTTATCAGCGATAATGAGATGGGTTATTTTCTCAGATGAATGCGAAACCTCCCTCAGAAGCAGAACTCTGTTGATTCATGAAAAAAAAAAAAAAAAGTCCTTTTGTGACTCACAGGAGGTTCAGATCCACGGGAACCGCAGCTCAAACACGGCTGCCATGGGAACCGAACGTGAATGTGTTTTCAGGCATGTTGGATCTTGGTGTCTTTAGCAGCTCGTCTTGGATGATTTTTTTTTTTTTTATTATTATTATTATTATTATTATTATTATTATGGCATGTTCAAGGTTATGTATGGTTTTTCATATGAATAATAACATGATTCCATTTGTAAAGGTTACCCATTAAGTAACAGGAGCAGAAGAGTATTTGAATGCTTAACTTAGATGTTTATTGGACGTGGTGTCTTACTTTGCAGTGAAGGGAAAGCATTGCTGGACACCTTCCAAAAGCGTTTTTGTATATTGTCTGCAGGACAAGCTCTTTAATTTTACAAGTTAGATGAACAAACTCAAGGGCATGTCAAATGACATGCTCACATGCACTTCCAAGAGCTGCCAGATGGACTGATTCGGTCGTCTGAGTCATCACACTGTGAGGGGACATTATCAAAGAGGAATCGGTTTAGTTTTCGTGCAAACCTTCCCGATGATCTCGGTCGCTAAACTGACAAACAATTCTAAACACTCTGCTCCTCTCTCGTCATCCGTACTCGTCGACCTAAAGCATTCCCGTAAATTCGGTCTTTTGCTTCTGTCTTTCTCTTATCATTTTCCTGCCCCCTTCTCCTCCTATCGCTGACAGATGACACCCAGAGTAGGGGGTCCTGAAGATTAGTCCTCCCCCCCTCTCGGCTTGGCATATGTCCGGTTCCACACCTCTGCGGTATTGCTCTACCCTCTTCCCTCATTAGTGCGCTCAAACTCTTTGGTTCTAAACTCTTTCCTCTTTCCTGATCATTCTGAAGAATTGGGCCTTTACAGCTGTCTCAATTTATCTTCTTCCATTTAGAAGAATCAGGACAGACTCTCCTACTGATTCCAAAGTGGCAAGCACCAAGGACAGACTGTCATGGTTCAGTAAACCACCAATTGCATCAAGAAACTCACACACACACACACACACACACACACACACACACACACACACACACAGGCACACACGCACACACGCACACACACACACACACTTATATACAGAGCAAAGTTTATGAGGAAAACCAACAGCAGTGAAGGGCTGATTTGGCTGTTGTGATATGCAAGTCATATCACAGAGTGCTGGAAGGAGCAGATAGCCTGCACAACTGAGCCTGGGTATGTATACACACACACACACACACACACACACACACACACGTGCGCATGTGCGTGCCCGCGCGCACACACACACACAGAGTGAGAGAAAATTTAGATTTACATGGTTACTCCCACAGGGCCTGGTCGTCAGGTAGCCTCCCGGGGTTAATGGCCCTTATCCCTCTGTTCTGCCTGGCTCAGAGTCTGGCCTCGCTCTCGCCGTCTGACCCACGGGCACACATGGACAACTCTCAAGCCTCCCTCATTTCATGCTTCTCACAGACCTGTCCATTCCTCTGGACACATCTCTCTCTCTCTCTCTCTCTCTCTCTTCCATCTCTATCTCCTCTTCACGTTCTCTGTCTATTCTTCTCAGAAGTTTCCCTGTTTATGATGTGTTTTTTTTTGGGTGGAATTTGTGATTGTCTGTTTATATTACATTTTTTTCATCTCTTCTCTTTCCCTGTTTCACTCTTCCCCCCCCCCTCTCTCTCACTTCTTCCACTCATTCATGTTCCTACACTGTACATGCTTCCCCTCTTTCCCGCTCTCCATTCCTCCTCTTTATTTTCTCCCCTCCATCTCTCTTTCACCCTCTCACTCAATTCCCAAATGTGCTTTATTGGTGCAATGTTCTCTGCATTGCCTACACATTTCTCATGGCTGAGATGTGGCACAGAATTGGAATATGATATGGAATCTGTCATGCAGAAACATTACAGGACATAAATATTTATTCTCTTCTCCTCATCACCGCCGCCTCCATTCCCATCTGTTCCACCACCAGACCTCCGTATTCCTTTCCATTCATTTTCTCTCTCTCTTTCTCTCTCTCTCTCTCTCTCTCTCTCTTTCATTTTTTTCTCCTCCCGTATTTGTTCTCTCTATCCTTCTATTGGCTCTGCTTCACTTTGAGAAGAAACAGAAAACAAAGTCTGCCCGTGCGAGGAAAAGAAGAAAAGAAGAAAAAAAAAAAACCTCAACAGAAAAAAAAAAAATTGATCCACAGTATCAAAGACCTCACCTTCAATGAGAGAAGAATTCATTTTACAGAGCGCTGGACCAGACAGACAAGGGCCGCCACCGTCTGGGTTTTTTTTTTTGAGCTATCACCAAAAGGCAACGAGTAATGGCGCCTTTGGAAAAATTAGGAAAAGACAATACAAGAACATATATATACAAAAATATATAGCAGGTTCCAATCATTATGTTTACTTATGTATGTGTTTATCTGTTTACTTGTTTATTTTTCTATCTGTGTGTTTGTTTATTTTTGCTCTTTGATTTGTTCCTTTTTTGCAGTCCTTTCTATGAAGATTCTCAATTGGTCACATCGATTACACACATAATGTTTTTCACAATACCTGATAATTCAAAGGATAAACATTGAATTGTACGCATCAGCGATTGTGGCATTGTTCAAAACCCACTCTGACCGAGCCATAAAATACGAATCGTGACGGCTTGGCTTGCATTTTGCTTAATGTGTAAAAGAAACTAAGAAACAAATAAACATTGAGTTGGCAATGACCTTTCATTCAAATAGAGTAAATTATGTGCAACTGACATGCAAAATAAAGATTTGTAATGCAATATTAGGTCAGCGTCACAAAGCTGCAACAGGAAAAATGAGAACTCACCCGTGGTCTAAAGTAATCTCCACACTGCTGAATAAGATGATTGACATATTCTCTAATACATTATACACAATTTAAGTCACATAATAAATGTGTTCATCAAATACCTCATTCAAAAATTCAACAAAATATGCCTTGACCTTTCCCTCAGTTGGTGTTTTGATGCTCAATGCAAAATAAATTTGAACAAAGTCATTGAAATATATTCAAAATATATGTCTTCCCTTTACAGCATCAGCCCTGTTGTTGTGGGAGGCATAAAATTCTGCTTACTTTACAGGTACCACCATGCAAAGTCTATTTGAATAAATATGAATTTCACTGCTGTCAAACTCAGTTGCTATTTAATCAAAAATCATCTGTATCAATACCCGTGGAGGGAGGAATACTTCAGTTAGCAGTCAGACTACAAACAAGCCAAACCTTTAAAAATAAACAAAAAAACCTCTTTCCATAAGTGGTTGTTTAACATTTTAACAACAGTTTACCCACCGTTTGCATGTCTGACAATATTGTGTGTCTGCTTTGGCCCAGTCCTCAGTCAGTCAGCACATAAGCAGGGAGACAGACACACATTCAACCCATTGGGATCATGGGAGTTAGTATAGTGAGTCTGAGGCAGACTGAGCGACAGGAAAACTGTCCCCTGATGCGCCAAACACCAGTCATGCGAAGCATAGGTTCCCTGTACACACTAAACCCTGATTCAGCATTCAGCAGCCAGAGCGAAACAGCATCAATCTTTCTCAACACTAGCCATGTGTCAGGCCGATTTTTTTTTTTTTTTAATTTATTATTCATACAATGTCTTTATCCGTAAGACAGTCTTATGCCAAATATGTAAATAGATTTGTTGACCAATTTTGAAGTTGAGCCTTCATTTCCTGTGAGTAAAATGAAAAAAAAAAAAAGAAAAGGGGGGATGCTTTTGCCCTAAAGCGCAGATCTGCTCGCCGTGACAACCCCGGGAATTTATAACAACAACTGTCTGCTGCAGTGTCTCGGGCTGGGAAATTGTGTGCGTGTATATTAGTGTTAAAGAGTTCATTTGCATGAGAGTGGCAGTATGAGAATGTAAATACTGCTAATTAGTGAAAATGAGTGAGCCTGCGTGTTTTCTCTCTTTTTTTTTTTTTTTTTTCTCATAACAACAAATGTACTCAGCTAACACGCTCTCTGGTAATATTGTATAATGGCCGTTGTTAGCCATGTGATGGATAGGGGTGTGTGTGCGTGTGTGTGTGTGTGTGTGTGCGTGTGCACATGTATTGTTGTATTTGAATTTTTGTGTGTACATATTGGTGTTATGCACTGAATAAGGGTATATGTCTGTATATGAATATGTTGTTGTTACTTGTCTGTATGTGCATGTTTGTTGGAATGTCATGTGTGTGTGTGTGTGTGTGTGTGTGTGTGTGTGTGTGTGTGTGCGCGTGCGCGTGTGTGTGTTTGCATGGGTTTGTTTGCGTATGTTTATGTGACTGTGAATGCATTGCCTCTGGAAAAGGGATTCTATTCTCGTCCTTGCCTCAGTCTTCACTATCCACCTCTCCTTGTTACATGACTGCTGCCTGTAGCCAGTGCCACCTACAAGCCTGCCGTAATTAAAGTGTTTGATCTCCGTCCCTCCCCGCGGAGACACACATTTCCACACCGACACACACCACTGCTGCCTCTGTGATCAATGACTGCGAGAGAGGAGCAGGCCACAAACTGACAGTATCGAGATTGAACAGACAGAGGAAGGGATTGAGAGAGAAGAAAGACGGGCAGTAAAAAGCGAGAGAGAGAGAGAGAGAGAGAGAGAGAGGGGAGGGGTAGGGAGCTGAGAGAGAGAGAGAGAGAGAGAGAAAGAGAGAGAGAGAATGAACAGGTTGTCTGAAATAAATAAAAACAGAATATGAATAAAAGAATGAATGAGAACACCAAAAATGGTGACAGTGAGACTGTGAGTAAGACTGTTTGTCAAACCACACATAAGATAACATTGTCTGTGGTCTCCTTTTGGTCAGGAACTCCCTGGTCCCTCCCTTTTATACAACACAATCGCTATGACATCTTTAAGAAATTAACAAACAAATATATATATTAGCAAACACACGCGCACACACACACACACACACACACACACATATATATATATATATATATATATATATATATATATATATACATATATAATGATTCCTCCTTTTATCCGCTACCTTTCTCTATTTTCACATTTCTCTTGCTCCTGGGTTCTTATCCATACAAAAGCTCTGATCCTGTTTTGCGGCGCATGCATCCCCTCCCCACATGCCACTCTCTCTCCCTCTCTCTCTGGGCCGGCTGGCTGACCTTGGGAGGTGGCAGATCAGAGACAGACAGCCTGGAGGAGAGGCCCCATCCATCTTCCTGCAGACTGCCAGCTTTTCCCCCCCAAAACAAGCCGGGGAAATGATCCCTTGCCAAGAAGTGTGCTGACTGTTCCAGCTCTGCGTAGCCTTGCTCACTCAAATTACCTGAGATCTCTGGACCGTGGATAGACTTCATCTACTGAGCACAGCATGGAACCGCACACACCTGATTCATGCTGTTTGTTTAAATACACCAAGAATACACGTTTACACGCAGACATCTGGTTTATGGACTTACACATACGTTGAAGGCACACGCTGTTGATCGACACCTCGACATATGGGATAGTAAATGTGTAGGTGTACAGCTGGTTTAGTGTTTTGTGGAGTGAAAGTTGCTTAGAGTGCATAATGACTGCTCTCATTTCAACATAAAAGCTAATCCTAATTTTAATCTTCTCCTAAATTCGTTCTTAATCCAATCTTAATATTCACCTGAAATCAATCTGAGTAAAAAGAAAAAAAAAAAAAAAGTCCTGAGACTTGGAACACGAATAGCCACATGGTCTTCACGCATAAAGTGCTGTAGTTAGTACATATAATCATAACATAGACATGTTTCTACCCTGTGGCTCTGGTCAGAGGCTCATTTTCAGGTATATTGGACCTGATATCATTCTTTTCTTTCCTCGTGTCAGTGTCATGCCATTCTTCCCCTCACTAGACATTCCTCCATTTGCGGAGAGGCCTCCTCTCTCCTCTCTCTTCAATTTCTTCTCTCTGGTCTCATTTTCTTTTTGGTGCGAAGCTCCCGTCTGCCACTCATTCGCCACCAATCAGTCTCCATTGTATCCATCCTCTTTTCCCTCTGCTTTCCTTATCTCCCTCCTCCTTCCTCTCTCATCTTGTTTTTTTTTTCTCTCCCCTTCTTTCTCTCTCTCTCTCTCTCTCTCTCTCTCTCTGTGTGTGCGTTGTGCACCTCTCTGAGTGAAAAATGACGAGACGAAGCATTCTGGGGTTGTTTTCTCCTACATGGCAATCAGTTTGCAAATCAATGCAGTGTAAGGGAAAGCGTCGGCAGGCTGTTTGAATCGCTCGGCCTTAATCGGCGAGACGGCTGAGACGCGGAGGCCTGTCGACGCCGCGGTGCGGCGCGTGGTTAAGGGAGGATCCGTGCGTCTCAGACAGACGGAGTGGTAGTTCTTTGAAAACGGGGCTACTACGCAATGTTCTCAAGATCTCGGGGCAGTCATAAAAAAAAAAAAGCAAAGCACTCTCGAAGAAAAATACGAAATTCTTCTTTGTACTGCTTTAAACTCACTGATAAAACCATACTCTCTTTTTTTTTTTTTTTTTGTAAAATGACGTGAAAGACAATATTGAGGAGCTGTGAATGTAAACCCATATGAATTTTTCAAAAGCGTTGCAGCAGGAACAATGAGAAGTCTGAGCCACAACATTATACTGCAAGATGAAAAGAGTGAGAGATGGTTGAAAAGAGAAAAAAAAAATCATGCAGACTGCTTAACAAAATTTTTCCATTCAGTTAGACAATTTAAGACGTTTGCTGCTTAACTTTGTCTCATTTGTGGAGCTCTGCATTATATTATTTTTATGAAGGTACTGATTTTACCACTTAAATTGACTTGATTTGGTTAAATATGCTTGTGTGTTTGAAAATGCAACTGCTTTCCTACCAAAAGAATCTATAACAAAAAAGCAAGTGCAAAATGAATTCAATGTTTCCACACTTTCTAAAAAAAAGAAGAAGAAAAGATTTGAAGCTCCTCACCAAAGATCCATTACTTCTTCATTCAAGCAAAGCCTATTGATTGATCTGCCAAATCAGCCATGATTCATCCCTTATTTCATAATGTGTGTTTGTGTGTGTGTGTGTGTGTGTGTGTGTGTGTGTGTGTGTGCGTGCGCAAATGTAGAATATATATATTCATTACAGTAGATTTCACTCAAACACACCAGCTTCCCCAGCAAGTTCCTAATGAGAAAACATATCCATACCATAGGCTTGGATGGGCTCAGTTTGGCTTGAATCCTGTTGCCTTTCTGAATGTCTTGGGGGGGGGGGGTGAAGACTCTATCAGAGTGATAAGGTAATCAGGGTTTTAGCCAGAGGCAGCGCTGCCTCTCTCTTGTCTGTTGGCTGGAGGCACAGCTGGGATGGCTTGCTCAAGCCCAGACTGTGGTTCCTCTCCATTTGGTGCGCTACGCTACGCTGAGCCCAGACGGAGGGAGTTTTTTTGTGGGAAAGTCACTCATGGGAATTGGAGAGACCCCACATCTGTGGTGAGGCCATGCAGCCAGTGAGCAGATACACAGCAGAGAAAAGGGAGAGAGAGAGAGAGACAGGCAGCAGCTGCATCTGACAACCAGCGCAGGGACGAGACTCATGGAAAAAGAGAGAGAGAGAGACAGAGACAGAGAGAGAGAGGGGGACAAGGAATGAGCTATGAGGTGAATGAGCTTGGTTGAGGCTGGTTGAGGAGGCGGAGGAAGGGGCAGTAAGGAGGCGTGGCACTCAGTTATCATGTCTGTTTCAAGATGCTGCCGCCTGAGCGCTGAGTTAGCATGTGAGAGAGGGGTTATTAGATTCCAAACACGAAAACACATTTTTTTTCGATTCTTTGCCCTCTTCACCTTTCCCACCCCATTATCCATAAGAACAGCTCAAGGAGTCTTTTCTCTGTGCACAAACAGGCAACAGGCTCATCTCCAAGGCCTCTTGGGCTAAGAAATCCTGCCCGACACCTATGCAAATCTTCATATCGATCAGTCCATTCGTTGTCAAAATGCTGAGTCATCTTTGGCATGTCTCAGAAATACCAAGTCAGGCTGTAGAGGAGGAGAGGAGGGGGCCCAGATCATTCTCTGCCAATGCGGACCAATCGTCTGTGTGTGTGTGTGTGTGTGTGTGTGTGTGTGTGTTGTGTGTGTGTGTGTGTTTGTTGAAAAGTGCTGATGATGACTGCAAAAAAAAAAAAAAAAGTATGCTATGGGGCTGTTATTATCGCATTGCTTTGAAGATGGTCTCAGATGCACTTCTCCTAAGCCTTGAAGAAATCAAATGAACATTACATAAGAGAATATGGTGGAGAGATCACAGATGGGAAAAAAAAGTCAAGAGTGAATAGAAAACAGAGGAAGTACGTGTAATTAGGTTGGCTCCCATGTCAATAAACATGTCCTTCTTTGATTTATGTTTGTATCATTTTCATACCAAAAAAAAAAAACCCCAAACAAACAAAAAACACCTTTTCTGGCTGTCTTCCACAGTACTGCAACAGACCTATATGGTACTCCGTAACTGCCTACTTTACAGTCTGTGCATTTCCACTTGTCTATGCACTTCATTTCATTCATCTACACATCTCTCTAATGCCCTGATTTGGATTCAAATTCTGATCCCTATCGTATTTAACCACATTGCATTCGGATTGATCCTTAACCATATTTCGTTTGGATAGATCTTTATCTTCTGGCTTCTTCAGAATACGTTTAGCCTATTCCATGCTGAAAGAGCCCCGTAAGAGCCCCTGAACAAACATTAACTTGGTTATTTTTGATGTTCTACAAGACTGAGCAATGGATCCGTAAGCGTGTTATCTGAAGGTAAGGAACGGCCTGGATAGACGGTTCCCGGCAGGAAGGACTGCTGAGAAAAGACTTGGAGGTGCAGTTCGCGTTCGTTCGGAGCGAGCTTATAAAAAGTTATTCGTGCAGGAGCCGTAGCAGCGTGCCCGTGTGCCAAGGAGTGCATGCGCCAACAGAAGTCACCGAGTCAGCAGGAAACAGCGATCTCCTGAGATTCGCCTCGGAACTCGGTAATATCGGTCCCGCTCCGCATCCACGTGACTTCCACAAATCACAGGCGCTACATCGCTCAACTCTGTGCCTATGTAGATATAATACGCATACACACTGTTAATCGAGTCCATCCATTATGCAACGGCGAATGTGATGTGAGCCTCTGGCTAATTCTCAGTGATTGATGCGGAGGAAACAGGAATGGTAGGAGGTGGGTAAGGTCCTTTGGAAAAAGCCACCGATCTGTGTTTAAGAAATATTGTTAGCCTGCAACTCATTTACCTCACTGGAAGCGATAGCATTCTTCACTGATCCACAGCGTCCGTGTGATCTATTGCTAGAATTATTGTGATGTAAAATAAAGAAGGTGGTGATAACGTTATATCTTAAAAATATTAGTGTTGATGTATTACGCCTTGAAGATAACCGGAAAATCCATGTTTAGTCTTAGACCGTTTTTTTAAAAAAAAATCCACCATCGCCTGTTGGAAGCAACGATTTCAAACGACTGCAAACGTCAAACGAAATTTTATAGGCTGCAACAAACCTGTAGCACAAAACAAATGTTCGGGAGGGGAGTTCAACCAATTTAATTTGTTGCAAACACCACACTGGATGTATCCGTGACAGCAAAATAGAGTTATGATAGGTCCAAATAGCCACTGAAACTCCAACATGCACAGTGTCTCAGTTATGAAAAGAATTCCTCAAATAGTTGTGTGTGTGTGTGTGTGTGTGTGTGTGTGTGTGTGTGTGTGTGTGTGTGTGCTGTTATCTGGAAGGGCCTTGTGGTAAATCTTTAGTCAAATGCACAGTCGTCCCTGGAGTAATATGGGTCTCAATATCAGAGATATGATTTATGTGTGTCCAGCACATGGTCTGTGTAAAATTATGCATAAGGGTGCAGGGTATATATTTTCAATTCTGAATTTCTGCCATGGCTTTTGCAAGAGAGTTTATATGTAACTTATATTCTCTCTCTCTCTCTCTCTCTCTCCCTCTCACTTGCTTGGCTCTGTTTCATATACCAGGGTTGAATGATCTGAGAGAATCTCCGAGTACATGGTTATGTATCCGAGCCGATAGCATAGACATGCTTTTCTTGAAACAATATTTTGACCATCCGAGTCCAAAGAGAAGGAATTCAGCACACAAAATATAAATTCAAAGGGTAGATGTTTTCCACAGTTTGTGCCAGAATTAAGTATCCTTTGAGAGCCCCAAAAGTTCCAGTTGCCAAAGCCAAGATAAGACTTTGCATATAAATGAAACTGGTGGGGTGTCTGCTCAAAAAGAACAGGCATTTTTTGAAGAGATGAGAGAGAATAAGCGAGAAACCAGCATGTTTGTGTATAAGGTTGGGTTGAAGGAGGAGTTCGAGGCAGTAGGTAATGTAAATTATATGTCATGCTCTGGTGGAGTGTGTGTGTGTGTGTGTGTGTGTGTGTGTGTTTCTCTGGAGCAGGGCCTTCTATCTGAGAGAGAGAGAGAGAGAGGGAGAGAAAGAGAGAGAGAGAGTTCAAACACAGCTCTGAATAAGAATGAATAAGATAAAGAGAAAACAGCCCTCTGACAAAATAGGGCTCAGACAAGCATGTTTTGGTGAAATACCCTAATACACCAGACCAATACCAAATACCATAATACACCAGACCAATACTATATTCCCTAATACACCAGACCAATACCATATACCATAATACACCAGACCAATACCATATACCATGTACCATAATACACCAGACCAATACCATATACGATAATACACCAGACCAATACCATGTACCATAATACACCAGACCAATACCATATACCCTAATACACCAGACCAATACCATATACCATAATACACCAGACCAATACCATGTACCATAATACACCAGACCAATACTATATACCCTAATACACCAGACCAATACCATATACCATAATACACCAGACCAACACCATATACCATAATACACCAGACCAATACCATATACCATAATACACTAGACCAATACCATATACTATGAAACACCAGACCAATACCATATACCATAATACACCAGACCAATAGCATATACCATAATACACCAGACATGTGGCAATGTCTCACGTATTCATGTTAACGCCTTTGAAATTCATCCAATTGTTTGTTTCTTTGTTCATGTGTCAATTTGTTTATTCACTCTCTCATGTACTCATTCACTCACTCACTCACTCACTCACTCACTCCTGCATTGCTACAATAATTTCTCTCACTCATTCATTCTTTCATTCATGCATTTAGTCATTTAGCCTAATCAATCAGTCAGTGCCTGATGGAGGCAAAGGGATGTGGCAGTGCATGGAGGCTTTGGTCTTGTAGAGGGTCGGGTACATTCTTGGGGACTATCAGCAGTGTTGCACAGATGACTGGAAAAAGGGAGGAGAGTCAGCGTGGCTCCCACGCACTAATTAAAACTAACGACTCCATGCACAGCTTTCAACCACCAGAATGAATGGCCATGCCGTGTGTTTGTGCCAGTGGTTTGCCTTCATTAGAGTCATCATCCATTCTTTTTAAGGAATTTCTGCAGTATTGACTTCAGTGCAGTATGTAATTTAAGGGGGAGAAATGATTTAAATGGTAATGCGGTGACGTGATAAATTAAACTGCTCTTAAGAAAACACCAGGATTGTTTTATGACCACTGAACAAATTTGCTTTTGGTCATTTTGCCTTGCCCTGTGTAGTTTTGCATTCTGGACTTTTCTTACTTTTGCTGTGACGGGAATACCAATGTTTTTGGTGTGGGAATGTGTGTGAGTATGACTAATGTTTGTGTTAGTGGGCACGTGTTGGTGTGTGTCATTGTATGATTGTGTGCCTATGTGTGTGTGTGTGTGTGTGAGAGAGAGAGAGAGAGAGAGAGAGGTGGGTGAGGATAGCGTAAGTAATTGTGAGTGGTTTAATATGATTGTTTGTATGATATTTTTGTGTGTGTGTGTGCGAAGCAGAGTGGGTGTGGATGAGGATAAATGATTGTAAAGTGGTATAATATGATGGTTTGTGCGTGTGTGTGTGTGTGTGTGTGTGTGTGTGTGTGTGTGTGTGTGTGTGTGGGTGAGGATGAGTGATTGTAAAATGCTATAATACAATGCTTTGTATGGTATTGAGCTCCCCCTACAGCCACCTGTGTCTCACAATCCAAAAGACTGACATTGTCAATACTGCTGTAACACTCATTTTTCACAGAAACATTCGTTAAATTTTTTTTTTATTAAAAATCTCACATGCATTCCATTTACACAAAGATTTTACATATTTATAAAAAGGAAGAGTTCATGTAAAAACCATATGATTTCCAACATAAATACAAAAAAAAAAGACTTTTAATACAGAAATTACCTCAAGGCTAATATGAACATAAATATGCTATCAGACGTTTTTTCACGCCTTGATGTGGTGTGTAATATCCACGCAAGAATGGTCCAAGTTTGAACCAAGAGAAGAATCAGATAGTAGAGTCAGAAGACATGAATAAATTAATACTTTCAGGCCTGGTCCCACGTAGGATTGTTCCAAGGAGTTAGAATTTGCAGCAGAATCCACAGCCCTTGTTACGGCAGCAGTTGCAACAGTACCGGCAAAGAGAGAGATGGCTGTGACGCTTCGCTCTGAAGTACTGTGAACGGTGTTTATGTGTGTGTATGTGTGTGTGTGTGTGTGTGTGTGTGTGTGAGAGAGAGAGAGAGAGAGAGAGAGAGAGGAGATTGTTATCGTCGTTATCATCATCATCATCATCATCATCGTCATCTCTGTCGCTGTTGTTCTTCTCCTTCTCCTTCTCCTTTGTTATTATTATTATTATTATTATTATCATTATTATTATTATTATGGTTGTTGTATTAGCTACCTTACATATCATGACTGCTATGTTCAACTTTTTTAGTGGGCTTAAGGACTAATTAACATGTTATTTTTCTCTCGGAGAATAGACTCTTACCACAGGGCGCTCCATTGAACGCTCAGTTAATTCCATCTCAGGCAGGGCCTCATTGTTGCTTGGTTCACCCGACTGTGTCTGGAAAGGAGTGAATTGTATGTTGGAAAAGAATAATAGCTGTTTTTGCTGTCATACTAACTTGACAGAGATGGCAACAACTTGGCTGCAGTAATAACCATCTCAATTTAAGCCCAGTCTCCAAACATTGTCTGGTATAGACTGTAAAACTTACCTCAGAGAGAGGAACAGCTGATGTCTCCAAGATACAAAGGCAAGCAATGATAACTGTGGCAGCAACACACACACTAATGTACTTCATTTTTGTTGATGTTAGGATGCTGTGAGTTTCCAGTCCTGATTGAGCGCTTTCAGAGTTTGTTTGTTTGTTTGTTTTTTCTGGAGACTGAATGCCGTTTTTCTGCAAGGGTGATGGTGATCTGTCCTTGAGGTCTGTTGTTGCCCCGGTTCTTCACGATAGTCTCTCTCAGGTGCTGAAAATCAGTCTTGTTTGTTTTGTTCTGGGTCTTCTCTGCATTCCTGTTTGACTGCTGACTGACTGAGGGACTGGGGTCCTGCTATTTATGTTGACTTCAGGCAGTCTGCTTCCTCCACGCCCCCCTGACCTGCCTTCCCCTTTTCCCGTTACTGATCATTCACCTTTGACTGGGACTTTTTGTCATTTCCAAAATCATGACAAAGTGTTTTTAAAAGTAAAAAAAAATAGTCTAACATAATATACTCAAAATAATTCATGTGTTTCCTCATATAATAATAATAATAATAATAATAATATTAATAGTAATAATAATAATAATAGAAAATCCAAAAAATCATTCTATTATACTTTAAAAAAGTTATTCCATTAACAAAAAATGAACTTTTTGAGAATAAATCATCTGGGTATAGAAACAATAAACGTCTTGGTCGTAGGGAAAATCCGTAGACTCTTGTTGGGGAATTCCCAGTGTCAGAACTGGGAAACAAGCCCAGTCACAGGCAGCGTAGGGCTTACTCTCCAGCTGAGCTTGGAAATTCCTTTTCATGCATGAACAACAGGTAATTTCAATCTGTTTTTTGTTTTTTTGTTTTTGGTGTTTGACACTGTATACTGATATTTTTTTACAGCAGAATATGCATATATAGTTTGCAACAAAAGTATACATCCCTACAGAAATCATATGAAAAACACACACACACACACACACACACACACACATACAGACATGAAATTAAATATCCAAGTGATAGCAACATATCAGTGACGTGTTCATTATTCACTTGTAGACATGCATTCTCTGAACCCTGTGCTCTCTAAACACTGAGAAAATTCTCATGATGACAATTTTTGATAGTAAAGAAAAGAGAGGAAAAAAATGCTGATTTTATTGTGATTACTTTTGTACACAATGGAGTCTAATTTTCTCATTAAAAAACTCTTTGCAGGCTTACAGACCATGCAGACAGTAATTGTAATGATTCAGCGGTCTGGAAATAATTTAATGTTTTATCCATCTAACTTCTTCTTTTTTTTATTTACGTATTTATTTATTTTTGTTAAGTTAAAAGGGCTCTATATTGTTTATGGTTTTAATTTGTTACATTGATTTAAGTGTAATTATAATGTATTCATCCAGATGTTTATTAGTTTTGCTTTGGTTAAATTCTCCAGTTTTTTGTACTTAATTGTAAGTTGTGTTCTCAACACTTGCAGTTTTTTTTGTTTGTTTGTGTGCTTGTTAGAGAAATTATTTTTTTTACGTTTAAACAAATAAAATACATCTTAAATTCAGCCAACAGTATAAACGGGAAGGGACGTCAGGCTGTCTCATTTACTGATAACCCCTGATCACCTCTTGTTTGCTTTCTCTGGGGAGCAATTCAATGTCAATAAATATAGGCACCAATGACTTCTTGTTCGTTTCAGTTGTCTGCATTCTTTTTTAAATAAGTAACACGTAAAGAACTTCTCTCAAAGCAGTTTCTAGCTCTATTAATACGTCTTGTTTATAGTTTAACAACGTTAAATTAGAGTGAATTCATCAGTGGTAAATTTACTCAGAAATTATGCATAGTAAATGAGAGTGAATACAACAGTACTCATTGTTACATAGAGAGGGTTTAACAGATTATATATATATTACATTTCATTACATTATTAAATAACATTGTGTGTGTGTATGTGTATGTGTTTATATAACCCCATAATCCACTCTTACCACATAACATGTAGTTACAAGAATGCTAAAGAACACTGTCTTTCAGTGTGTAATTTTAACACTCTAGGTGTCGACGGATCTGAAATATCTGTGAAATGCCTCATTGGATATGGATTTTTAATTTTTTTTTGTCTAAGTTGTCTCTGTTTCTGAAGCGCTAATGAGAGGGGTCAATTGGGGTTACACCTCGGCTCAAGATGACGTGTTTCCATCGTTGGAAAGTGGAAGATACCTTGGAGCTACTGAGGGAAGATGTTGTGAATATGCAAAGAGGGTAAATGCCATCTATGTGTTATACAGTTTCACCCAAATAAAAGTGAATATGTTCTTGTTAGGATGTTTGCTTACTTTCAGTGTGCTCAGCATTTACACACATGTCTAGAGTCAGAGAGAGAGAGAGAGAGAGAGAGAGAGAGACGCCACTGCTATCAGAATGGACTTTTTGGTCAAACACAGTCGGGCTCCAGCAGGATGCCACTTGCACTGCAAGAGACGCCACCTTACCGCAATCTCCTGGGTCAGGACAATGACCCCCCCCACCCCACCCCACCCCACCCCCCTCTCTCTCTCTCTCTCTCCCTCTCTCCCTCTCTCTCTCTCTCTCTCCCTCTCTCCTTCTCTCCTTGATCCGCTCTCTCAGCATGCCACAAAATTGATTCATTTTCGGCACTTCCCCAAGAATAACTTTTACTATCTAAACAACCAGTCGTGTGATGCTTGACGTACACATCCAACCTCAAACTGCGTTGTCTAAAAAAGCCAAAAAACACATGTTCTTAGAAAAGTAGGCCAATGCACATTCTTACCCATGAGCTAACAAAAGCAGTGATCACCAGCGTTCAGAGGCTGCATGCCAAATACAAGCAGCTGTCTCCAACTAAACACCCGCGTAAAGAGTCGTATCAGAAGTCCATTAAGTGGGGTATGAATATTGGGCAAACAAATCTCCCATTTTTTTTGCTTTTCATTCTTTTAAAACAGTAGTAAACATCTGAGATGATTACAAAAGGGTTTACTTTTTTCTTTGGGTTCTTCTGCCCTTCATGGATTTTCTCTTCCTTCACTCATTCTCAGCGACCTCCCTCTCTCTCTTCAGTGGTTGGATTCTCTCTCCTTCCCTGGTTTATTAAGGGC
Source organism: Chanos chanos (assembly GCF_902362185.1). NCBI lineage: Eukaryota > Metazoa > Chordata > Actinopteri > Gonorynchiformes > Chanidae > Chanos > Chanos chanos. The sequence goes on from NC_044502.1 coordinate 41,438,452, forward strand.
CAACACCTACCATTCCCTGAAGCACATCTCCCTCTGTTCTAATTCACTTGACTGCTCAGTAATGTGACAAAGTGGCTGCTTTTTTTTTTTTTTTTTTTGTCGTGACATGGAAAAAAACAACAGCAACAACAACAACAAAAACTCTGTATCCTGATTAACAGTGACTAAAAGACACAAGGTGTTTGGGAATAAAATCTAAAGCCTAAGTAATAGTAATACTTACATAGACGAGAGCCATTTTCTAAATACACATAACACAATACAAGCTAAGGGAGACAGAACACAGAGAAGAGAAGAAGACAGAAACACCTGCAACCAAAATAGCACTTATGTAAAACAGGACTTCTTTAAGAGCACATCTGTACACAGACAAAGGAGCAGGACCAGGAGCAATTGGAGCCTGTCATTTGGAAGCTAAACTCTTATTTTTGTTTGATTGCCATTTTGTTATTTGTTCTTTTGTAGAGGCACTTCTGTTAAATCAAAAGTGCAGTAAGTGAGACAGAAAAAGAAAAAAAAACAATAAAAAGAAATAATTATATAAATGAATGTGTTGTATCAATTCACTAGAAAGCAATGTGATTAATTTATTAGACATAAAAGATGTCTTTGAGTAAAGAAATGTGGAATCAAAACTAATACAAGTCCCTTCACACAGGAAGGATATACAATTTCATTGTGACAATGCTAACTACAAGGCTTACATAATTTTGAAGAGAGTTCCTCTCTATCAGAATACCACAATAGCTGTCTTCAGTGTGTGTGGGTGGCAGGGACTCCACTCAAAGAGGCATGACTGATGTGTGTTTCGTTAGAGCTACAGTAGTTAGACAGTGATAAACACCCGAGAGAAAAAGAGAGACAGACAGAGAGCGATGTCCCAACGAGAGGAACATAGGTTCAGAGATCAGTCACTTCAAACAGTGCAGGGGACACACAGACGCCTAGCTGTGTGTGTTTGACTGGCGGCTGTCAGACGGGCCAAAAAGGCGGGGGGGGGAGAGACAGAGAGAGAGAGAGAGAGAGAGAGAGAGAGAGAGAGAGGAGTACAGAGATAAGTATGCGTCCAGAATTGGACAAAAGAAGAGAGTTCTAAAGGGTTCTACATGTAAGAGAGGGGAAAGTCAACCTTTTTGACATACAGTTTATGTTATTATAACCCTAACCTCAGGTTGCTGGTTTATCAGTTTTACCAATTTGATTTTTTTTTTCTTTTTTTACATTTTTGATACATTTGGTTTATGTTTCAAAAAATACATTGCTTACACATGCAGGCTTGTCTGTGTGATGCATCATCTTTTTGATACCTTTCTGATATCTGTTCTTACAGGAGGCAGGACAAAGAGGTGACGCTTGGCCCTTTTAACAGAATGTCAAACTATAGATAAAAATGTAAACAAAATGCAAATTACAAAAAAAGCGTAAATTCCTGTCTATTGAAATATATCAGAATAAGAAATGTGTTGACCATTTAATGAACTGTCAAAATGAGCCCACAGATCAAGAAGGGTTAACTTCCTCTTTAAGAAACTCACCAGTGATTCATCTTAAATCAGGATTAGCATGGACTGAATTACTTTGACTTTGAACATTATTCATGATGGCTACTGGCGCCTGCAGAAAATATTTAGTGTGTGTGTGTGTGGGGAGGGGGGGGGTGTCAACCTTCAAAATGTATGGCTGGGGAAGACTCATCAATATTCATAAAAGAAGCGCTACCTGATTGGCCGATACAGCGTTCCCACTCTGACACATGTCGATCGTCCACTGTTAGACTCAAAGAATCAAACACTCACTCTCGCTCGTTACTGACTTTTTAAGAGATGATTTTTCACAAAGTGACAACCCCAAACACTGAGTAGATATCACTGTTTGTTTATGCATGTTTCGATGGTCCACTAATTAAAATAATAATTTAATCTTTCATAAAATTGATTTATGTAATTGAAACGGCACTCTAGACCTTATCTTGGAGAGACTTACCTATACCTTATAGTCAAGAGATACAGTAAAAGCAATTGCCATGCTTTTGAAAACTGTAAACACAGAATTAGATTTCCATTTTAATTTTGCTGTGTGAAACTGACAGGAAAGATTACACATCAGGGCATCAGTACTTATTGGAGAGTGGAACACTTCAAGGACCTGATCAACTAATTATAATACATTCTCTTAAAAAACATAATGACCAACAAATTTACTGTCTAGTTTCTGGCAAATAGGACACCACTTAATGCTCTCCGAAAACAAAGCAGAAAATGATCTCTTGAAACTTTAAAACATTAATGCTAACTTTAACGCACTTCAGGATGTCTGATGTCAAATCTCCACAGGAGCGAATTCTGTGATGACAGCAGTCTAGGGTTGCCACGGTTTTGAAAGGCTTTATGCATGCACCGTCGTGTCAGAGCGGGAGCGTTGTACCAGCCAATCGGGTAGCGCTTTTTTATGAGTGTTAAGGAGTCTAAATGCTAAACGACTAAATGTTATACCATTGCACCACAACACATATACAGGAAAAATGGCTGAGCAATTTAAAATGTTTCCCTCAGAAATAGCTGTTTTCGCTCTATTTTGAGTGTACAGAGCAAATTGTGGGTGGCACGGTGGCAGTGGGTAGCGCTGTGGGTAGCGCTGTTGCCTCACAACAAGACGGTCTCGGGTTTGATTCCTGGCTGGGCGTGGAGCTTGCATGCTCTCCCCATGTCTGCGTGGGTCTCCTCCAGGAGCTCCGTGTGTCCTCCCACAGCAGACGCTAAATTGACCCGTGTGTGTTTGCCCGTGTCTGCCCTGCGATGGACTGGTGGCCTGTCCAGGGTGTTTCCCTGCCTTTCGCCCTATGAGCTGGATAGGCTCCAGTGACCCCTGCGACCCTGATTAGGTACTGAGTGAGAGTAAAATGTGTTGGTAGAGTGTGAGCAAATTACAGAGTAAAGTGACTCCTCCCAAAAATTAAGCTTACATTAAATTATTCATTTACTATTACTACTGTCATTACTGCTCTAATTTACTTTACTGATACTAAAATACTGTTTACAATATCTGTAAATATGATGGCTCAGCAAAAATAAAGGTTATTAATCATAATTATCTTGTAAAAAAGTTAAACCTAAAAGTGTAAACTATGCGCTCTAGCCAGTAATTATATGACAGATTAATGGTAAAGTGCATAGCCAGCGTAATCCAGTAGTGAAGGCTACGCCTAGCCTACAGAGAATCTTTGCAAAAAAACAGTATTTCAGCCACATTGTCAGAAGCATAGGCTAACACTCTGTCTCTCAATGAAAACAATACATGTCCTATCAACACCTACGCCCTGCCGGTCATCAGATACCCCGCTGGCGTAATAAGATGGCCTAAGGAGGAGATAGAGGCAACTGGCATCAAGACAAGAAAGCCCCTTACAGTGCATGGAGGATTTCACCCCAAATCCAGCATCCTGAGACTGTACACTAAGTGGAATGAAGGAGGCCAAGGACTTGTGAGCGTCACAGCCACTATCCAGGATGAGACAACAAAGATCCAAGACTACATCAGGAAGATGGCCCCAAGCGATGAAGTGCCTAGTGAATACCTCAGGCAGCAGAAACCTATGAAGAAAGAAGAACAGGAGCAGGAAGCATCATGGATGGACAAGCCCCTGCACGGCATGTACCACCATCAAATAGAGGAAGTGGCTGACATCGAGAAATCCTACAAGTGGCTGGACAAGGCTCGATTGAAGGATAGCACAGAGGCACTGATCATGGCAGCACAGGAACAGGCCCTGAGTACAATATCAGTAGAGGCTGAGGTCTACTACACCAGACAGGGCCCTAGGTGCAAGCTGTGCAAAGACACCCCTGGGACAATCCAGCACATAACAGCAGGGTGTGAGACACTAGCAGACAGGGCATACAAGGAACGCTATGACCAAGTGGCTGGCATAGTACACAGAAACATCTGTGCCGAGTATGAATTGGAAGTCCCAAGGTCAAAATGGGAAACACCCCTGAAGGTGGAGGAGAACGACAGGGCTATGATGCTAAGTGGTTCCATAGTGTAGCGGTTATCATGTCTGCTTTACACGCAGAAGGTCCTGGGTTCGAGCCCCAGTGGAACCATGACTTTTGGGCAGCCGTGGTCTAAAGGTTAGAGAACCGGGCTCGTGACAGGAGGGTTGCAGGTTCGATTCCCAGTTCGATTTACAACATCCACAGCTGTGTGCAAGGCATCGTGACTGGAGGGTTGCGGGTTCGATTCCCAGTTCGATTTCCAACATCCACAAGGAGTTCGATTTCCAGTTCGATTCCCAGTTCGATTTCCAACATGTGCAAGGCACTTAACCCTAATGCTCTCCGGGCGCAAAGGAATGCTGTGTGTTCACTACTGGTGTGTTGGATGGCTTAAGTGCAGAGACAAATTCACTGTTCACAGTGAATTTGTGTGCAATCACAGAGATTTACGATGCCGTGGGACTTCCAGATACAGACTGACAACCGGGCACAGTAGTGGACAAGCAGAAGAAGAAAGCTGATGATAGACATAGCAGTCCCAAGCAACAGCACCATCAGGAAGAAGGAACAAGAAGGAACAAGAAGCTTGAGAAATACCAAGGGCAGAAAGAAGAGCGAGAAAAGATGTGGAAAGTGAAGGCAACAGTGGTCCCCATGGTAATTGGAACACTTGGAGCTGTGACCCCCAAACTGGGAGAGTGGCTCCAGCAGATCCCAGAAAGAACATCTGCGATCTGCGAACAGCTAAGATACTGCACAGGACCCTCAAGCTCCCAGGCATCTAGTAGAAAACCATGTTGCTTTTGGTGTTTGAGAACTGTGCTCTTGCTTTTTCTGTCATCACTCAGTGACAGCTACATCGCCACGCTAGTTCCAATGAACGGAATGAACAAATGACTTGAAAAAAGATTCATTCATTTTACTGAACGAGATTCAAAGATCTGAGTCAGTAAAAAGATCCAAACTTCCCATCACTACGTTTACACTGCCTGGTGAAAGTGACCCAATTCCGATCTTTTGCTCACAAGTGGCACAGATCGGATATGTATTATTAACGTGTAAACGGGAAAAAAGCACATGGAATCGGATATTATCAGATCCGTTTCAGGCCTCATTCATATGTGGAAATAAATCCGACATCAGTCGGATGTCTGCCAGTGCGACTGTGATCTAAACGGTCAGACTGAATATTCCCTGTCATTGCGATTCATGCGTCATTCATAATGCGACTGTTTCGCATTTTAATGACGTATAATGTTACTTTCACGTGCGCAAGAACCAGAAATCAGAGTGGACTGAGTTAGAAGACGCTTCGCAAAGCAATATAGCATGTATGATTTTGTTTGCGTCTGTAAGTCCACGATCCCTACCCGGAAGCACAATCCATTCTGCACATGCGCGTACTGACATAATCGGAAACAACTTATTGCTGCATGATTTGTACCACGCATATGTGAACATTTTACGGCGGTGAACCTGAACACTTGATGGACGGGAAACAGAGAGTTCCGCTCTGTACATGCGAGTAACTACTACTTAATCAAAAAACTAATTTATTCCTGCACGATTTGTACCACGCAGGTGTGAACATTTTAATCGGAAACAACTGGCAGTTCCCAGCGAGAGTCTGTTTACAGATATTTAATGCTTGCACAGATATGGAAACGTTTCTACATCTATGTAATGAGTGTGCAAGTGACAGTCGTTTTTGTATGCTGCAGATTATCATTTTTGTAAGTTATTTTACTTGTTAAATAAATATCTATGAGTAAGGGGACTTAAAAAAATCGACAAAACAGTGCCCGTGGTAGCTAAATAACTGCTTGACCCGCATTCGATTCTGTTCAATAAAATGCAAGTGTAGTGGTCTCCGTAAATATTGTATCTCTAAAATAAGTCTGTTGCCACCCTCTGCTAACAGTGAAAAAAACATACATAGCAAGACTACATAGCAAGCCACCTGGCTAATGTGTCATCAATTTCACAAGGTGAGCAGAAGCTAATTGCTAGCTTTAGAAGCTAGCTTTACCTTTCGAGGATCACAAATGTCGCAACAACCATGCAGTTAACTTAAGTAAACACTGATTACCTAAAGATTTTTTTTCTGCATACATTATCAAAGACAAATGAGACCATAAACCAAAACAGTGCTTAAACGATATACATGTATTGACACACGCAACAGTTCACCTAATTACACCATATCCCATAATTAAAGCGATGTAAAAAAAAAAAAAAAAAAAAAATTACACATGCGTGGAACGGATCGGGCAGTGTCGAGATTAAATTCTGAGCATGCACTGACTTTGGCGCATGTGCAGAACGGATCGTGCTTCCGGTGCTGGCTGGTTGTTTTCTTTCGTTTCGGTAACCAAACCCTCTTGTACGCATGCGGGTTGTTTCAAATGTTAAGCAAGTTTAAACACAGGTATCGGATATAGGTCTCTTTTAGAAGTTGATGTAAACAGGCGGTAAAAAAAAAAACAATCGGTCATAGGCAAAAAATCAGAACTGGGTATCAAGACCTGCAGTGTAAACGTTAACTTTAATAATTTAATGATAATTTTATTAAAAGTCTTAATAATTAAGAATCTGTGACTGACGCACTCAAATTCGTATTATATCACCTGCAGTTAATCCCATATTTGTTAGTGTACAACTGCAAAACTATTAAGACTTACACTACGTTTTCTGTAGTTATTGTGTGTGTACGATGTTCGTTGGTTGTTGTGAGTTGTAACGAGCCTGACAGCCATATTTGTGGGAAATTCCCTGGAGCCTTGTGTTCACTTTGTTGTTAACCCGTATCGCCACTAGATGACACTGTTGGGTTGGGTATGTTCATTTAATTGTTGTAACGGCAATGCAAGTTGTCTGTTCTAACACAGCGACGTTTATGTAACTATTGTTGGTGTGAATAATGTGAATTATTGTATGAAACTACATAATATATTATATTAACTTAAATGTGTTTTTTGCTATTTATCCTTATCACAGACCACACTGATACATGCAAACCTAAGACAACCTGCACCCTGCTGTATATTGCTTGCTGTTGAACAACTGAAGTAAATTACTGGATTGCAATTAATTGACTACTGTGTGCTCTGACCAACACCCCAAGATGGGGTGACCACAACCATATACATTTATTACCACTGAATCACCCATTCAACAGCACCATTCGGCTGTTCACGAAAACAAATGATCAACATCCCCAATATTCAAGAACTTTTCTTCTATATTTTTGTTTGCACATTAATCAAGAACTTGCCTATTCTTTCTGTCCTCAGTCATGATAAAAATAATAATCACCATTATTTTTGGTCAATTTTGAGATCACAACTATTTAACAGGATTACTCATTGACTTTGGAAACATCATGCATTTCTTGAACTTGAAAAAAATTGTCTTTTTAACAGTGAATTTTCTTGAACTTTGAATATAATTCAACTGAAAAACAAATTGAAAAATAAATGTAAAAAAAACCAAAAACAGACAAATAAATTATATTTATGCAGTCGGATTCTCTTATCACCGCAGTTAACGGTACGCTTCCACTGCAGTGAATTTCGCTTCGCTTTCACTCAGGTTCAGTGAATTCGCCGAGGCCAGCGCAATTGAGATGGCGAATTCTCAACTTTATGCAAATGAGAACCACACAAGAACCAATCAGTTCAGTCTGTGATGTGTTTGGTACGTGACGTTCTGTAGCGTGACAAAAAAAAGTCTGCCCAAAATGGCGGAGGCTAAAGGCTATAAGTAGCATAAAGTCATGAAAATCTATTTCTGAGAGCAGCTTAAAATGTGATCCTTAAACTCTAGGTTAACGTAATATGTTTGCTGTGAGTGCCCGATCCATCCCTGCTGCCCGATCTGTTCTGGATCACATTTTAAGCTGCTCTCATGAACTACCGTTAGGCTAAGTTACCATGCAAACAAATATCTATGCGTTGTATCTAAAGGCTCCATAAAACTTTCATTCTCATGCCATAATGAATGTTCTTTTCTTCATGTGGCTGAGTGCTCGCCTTGATATATATATATAACTTTGTCTTTTTGGTACTATTTGGATATTCGTTTATTGGGTAGGTATTAGGTTTTCAGTTTTGGGATTTGGATTGGGAATTTTTGGTTGTTTGTGTGTTTTTGTTTTTGCTGAATGTAGACTGTCAGTAAAGGCGAACTGCACATTTTGTCAGCACATTCTTGTACTATATTTATATTTGATTGATACTATACTGTTTAACCAGTTGCGTTACACTTACGATTAATAGACGTCCAGCTGTGTCCGGATTGTCCCGGTTTCAAGCTGGGTGTCCCGAGTCCCCTCAAATATCTTTAAAACACTAAAATGTTCCGGTTCTCACCGCAATTAAAATAACAATAATAATAATAATTTTATACTTGTTTTGAGCGCTTACATAGATGTCTATCATGTTCTCTCCTACTCATTATTACCTAACATTAACTCATCAAAAAACACAAACAATGCACCGCGCATCTGAATTCAGCACTGATTTCTCTGTTTGTGTGTCAGTCAATCAGTGTGTCATTGTCAAGGCTGTTGTTAAGAAGCTTGTGGCTCTGTCTGACAGAACCTGTCAATACGCTAACGGTTAGTATCATGCTGTCAAGAAAGCCGGCCTTGACTAAGACCTTGGGAAGGGTACCCGTTTCTTTGTAAGGTAACCGGAAACAAAAAAGCTGCATTCTACACTTACTGCAGGAGTAAATTGGAAATGGTGGAAATAGTTGTAACTGATCCAGATAGTTAACATAAAACATAAAGAGTAATGTGGGAACAAACTGTGGCAGAGTAATTTTGTATTTCTTCTGAACAGAGTTAAAAAGTAGCAGAGTCAGTTTCATTTAGCTCTGAACTGAGTAAAATAATATGAGAGTTGATTTCAAGAAACACTAAGTAGAGTCAAATATCACAGAAAAGAGGGGACCAAATAAGATCTTGCATAGAGTAAAATTTTCTTCAATTTGAGTAAATTTTACTCGGGCAAATTTACTTTGCACACTAAGCATAGACATAACTTACTTGTTACTTACATCTAACACTAAGTAGGTGCAACGTCCACGTTAACATGGCTTTTCGGTTTGAGCAAGTGGAAGACCAGTTGCAAAATGAAGTAAATGAAGGAGGACGGCGCTTGTGTAGGCAATGAGTTCTTCGGGACAAATTAAATCCGCTAAACTTGTACAACGACATTGATTTATATTCGGGTTTCAGATTTCGGCGCACAGAAATTCAGTGAATAACGGACCTCCTTTCCGTTGACTTAAAGCAAGACAGAAACGGGCTCATGCTTAGATATTTTGCTACGGGCTCATTTCAGAATCTTGTTGATGATTCTACTCTGTTCAACGAAAGTTATTCCGTTAATTCAGTTAAAATCTGTTGCTAGACAACCTGCAGCACCTCGAGAGAAAGCGCACTCCACAAACCAAAGTGAATGAGCAAATGCACAACGGTACACTTGGGGGCGCCCTTGATGATGGTCAGCTAAATCAGCAGTTCAGTTTGTAATATTAGTCTACATAACGATGTTGACCTGCCAAAAAAGAAATAAAACATCAGGACGAGTAGACGGTGAAATCTAAGTGAGCAATTGCTCCTTCATTTGAAGCAATACAGCTAGGTTAGTCAAGGTTAGTCAAGCCACTTTTATTTATAAAGAACACTTTGAAAACAACAGGAGTTGGCCCAAAGTACTTTCCAGCTGAGGCAGAGTAACTGTCAGTACAACTGGATAAAAGGAATAATAAGCATGTATAAAAGCAGGACTAAGAGAGAACATATAGAATAAAATAAAAGAAAATAAAAGCACAAGAACAGAAAGAAATGCCAGATAGAAAACAAAAACTAAATAACAAAGGTAAAACAAAGATAAAACAGATGAGTGAAAGATCATGAGTGAAAGATATCAAAATCAAAGTAGTAAAAATAAGAAATTAAGAGAAACTGAAATAAAACCAAGAACAGATCAGAACGCAGTGTAGGACAATAAGAAATAAATTAAATTAAAAATAAACATTAAAAATAAATTAAGAGTGGACTTGACAAACTCTTGGGGCAACCCCAGATTGACCTAAAAGCGAGAGAAAAAAGGTGAGCCTTTAATCATTGTCAATGGTAGAGCACGACTTAACATGAGATGGGAGACTATTCCAGAGCCTGGGGGCAGCAACAGAAAAAGCTCGGTCACCTTTGGTTTTGAGGCGTGAGTGGGGGACTGAGAGGAACTGTTGTGAGGATGACCTAAGAGATCTAGGGGCAGAATATGGAATCAGCAGATCGGTGATGCATTGTGGAGCTAATCCATTAAGAGCTTTAAAAACAAATAGTAAAATTTTAAAATCAGTTCTGTATTTCACTGGTAACCAATGCAAGTGAGCCAGGACAGGAGTGATGTGTTGTCTTTTCTTGGTTCCGGTTAAAAGTCTAGCAACTGCGTTTTGGACCATTTGTAATCGAGACAGGGGAATGGGTCAGCCCCATATACAAAGAATTGCAGTAGTCTAGCAGTGAGGTGATAAAAGCATAGATGACTGTTTCCAGGTCCTTATGAGATAAGACCGGCTTCAATTTGGCTATGGATCTAAGCTGATAAAAGCTGCCCTTCACAGCACTAATGACTTGCTTGTTAAAATTCAAAGCAGTGTCCAAAAAGATGCCAAGGTTTTTAACTGCATTTTGCAAATTTGCAGACAGGAAACCAAGTGCATTGCTTAGGCTAGGGATGGAGCTAGGAGTGCCGAGTATAATTACTTCGGTTTTGTTTTCATTTAGTTGAAGGAAGTTCCTTGCCATCCAGCGTTTGACATCATATAGACAATTAAAAAGGTTTTTCAGCAAGCAAACGCATTCGGGTGTAACTGGTAGATAAAATTGTGTATCGTCTGCATAACAGTGATGCTAAATGTTATGTTTTTCAAAGATAGAGCCAAGGGGAAGCATGTAGAATGAGAATAAAAGAGGCCCTAAAATTGAACCTTGGGGGATTCCACATTTAATGGGAGCAGGGTATGAAGAACAGTTTCCTACGCTGACAGTAAAGGTTCTTTCCTCGTAGGTATGTGTCAAACCATTTTAACACTGAGCCCTGCAGACCAACTTCTCCCTCCAGGCGTTTTTTAAAGAATGTCAAGATCGACTGTATCAAATGCTGCACTGAGATTGAGCAGAACTAAAATGGCACAAGAACCAGAATTGACAGCAAGAAGGATGTCATTGTGTACCTTCAGCAGAGCAGATTCTGTACTATGCAGAGTTCTAAAACCAGACTGGAATTTGTCAAAGATGTTGAAGGTGTTCAGGTAGGTGGAGACCTGAGAAAAGACGACCTTTTCCAAAATCATAGAAATAAAAGGTAGCTTCGAGATGTGCCTGTAGTTTTTATAGTCAGTTTTATGTAAGTTAGGTTTCTCGAGTAAGGGTTGCACAATTGCATGTTAAAAAATTGGGTGGAATGATTCCATTTAATAAGCAACTATTGATTAAAGCCAAGACAAGAGGGCAGACTGTGGCAAAAACTTCCTTAAAGAGGTGTAATGGAATAATGTCTAAGGGGCAGTAGGTGGGATTCATGTGTGAGACCACCTCAGACAGCTGGGTGGATGACACAGGTTGAAACTGCTGCGGTTGACTGGATGATGTGTCTCTGAGGGATCAATGTCTGGGGATTAGATGAGAGATCTTATGTTGTCAATTTTCCTGATGAAGAAGTGCAGGAATTTCTCTCAGGTTTCAGTAGTGGAAGCAGTGGTAACAACAGCAGAAGCATGTAAGATCGAGTTAATTGTGTTGAAGAGTATTTGGGGTCTATGGGCATTTTTATTAATTAGTTCAGCATAAAATTGTGCCTTAGCTGACTTGACAGAGTTTTGGTAATGCTTCAGACGATCTCTGAATATTTCATATGAGACCTGGAGTTGGTCTTTTTTCCATTTTCATCTCTAGAGAAGTTTTTCTTTGGAAGAGAAATAGTTTCATGTACCACTGACACCAGTAACTTCATTGGCTTGCTCTTATAGATGAAATGAAATGTCTCTTCCCTGGCTCTACTGTCTTTTAGCCAAATGAATAAGGTCAGCCCTCCTGTTGGCTGCGTTTCCGGATCTTTCTGCTAACTTGAATATTGGGCGCATCTTAACTGCTTGAAATAATAAACAGAATCTGCTTGAAAAGAAGTGAACACGTCTTTCTGTGACCATATCTCTGATCATATTCCTTTCAGACCATATCTCTTTTTTTTCTCAACATAATGTAAAACAATGAAAAACCTGCATCTTTGAGCAACACAAGCTTGTGTTGTATATATGAGCTTCTAGTGGATAGTCAATTAAACACTATGAGCATATCCTTTTGAATTTTAAAACTTAAAAAGAAATCTTTGAGCCATTACATCTTTTATACTCGCATACTTGCTACTGTGACGCACCAAATGTATGGTCACATTTGTGTTTACTTTTTTTGTCGCATTTCCATGGTAATGATGCTGTTAAATGCTTGTACACTGTAAACCCGAATGTTGAAATAACTTAATTCTATTAAGTTGTGTAAACTTAAAATGTCCTTTTAAGTTGTACTGACTTAAAATTTTTTGAGTTGTTATAACACGTAATCCAATTTTGAGTTTTTTTAAATTAATTTTCTAATTACTTTTGGATTCATTAATATGAACTCCAGATTATCATTATAACATAAAATTTTGGAGTTCTAAGGTCTGATGTCAATTATAACTTTAAAAATTAGCTCTGAAAAGTTCTCACTTTTGCATTAATTAACCTACAATTTAAAATTTTTAATTTATACTTTTTCTGCTACCTTATTCGAGTTTACAGTTTATGAAGGGTGTCCTCCAGCTTTTTCAGCTGACTGGTTCACTGGTAATGAGCAATTTCTGTAACAACCGATAGAGAGAGCAGTGTGAGGCTAGTGGCGTACAGTTCGCGAACAAGATGGTCTTTTTGAACGACTCTTTAGTGAGTCGTTTGTACCGGTTCACCTGCACAACTGAGTCGTTCTTCTTTATTATTGTTATTAATTTTTCAGTTGTTCTTTTTTTACCCTTCTAGTTCAGCTGCTCCCAGCCAACTGCATGCAATCAGTGGGCACAGCAACGGGCCAATAGCAATCAACAAAGAGCAAGAAAGTGTGGACTAATGTGCCCCTCCCCTCCAAAAAAATGGGTCGCAGTAGCCCGCCTTTTAAGAAAATAGATTAATTATCTTACTAAATTGACAAGTGTTTACATTTACCCCCAGTGAAGTAATTATTTTTAATTATTATATTACAAACAAAAGGGTCTGAATTTAGTTAAACCTGCTGCTCCGTAGCCAGGAAGCTCTAAAGCCCAAGTTTGAAAACCCGAGTTCGAACTCTAGCAGCTCAAGTTCGAACACGGCTGTCTGATTTCATCAACGTCAGAGCGTCCACAATGTTCGAAAACGTTGTTGGCAGGGCAGCTTGACCGAATTTTGACGCTCTCGCCGCTCTCAGTGTGAACGTACAGTAAGTCTAAAACAGGGATGAACATTGTGTCGTTTGAAGTGGACAGCGGTGGTTTACCTACGCATTTAACAGGCTAGTAATCTAACGCAAATACCGATATGGCTAGGATAACTTCTTGTACTAGCTCTGCATAGCCAATGCTATCGTATACCCCTTTTATTATGGGACTGGTTTATGATTCATACATGTACCATATTGTTTGTTAATTGCAGAACCACACACGCATACAGCCGGTATCTGTTTGTGAATATTTTTATTAAATAAGATCGGTGGAACATAAGAAGTTTCTGTGCATTCTAACCGATGCTCACTCAGGGCTTTCTTTGGTCACAATTTTCAAGCCAGCATTCCCACAGCCTCCGCAACATTACTTGAATGATCAAACAACAATGCAAAATAAAATAGCATAAAATAAAATGTTGCAGGTAAAACTGAATGCAGTATATAAATACGAATTTAGTATGAACAAAATGAAGAAACAAAACTAAGCACAATGATATTTGAAATACATATTTGTAAACTATTTATAACTTATACAAATATATATGCGTGTGTTAATTTACATGCCTTTAAATATAAAGGGAGCGTTAGCAAAGAAGAAGGAAGTATGCAAAGTTTGAATAATTATTTTACCAACATTAGATTTGTACACGGCCTTTTTATTCAGCGTAAAGCTTCAGCGAGTGCCGTAAGCTTAAGAAACGCGTGAGGAAGCGTACCGAAAGTGCAAAAGAATCAAAACTCGAGAACGCGGAAAAATCCCGGTTCAGTTTCTCGAACTGTTCGAAAGAATCGGTTCACTAAAATGAATCTAGCTGCCCACCACTATGTGAGACATAACATGTTTGAACTGAGGACTATGCAGTATTCGCGGTAGCTGCGTGCCGTGGGCCCTTCATTGTTGTGGGAGCAGCTACACGGAGCACAGTACAGTTGCTCCGTCTCATTATTTTCCGTCTTTCAGGTGAGTTTAATTGTGCACAACCACAGAAATTATAACGAAATAGTACGAAACTAAGTTCAGTCGAATTTACCAACAATGTAAGTGTAAAACTGTGTATTTTGAGTTGTTAAGTGTATTATTTCTCGTTATCCCGTCTCAGCATGTTAATGTCCCGCGGCTTGTCAGGCTAAAATGGTTGAAGATTAAAAAAATATTATCTGTAAAACCGTGAGCTAGCTCGTTCATATAGTGTGTAATTAATTTTATGAACGGCAACAGTCATTTACTCCTGAAATTTACATGGGTTACTGTGTACTGTGAATGTATTTGACTAAGGATGTTATTTCATGTGACATGAATTGTACAGCAACTTATTTTCGCGGAGCCTGAATACACTCAGAGATGCATGGATATAGATCACACGTAGCCTGCCAGCAGAGAGGGTATATAATGCACTGGTTAAACTGAGAATAGCAATGTTTGTGGTCAGTAAGTTGGGATGAGACAAATTTGGCATATAGAATGTTTTATTGCAGTGTATAAACGTACAGTTGATGTTACCTAAGATAATTTTCATAGCTAAAATAAGGAAATTGAAAACTGATAGAGACTGTGAACTAAAATGGATTTCAGTAAAGATTGTTATGAGAGCAGCTACATGGAACACAGCACTGTTGCTCTGTCTCATTATTTGATGTCTTTTAGCATCACTGCTGACATATAACTAAATCATCCTCCATACTAACAGTGAAAGAATACCAAGGCAGCTGCATCTTTGGAAGACTTTTGAAGTGCTGAAATAGATGCGAAGCATAAACATTCTTTCCCCAATTACATTATCACAGAATGTTCTATTTTAGAGGTTAAAGGAAAAGAAAAAAACAGATTGTGCAGGGGAAAGGCTGGCTTTGGATCACTCATGATAATGGTTTGATAAAGGAGTTTATTTAAGAAACTACTAGGTTTACAAAGAGCTGCACCGTCCTTGTTTTCATCACTAACCTGTTCTCCAAAATGGGTGTCAATCGACACTTTTCTGGACTTTTAGTGCTCTCATTGCTGAGTTGACCTGTTTCTCTCGTCCAACACATTTCATTGTACCGCTGACCCTGTGTTAACCTACATATGACATAAAACTGAACCTGAGCATGAACCTTTTAGATTGCAGAATTCATCATAACTAAGTTCAAGGCCACAGGGGTATTTTTCCAGAGAGCACAGTACTTTGTCTGTTTAAAGCAAGGATCAAAGACAGGGACAAAATCCACACATCCGGTAGTCGTTGTTGCAACAGTACTGGCAAAAGGGGAGTTCGCTGTGACGCTTTTTTCTAAAGCTCTGTGAATGGTGTGCGTGTGAGAGAGAGAGAGAGAGAGAGAGAGAGAGAGAGAGAGAGAGGGGATCATTATCATCATCATCATCATCATCACCCTTGTTGCTGTCCTTTTCCCTCTCCTTCTCCTTTTGTTATTATTATTACTGTAGTTGTTGTTGTTGTTTTGTTATTATTATTATTGTTGTTGTTGTTATTGTTGTTTTGTTATTATTATTGTTGTTGTTACTGTTGTTGCTGTTACTGTATTGTTACTATTGTTACTGAGTTATAACAATAACATATCATGACTGTTTTGTACAACCTTTTTAGTGGGCTTAAGGACTAATTAACTTATTAGTATTCTCTTGGGGAATAGTGTCTTACCGGAGGGAGTTCCTTTGAACTCTCAGTTAATTCCATCTCAGGCAGGGCTTCATTGTTGCTTGGTTCATCCACCTGTGTCTGGAAAAGAGTGAATTGTATGTTGGAAAAGAATAATAGCTGTTTTTGCTGTCATGCTAACTTGACAGTGATGGCAGCAATTTGGCTGCCATAATAACCATCTCAATTTAAGCCCAGTCTTGGTATAGACTGTAAAACCTACAGCAGGGAAAGGAACAGCTGAAGTCTCCAAGATACAAAGGTAAGCAATGATAACTGTGGCAGCAACACACGTGCTAATGTACTTCATTTTTGTTGATGTTAGGATGCTGTGAGTTTCCAGTCCCGATTGAGCGCTTTCAGAGTTTGTTTGTTTTTTCTGGAGACTGAATGCTGTTTTTCTGCAAGGGTGATGGTTATCTGTCCTTGAGGTCTGTTGTTGCCCCAGTTCTTCACGATGGTCTCTCTCAGGTGCTGAAAAATCAGTCTTGTTTGTTTTGTTCTGGGTCTTCTCTGCATTCCTGTTTGACTGCTGACTGACTGAGGGACTGGGGTCCTGCTATTTATGTTGACTTCAGGCAGTCTGCTTCCTCCACGCCCCCCTGACCTGCCTTCCCCTTTTCCCGTTACTGATCAGTCACCTTTGACTGGGACTTTTTGTCATTTTCAAAATCATGACAAAGTGTTTTTGAAACTTATATATATATATATATATATATGAAATTAAATATCCAAGTGATTGCAACATATCAGTGACATGCCCATTATTCACTCGTAGACATGCATTCTCTGAACCCTATGCTCTCTAAACACTGAGAGAATTCACATAATGGCAATTTTTTATTGTAAAAAAAAAAAGAAATAGTGCTAATTTTATTGTGATTACTTTTATACACAACAGAGTCTGATTTTGAAAAACTCTTTGCAGACGTAGCCTACAGACTGTGCGGTCAGTCATTGTAATGATTCAGCGGTCTGGAAATAATTTAATGTTTTATCCGTCTAACATTTTCTTAAGTTAAAAGGGCTCTATATTGTTTAAGCTTTTAATTTGTTACATTGATTAAAGTGTAATTATAATGTATTCATCCAGATGTTTATTAGTTTTGCCTTGGTTAAATTCTGCAGTTTTTTTGTACTTAATCATAAGTTGTGAAATGATTTTTTACGTTCGAACAAATAAAATACATCTTAAATTCAGCCAACAGTATAAACGGGAAGGGACCTCACACTGTCTCATTCACTGATAACCCTTCATCACTTGTTTGCTTTCTCTGGGGAGCAATTCTGTCAGTACCCCTGCCAGGACTGTGACCTTTGGCCACCCTGCTGGCCATTCTGTGCATTGTTATGCCATGTGCTTTTGTTTTGTGTTTGGTATTGTCATGTGCTTCTGTCTGTTCATGTGTACCCTTGTCCCCGCCCCCACCTGATCACTGTTATTACCTGATTTGTTACCTCCTGTTTTCCACCAATAGAACTCCGGATGTCACGTGACTCTTGTGTATCCACCGCCATGTTGGCAGGAAAAGTGTGAGCAAAAATGAATGGGCCAGCGTAGATTTCAAACCGTTAGAGTTCACCGCACACCTTATTGATAAGGACATTGAGCGCGATATTGCGAAACTTTGTGGATTAAACATTACTGACCCTCATAATGCCCCTGGGGTGCTTTTCATGGGTATTGAAAAAAGCATCGGCTAAAAGTTGCTTTGCCGTCCCTGAAGGGGTGATTGCCACTTCATTTTAGTTAACGTTAGCATAAGCAACGGGCAGTGTAATGTAGCTAATCGGTGTGGTACATACAAGTTGGTACACCGATTACGTTACATCAGCCCACTTGTATGTAGCGTTAAACTAACCTGTGTCTTCAATTTACTACACCGATTAGGTACATTACACTGCCTGTTGCTTATGTTAACGTTACCCTTCCAGTGACTACAAAGCAATTTTTAGCCGGTAGACTCCGAAGATGAATATTCATCGTGAATCCAGATTTCGTCCATTTGCACTTCTCCAGGCTTCTGTAGGCTTTCAAAGACTCTCCAGCGTAGGACGAGGGAAAGTCAATTGTAAGTAATTGTAAATGTGTGGATACTTCAGGTTTGGAACGGTGTCTGCTCAGACTGTTTCAGTACTTGTGAAAAACACCCCGGGAGCATTATTGTTATAGTATATAGTATTAGTATATTGTTATAGTCACAGTAACGTTGAACGTTTTGCAATATATCGTTCAATGTCCTTGGAATTAAAGTGCGCAGTGAACTCGCTGGTACCATTCATTTTTGCTCAGCTTTTCCTGCCAACATGGCGGTGTTTTGATTTTGAACGTTCAATGCTGGATTGCGTGACGTCAACTACTGGAGCTCTATAGCCTGTCTTTGCCAACTGTTCTGTGTATTTAAGTCCTGTGCCTGTGTTACTGGAGCGTATTCCAGAAAGCGGGTTTAGTGAAAACTCAGAGTTCGTTAACTCAGAGTAAGTAGTAAACCTCTTAATAGAAGAGCCCTATGGCTTTGTTTTGCTAGGAGGATGAAGCCAGAGGGCTCTTCTCTTAGGAGGTTTACTACCTACTCTGAGTTAACGAACTCTGAGTTTTCACTAAACCCGCTTTCTGGAATACCCCCCTGCTCATTGTCAGATTGTGACCGTGTGTTTTTCCAAGCCTGTGTAGTTTTCTGTCTAAAAACCGAAATTCTGACCTTGTTAATCTTGATCTGTATTTTGCCTGACGATTTGGATTTGTTTGCTCTGCGGACTACTGGCTTTGACCTGGACTTTGAGATTGCCGCCTGATTTGGATATCCTCTGATAAAACTCGATTTTACCTCATTTGGTCTGCGATTAAGTCTTGATCTACCAAATTCAATGTCAGTAAATACAGGCACCAATGACCTCTTGTTTGTTTCAGTTATCCACGTTCTTTTTTGAGTTAAAGTTCATTTAGAGCCTAGTATCACTGTTTACAGTCTCAAAGGGCTTTACATGCTCACAACAAACAAAATGTCACACTGGTGGTGTGGTGCAGGACCCAAGAGCAAGACACAATGATAGTGACAAAAGAACTTTAGTCACAAACTGAGGATCAAAATACAGGTGCAGGCTGGAACAAAACTGATAACAAAAAAAGGTGCAGCATAACAATGTGCTCTAAAACACAAACAATGATAGACAAAGGACAAGGCAAACACTAGGGCTTAAATAGAGGGAGAACTAAACAGGGCAAAACAGGATTGGTTGAAATTAACGAGGTTAATAATGAGACAAACAGGAACAGGTGAGGGGCGGAGACACAGAACAAGAGAACAAAGCCAAACAAAACAAAATGGAGGTGCAGGCCATGACACAAAACAGGGGTAAGTAACACGTAAAGAACTTCTCTCAAATCTCTTTCTAGCTCTGCTAATACATCTTGTGTATACTTAAGCAACATTAAATTAGAGTGAATTCTTCAGTGGTAAATTTACTCAGAGAATGGCACTTCCCCAAGAATAACTTTTACTGTCTAAACAACCAGTCGTGTGATGCTTGACATAAACATCCAACCCCAAACCGCTTT
This sequence comes from Chanos chanos, assembly GCF_902362185.1. Taxonomy (NCBI): domain Eukaryota; kingdom Metazoa; phylum Chordata; class Actinopteri; order Gonorynchiformes; family Chanidae; genus Chanos; species Chanos chanos. The sequence goes on from NC_044502.1 coordinate 41,458,171, forward strand.
GTCTAAAAAAAGCCAAAAAACACATGTTCTTAGAAAAGTAGGCCAATGCACATTCTTACCCATGAGCTAACAAAAGCAGTGATCACCAGCGTTCAGAGGCTGCATGCCAAATACTAACAGCTGTCTCCAACTAAACACCCGCGTAAAGAGTCGTATCAGAAATTCATTAAGTGGGGTATGAATACTGGGCAAACAAATCTCCCATTTTTTTTTTGCTTTTCATTCTTTTAAAACAGTAGTAAACATCTGAGATGATTACAAAAGGGTTTACTTTTTTCTTTGGGTTCTTCTGCCCTTCATGGATTTTCTCTTCCTTCACTCATTCTCAGCGACCTCCCTCTCTCTCTTCAGTGGTTGGATTCTCTCTCCTTCCCTGGTTTATTAAGGGCCAACACCTACCATTCCCTGAAGCACATCTCCCTCTGTTCTAATTCACTTGACTGCTCAGTAATGTGACAAAATGGCTGCTTTTTTTTTTTGTCATGACATGGAAAAAAACAACAGCAACAACAACAACAAAAACTCTGTATCCTGATTAACAGTGACTAAAAGACACAAGGTGTTTGGGAATAAAATCTAAAGCCTAAGTAATAGTAATACTTACATAGACTGAGTAAGGTAGATGAGGGCCTTTTTCTAAATACACATAACACAATACAAGCTAAGGGAGACGGAACACAGAGAAGAGAAGAAGAAGAATGAAACACCTGCGACAAAAATAGCAGTTCTGTAAAACAGGACTTCTTTAAGAGCACATCTGTACACAGACAAAGGAGCAGGACCAGGAGCAATTGGAGCCTGTCATTTGGAAGCTAAACTCTTATTTTTGTTTGATTGCCATTTTGTTATTTGTTCTTTTGTAGAGGCACTTCTGTTAAATCAAAAGTGCAGTAAGTGAGACAGAAAAAGAAAAAAAAAAAGAAAAACAATAAAAAGAAATAATTATATAACTGAATGTGTTGTATCAATTCACTAGAAAGCAATGTGATTAATTTATTAGGCATAAAAGATGTCTTTGAGTCAAGAAATGTGGAATCAAAACTAATACAAGTCCCTTCATACAGGAAGGATATACAATTTCATTGCGAGAATGTTGACTACAAGGCTTACATAACTTTGAAGAGAGTTCCTCTCTATCAGAATACCACAATAGCTGTCTTCAGTGTGTGTGGGTGGCAGGGACTCCACTCAAAGAGGCATGACTGATGTGTGTTTCGTTAGAGCTACAGTAGTTAGACAGTGATAAACACCCAAGAGAAAAAGACAGACAGAGAGCGATGTCCCAACGAGAGGAACATAGGTTCAGAGATCAGTCACTTCAAACAGTGCAGGGGACACACAGATGCCTAGTTGTGTGTGTTTGACTGGCGGCTGTCAGACGGGCCAAAAAGAGAGAGAGACAGAGAGGAGTACAGAGATAAGTGTGTGTACAGAATTGGACAGAAGAGGAGAGTTCTAAAGGGTTCTACATGTAAGAGAGGGGAAAGTCAACCTTTTTGACATACAGTTTATATTATAATCCTAACCTTAGGTTGTTGGTTTATCAGTTTCATCAATTATAGTTTGTTTGTTTTTTTTAACATTTTTAATATGTCTTTTTTTTTACAATTTAATTCGTTCTTTACTCAAAAATACAAATTTTCTTTAATGACCCAACAACTGATTCTAAACTATGTTGATTTACCCTGTCATTTATAGTGGCATCAGACATGATGGATAATTTCCAAACATAGGTTTATGTTTTAAAAAAATGTATCACTTACACATGCAGGCTTTTCTGTGTGATGCATCATCTTTTTGATACTTTTCTCACACCCATTCTTACAGGAGGCAGGACAAAGAGGTGACATTTACACTTGAGCCTTTTAACAGAATGTCAAGCTATAGATAAAAATGTTAACAAAATGCAAATTACAAAAGAGAGGGTAAATATCTGCCTATTGAAATATATCAGAAAAAAAAATGTGTTGACCATTTAACAAACTGTCAAAATGAGCCCCACAGATCAAGAAGGGTTAACATCCTCTTTAAGAACCTCAGCAGTGATTTCATCTTAAGTCAGGATCAGCATGGACTGAATTACTTTGACTTTGAACATTATTCATAATGGCCAGTTACATCAGCAGTTGAATTTGTGTTTAATTACATAACGCTCTTGACCTGTCAAAAAAAATAAATAAACAAATAAATAAAACATCAGGATGTGTAGACGGTGAAATCTAAATGAGCTTTCGCTCCATCCTTTGGGAAAATACAGCTGAGGGTTCATTTCTAGAGAAGTTTTTCATCGGAAGAGAAATCGTTTCACGTACCACTGACACTCGTAACTTTATTTGCTTGCTTTTATAGTTGAAATGAAATGTCTCTTCACTGGCCTTATTCTCTTTCAGCCAAATGAATAAGGAGGGCAGCCCTATTGTTGGCTGCGTTTCCGGATCTTTCTGCTAAGCTGTTTGAATGTTGGCTGTATCTTAACTGCTTGAAATAATAAACAGAATGTCCTTGAACAGAAGTGAGCACGTCTTTCGGTGACGTTAATTCCTTTCAGACTATGTCTTTTTTTCCCGGCATAATATAAAACAATAAAAAAAAAACTTGCATCTTTGAGCAACTAAAGCCGTGAGCTCCTGGCATTTTTATTGTGAGTGGATAGTCTATTAAACACTATGAACATGCTCTTTTGAATTTTAAAACTTTAGAAGAAATCTTCGAACCATTATATCCCATTAGATCTTTTATACTAACATCCTTGCTATCATTACCTAAAAAGAAATTTGGGACGTGTATCTAAATTTTGCAGTAATAAAAAAGCTTTTTTTTTTTTTTTTTTTATCTTCCTCCATACTATCAGTGAAATAATACCAAGGCAGCTGCATTTTTGGAAGACTTCTGAAGTGCTGAAATAGAGGAGAAGCATAAACATTCTTTCTCCAATTACATTATCACAGAATGCTCTATTTTAGAGGTTAAAGGAAAAGAAAAACAGATTGTGCAGGGGAAAGGCTGGCTTTGGATCACTCATGATAATGGTTTGATAAAGGAGTTTATTTAAGAAACTACTAGGTTTACAAAGAGCTGCACCGTCCTTGTCTTCATCACTAATCTGTTCTCCAAAATGACTGTCCATCGTCAGTTTTCAGGACTTCTACATTGCAGTGTTCATTATTACTAAGTTCAAGGCCACATGGGTATTTTTTCCACAAAGCACAGCACTTTGTCTGTTTTAAAACAAGGATCAGCAGAGACAAACAGATAAATAAATAACAAAAGCTGTGTTCAAACATCAGCAGAGTGCATTGTTAAAAAAAAAAAAAAAAAGTACTTGCGTGGGTATATGTGTGTGTGCGTATTTATATATATACATATATATATATATACACACACACACATATATACATATATATACATATACATACATACATATATATATATATATATATATATATATATATATATATATATATACATACACACAAAAATGTATGTATGTATGTATGTACGTGTGTGTGTCTGTGTGTGTATATAATGTGTGTTTGTGAGTGTGGTGTGTGTGTGTACATATACACATACATACACAAACACACTTACTCAGAAAACTGTACTGTATATTTTCACTGGTGACTGGTGATAATAGAAGAATTAGAGTTTTCAAGCAGAATGGAGGGAGACGTCTTAAAAAAACACACAGTTGTTTCATGGGCAGAAAATGAAGCTCTCTAAATAACAGTCATTTACAAACATCAGCAGCGGGTGATGATTTTACAAAGCTTCTTTTTCTGTTCTTTGCTACTGTCAAGGTTGCTCTAATTTTATCTCTCGTTTTTTTCTGAAAACACTTATATATGTTTAGAGGAAAATCTGTTTTATACATGATCTTACATCTAATCGTTACCACTGTTGTGTTATATGTAGGTTTTCGTATTCATTCCAAGTTATATATTCTCCTGAATACAAAGAACAAAATTTGCCAACAAAAAACTGCCTTATAATTCTAGCTCTGACTGTACAAATGAAAAGATTAAAAACACATCAGAAGTTACTTTGTCTTACGAAGTTAATGAAGGAAATCGTCTTTGCTTTAGGGCCCAGTTCTCATCTTTTGTGTCTAATGCTATTATCAGAATATTTGTCTGGGGTCCCTTGGAGCCTAGTAAAGGCTTGGAGCTTAGTCCAATATGTACCTTCTGCAGATAAATCTGAAGCAAATATGAACATTTGGTTTTAACGATCAGTTGTTATCACATAATCAAATATTATGCCTTTAATGTTCGAGGGGGAAAAAAAGTTTTTTTTCCTTTCTTTCCATAGCATCATTGGAATTAAAAAAAAATGCAAGATGAACATTTTACAGACAGATTTGAAAATAGAGCTATCAAAAAGTAGTGATTTTTTTTTCTTTTTCTTTGATTGACAGATAAAGCAATCTCAAACCTTCAAAGTTTTCAGTAAGCATCTGAATTGTACACCAGGGTGTTCGATGGTGTCTTCAGGCCAAATGCAATAAGAAACAAACACGCCTGCCTGTGTTATAATCAAAATATTGATTCAGATAGCTCTGCAAATGCTTTGTTATAACAGCTGTCCCTAAAATCAGTTCTAAACGTGAACTGAATCGTAATCATGCATAATTGTTCTCTCTTGGCAAGAGCTACTTTAGTTTTTTTTTTTGTTTTGTTTTATTACTGATATCCAACAAAACTGGATTAATTTCTGAGGAATTACCCAATGCCTAAAAATCAACAGCTGATAACACAATGGTAGCACAAAAAAAAAGGAGAGTAACAACGAAAGTACAATGTGAAGAAAAGCAGAAGTAAAAACTGACAATGCGTTTGCTAAATTTAGCAACACGACAACTAAAACAAACAGGGTGAGGGGGGTGGGGGGGGACAATCAATCAAAAGTAACATTGTCCAATATGAGAGTCCAACACTTGAGCCTAGATAAAATAAATAGGGGGGGGGGGGGTGCAAGAAGGGGCACGATGTTGCAGTGACAGTTCTAGAAAATTCCGCTCGTCTCTGAGTTTGTCATTGGAAGAGGTTGGCTTAGCCCTCAGTGACTAAGCAGCAGTCGAGACGGGTTTGGGGGGGGGGGGGGGGGGGTTGTCTATGGCCAACGGCCACAGGCGGGTGCTGAAGCTGAGTCTATAAAGTGAGAGAGAGAAGCCAGCAAGCCATGGAGAGAAGCCTTCTTCGGCAGTTTGCTCATTTTATTCTTTCCTCTGCGCTCTCTCTCCCTCTCTCTCTCTCAGAGAGTTTGGTTCTGTGGGACTGCACACAGTTCTTCCAGCTCGCTCTCTCTCTCTCTCTGGCTCTCTCACTGTGACGGAGCCTCTGTAACACTCTCAATGCCGTGTTGTTGCAGCTGTGCTCTGAGAAGAGCGTTCTCGCTCTTCAGCTCCTCTATCTGAAACCAAAACAAACACGTACTTTTAAAGACATTCGCAGAAAAGCACCAATAAACCGCTCATGAATATACAATTCAGAATGGAAATCTGACCAATGACAATGACAGTGTTACGAAAGTACATATACTAAAAGGCTAAGTTCACGGGGTCATTTTGACAACGACTTCCTTGTAGTTGTCTCCTTCCATTGCCGATGTAACTTTTCTGAGATGTTATTTACAATGTTGTTTACATTTTTTTTTTAAATGTAGCAATTACATCGACGTGCAGCTTTCACATGCCAACCACGATAAAACAGCCTTAACGCCTTTGAAGATAAACCGTAAAATAGCTGCTTTGTCCTGCGTCATCAGAGAACAAAAGAGAACAATATCAAACAATGTGACCAAACGTACAGGAGACGCTGAGTGGGCAAGAAAAAAATTGCTTTGCTTGGTTTCGATTTTTTTTTTGTTTTGTTCTCCCTATTTGACATTTAAAAAAATCATTGCCGTGGAAATTCACCCTCAACACAGCCACCACTGTTAATGGTAAATTAATGTCATTCTGAGTATGTTTTATGAAAATGAATATTTTTTCAAGGAAAAAAAAAAATCTTTACAAAAATATTCGAGCGTTTGTTCAGAGAGAAGAGAAAAGAAGGATGTCTGGGGTAGAAAGAGAGACTGACATTAGGTTTAGACTGAGACCATAAACCATGAGGAGCAAATTTCTACTTTATCAGCACATTCCAACTGTAAAGTCCTTGAGGATAAACAAACAGTGGTGCCAGGACTCATGTTTAAGATGTGTACCTGCTGTCTGAGAAGCTCATTGTCCATCTGGATCCTCTCCACCTCTTTAATGCTCTCCTGCAGTCTCTGGTTATTCTGCCTGAGCTCTCGAATGTAATCGCACGCTTTCGACAGGATTCCTCCTTTACTCTAGAGAGGAGAAGAAAGAGGACTTCACAGATAAATACACTTAGCCTTGGTGTGGAGCATTTATCATTTGAGTTGTCTTCTCTCTCTCTCTCACACACTCACACACACACACATACACACACACACACACACACAAATCCTCACCGCTCCACTCTTGCTGCTTTCCATGTTACAGTCAGGGATGATTTTGGAGAGAGTGACAATCCAGTTGTTGATCTTGTCCCTCCTTCGCCTCTCCACTATAAACAAAACCCATACAGACAGAGTCACACACACACATACACAAAATGGAATGAAGACAACTGTGGAGTTTACACTGTTCTGAGAGGCCTGAACGTGAAGATTAAGCTGTGGTTTCAAATCCCGCATGGACGCATTTGACCTAAAAACACACAGCACCCTCCAGTGGTGAAATGATGCACAATCCCAGAATCTGTCAGGTACTTCTATCAGGCAGTGTTTGCTTGACTAATCTTGTGCATCTTGGGTAAAGAACATTTATTAACTTTAATACCACTGTCAGAAAAATGCTGACGGTTCAAAGTCATAAGAAGGAGAATGCTATGGTGGTGGAATTCTTTTAAAAGAAAGAGACTGAGAAGGTAGCATAAGCTAACCTTCGTTGTGTTGTGCTCTCCTTCTCTCGTCTCTGGGAGTGCGAGGCGCGTCCATTTTCCTACAGAGGGAAAAGTAGCAGAGCGTTACTGTCAGACACTATGAGCATTAATTCCATGTCTCCAGATACTAAACTCCACTGAGACAGTAGTGGACTTCATTAGAGCAACGCCACCAAAGTTATTTTCGACTTAGACCAGCGACACTAATTCAAACAGAGTCGGGTCCCTTTGTGATCTGGCTTGCTCTAGTTTTAGTTTCTTTTTTTTTTTTTCCCCTCATGGTTTTGTTCTGTACTAGTATCTTGTCTGTTTTCAATGGATGTTTACCTAAAGGCTCTTGTCACTCTAAGATCCCAGAAAGTGGCATAAATAGATCAGCCTAACATCATATCAGTCTAGACAAAGCTAGATGGAGAAAATGGGGGAAGATGGTTGTGTAAGGTCTGCGTGCCCTTCCCGGGTGCCCTCTGGGGAGTCTAGGCATCGGCTGGCTTCATTATGTTATAAATTGCAGTGCTGCAAACCAGATGCTGTCTGAGAGGCCCGGCTTTGCTCTAATGACACAACTGTTCTCCGTGCACAATCTTCCCCCAGGTCCTCCTTTAATTAAGTCACGATTCCACTGGCTACGTGAGGGGAGGACCAGGCTGTCACTGCTCCAAGGGGCCTGATAAACAAAAGCTTTAGTAAAGCAATGTAAAAATTTGCCTTAAAAAAACAAAAACATTAAAGAGGCAAAGTAAACTTTTTCTTTTTTTTTTTTTAACAGTCAAAAGAATGAGGTGACTGTTGAAATTCTGCAGGCTTGTGGTTCGATTGTTTCCATCCCAAAATTTGTATAAAAGAACGACAGGTAGTTATTCCAAGAGCATTATAAAAACAAACAAACAAAAAAAATCTCACAGAAATGAACACACTCTATCACAACATCTCAAACACAGATGGACTACTTCCTTGGGCAGCATGACACTACATGATCACTTCACGAAGGTCACAAAACAGCAAGTGTAAAGGGGGGTTGGCGTGTTTTTGCGCTCGTCAACTACTGCTCTAGAAGGATCTAGAACATGGCTGTCTTTCTTAACTAAGGAAGTGTTGAAAGAATCCTCACCAATTTAAACCTTCGTGTTGCAAGATGTCCATTTCATCTCTGTGGATGGCAAGCAAGTGAAGTTTTCTTCTCAGTCTTAGGCCTTATTCTTTACTTCATTCACATGCAGCTTTGACTACTTGTGTTGTTACTACATTCATCTTTACAGACAAATTAATGCAACTTATGATGAAGACACACAGGGAACAAAAAGACAAGGTAAAATCATTCCATTCAAAGGTAAGGTGAATAAATCTCTACATCTACGTAAAAGCCCGTTTCTTCGTGGACTGTCCTACATGACTCTGCACAGTATACTGTTTAAATCAAATTAGCTGGGGAAACTGTAGACCAGAAAGCCTGGGCCTTCAGGACTGTCTCACAATGGCTACGTCCCAACATCTGCCAGGAGCTCACATGACGAGCACATCTGACGGGCCAATTAGACTGAAGTGACCCGAGTCGAACAGAGAAGCTCAGAGTCGGCCCCAGTGCGCACAGAGGTATGCAGGTCTGTTCTCCAATTGGTTAAAGCCGTGCTCTTAAATCCACAGACAGACGGGGAATGGAAAACGAAGCTACCTCAATAACCAAAAATTAGATTTGGGAGGAGATCACGGGAATCCACTTTTAAACCAGCATGGCTGAATCACAAACTGCCAGGGAGAAGGTTACTGAGCGTTAGATGCGGTTTGGAAAAATCATATACAAATCAATGTAGGCAATATAGATTCCCCAGGTCTATAAGGGAAACAGCCAAACTATATACTTCTCTAAATTAATATATTCCAGAAATTATTATTTATTAATTCAATCATTTTTAATCATTAGTTTGGTGATTTCAGCAGATGACCTGTCTAGTCTGTGACAACCACATTTTTTCATCTCTCCCAAAAATTAAAACTGCAACAGCAATTTTCATTTAGACTCATCAGGGTTTTGGGTGTTGACTGTGCTTCACAGAATAACGATTTTGTCACTTTGATAAATGCCTGTGCAATGTGCCAACGCCACCCAAAGGCAAAAACTATCGTTAAACTCTGCTCACTTATCCATTAGTGTTGGGTCTCGTGTACCAATCCATGTTCCAATCAAAAAAGTGTGATTACAGAAAATTTACATTTCAAGTTAATTTATGATCACTACAGTGTTGCCTGGATTAAAAGGGAAACACTGACGTTTTAGGAAAGAGGAAGAAAAGAAAAAGAAAAGAAAACAAAAAGTAAAAAAAAACCAAAAAAAAAACAAAAAGCATGGCATGCAGAGGCATCAGCCAGGCTTGGAGAGTGATCAGAAATGAAGTGGAGAGAGCCCAGGGGAGGTGCTCTCTTACAGGGCTGTCACAGGCTGATAAGCAACTCAGGTTTTCTATCCTCTCTGCTCTTCACTCACGTCAAAATTTTCACACAACTTTACTATCCTCTCAAACACATCTTCGACGAACACACTACACCCCGTCATCAGTAAAACACAAAATCAAACACCCGGGCCACGCACCGCATGTGTGGTCCAGTGTCTACTGCTCTGATATGTGTGTTATTATTCTGTCAAAGTCTGTAATAACAGGTAACTGCACTGAATCACTGGGCCTCTATAAGACTCCTGCGTGTCCGATACTCACGCAGTGTATGGATGAGTCCGTGGAGCGATGGTGCGTTGTGTGCCCGATGGCAAGACGTCAGGAGGGGTCATCATCACGTAGAACTGACCTGAACACAGCGTGGGGGACGTGAAACAAAACCATTTCAAAAAGCCACTTCCACCGTGGAAATGAATCAGTCGCTGATGAACCATATACGCTGATGAACCATATAAGTACTGTTGAACAGACTTTCCCTTTTGTCTCACCGGAGCTCGTTCAAGGACTTGGGTACACGCAATTAAATCATGGGTGTGAGAATTACAAAGTCCTTAAAGGGCTGTGCATAAACAGTGTCCCCCCCCCCCCCCCCCCCCCCGACAAACAAACAAACATGCAAACAAATGAACAAACAGAGAGCCAAATTCTAATGACTTAAATATTTGCCACTGTACAACTGCACATCATCATTGCAGAATTACTGACCGCCTCACGGTCTCTGGGACAACATCAGAAACAAGTTATTGAAATGACTGATGTTCAGGGCAGTTTTCTTACCCCCAGCCTGTGTTATCGAGGGATCAGGGGTGGCCTGAACCGACACAGCTGTGGCCGTACCGTCGCTCACAGTGGCTGCTGGGAAATAGGCAAAGCGTGTTTCCCCTCCAACAGCTTCTCCTGCAGGGCTGCCCCCATTACTGAATGGGTTCTGGATCAATGCCTGCAGTTCACAGGTAAAGAGACATCGGAGCAGAGTTACCACACACTGTCCTAGACATTTAGTCATTACTTCTGCTGCTACACTGACACTATCTCTCTTCATCTATTGAGATCAAAGCTCAGAATTTTTCTCTTCTGCTGCAGAGCACTGTAGAGTCATGCTCCAAAACACTTTGTCAGTAATAGAACAATTTCAGGGAGAGACAGACAAAGAGACAGAAACAGAGAAAAAAAAAAGAGAGAGAGAGAGAGAAAGAGACAGACAGACAGACAGACAGACAGAGAGGTAGAGAGAGCTCTAAAACAGTGTTTCTCAATCCTGCTCCTGGGGGACCCCTGCACATTTTCCATCTTTCCCTGCTCTACCTACCTGACTGAACTCATCAGTGGCACTTTTGATTGGCTGGGCACACCTGATTTAATCAAGAGCAAGTTAATCACATTATCAAGGTGTGTTCGGAGCAAGGATAGATAGATGATATGCAGAGCAGGGGTCCCGGAGGCGCAGGATTGAGAACCACTGCTCTAAAAAAACCTCTCAGTATGCGAACAGTGGGAAAGAGACAGTTCTCCGGAGCATTGTTTAATCACACTGTGCCTGGTGCCACAGCAGCAGTGGTTGCCCTCATGGCTGCTGTTGTGTTAGACTACCTGTGTGACAGCCTGCTGGCCTCCTGCAAACGCCGCCGTGGCAACCACGCTCACCGGCCCTCCACCCTCGTCCCCCCCCTCCGGTGGCTGATCTGTTACCTGGACAACTCGATACGTCACCTGGAAAGGAACGCAAAGGCGTCTCTTTTACTAAAATCGACGTATCCATTTTTTTTTTCTTTCTTTGTTTTTTTTTTTTCCTTCTGTATAATAGGACAACAAACTTTAAGTGGGTCGCAAATTGTCGAGCTATGACATTGCAAACGTTAATGTGATTAAGAGAGAATCTTTACAGTAGATGTACTGTCACTGAAAATACCTTGCAAGGCAAAACAGATGATGCTGTTTTAGGGTAAAAAAGTGTACTCCTTCTTTGCATTAAGCAGTAATTCAGGAAGGTTCCCCACTACAAACACTGAGGTGCTTATCCTAACACACTGTCCAACATTCTACCATGCAGCAGAAGAGTAAGCTTAAGAGCTATACACATCCCAGTAAAAGCACACTTGTTTGCTCAAAAGAATAAGTATTTGTTACTGTCCAGAATTACCCCCACCCTCCTCCAATCATGTGACTTCCCTCCTGACTGACATGTGACACAGGCCCAGTGCCAATCCCAGTGAGAGACTAAAATCACATGACCATCTGTATCAACAGCTGCATCCTTCCCTCAGCATCCCTTACTGTGAAATAGGATTTTAAAACCCTGCGTTGCTTTATTGTCACTGATCTTTAAGTAAATCTTCACACTGATCAACTTCAAATAAAAACTTTCTTGAAGTAATGGTGAACATCTTTGATATTCAGCCTGACATTAGTTGATTCACAAAGTGTTTCCTCTTTTGGGAAATAACTGTGCAAATTACTGAGGAAAATAAGGAAAACCTACTTGTCCACCACTGTTCTCTGTGCGAAACTGATACTGAATGTTGTGGTCCACAAACGCTTGAGTTGGCTGTACACTGGCTATGGTGACCTCTGCTTGCTCCCCTCCTCCAGCGCTCTCTGTTAAGTCAAACAAAAGACTTATGAGCCTAAAGTGGATCAGACAGATTCAGCTCTGAGGTGAATGATGGTGAACTGGTCGATAGGTTACACTTAATGTCTGTTCTGTGAGGCATTTGAATACCCATCATGTGTTACTGATATTCTGTCTTGCAGTACTGTTATGAACAATGACTTAAAATTCGTCCAAACAGAGACCCACTTTGAACAAAATTCATACCTTCAGTTATTTGGACAACCTCTTCCTCTTGTTTTTCGTGACTGAAACATAGAGCAAAACCAAATTTTGTTTCTAAAGTAACAAAACGTATCATTTCCCAACGTTAGCCTACTATTCGGATATGCAGTAAAAAAAAACGTTTACGTCAGATTTGGCTGCAACTAACGGTCACGGTAATTATTAAATAATCCGGGGTGCTAAACTTTCAGCAAAAGCAACAAAGTATGAACACCCTCGGTAAAATAAAAACTTGCTGCGCTCGTGCTGCATTCACGGACTACCTATGCCACTACAACTTTGTAATGTGTTAATTTAATTAGCTCCACCGAATGCTAATTCGGTGTGTTACTCTATGTTGACGGACACGCAGTTGACTGTTGACAATATAAGTAACGTCCGAGAAGTTAAGCACCAAAACATTTTAAATATTTCATTTTCTAAGTAATGAAGTTCATTTGTAAGAAAACCTGTAGGCACAGTTACCCGCCATGTAAGTAAGCAAGCTAGGATAATGTCCAGCGCCATGCTAACGTTAATCTAACTAATCACAGCCGGCTAAATCAGCATAATCTAGAAAGTTCGTCCAAAGAGCAGGAACTAAGACTATCCAGGCTCACCATCCTCTTTAAAAACTAGGTTAACAAGCTTGTGACCTGTTGTACCTATCTGTACCTTGTACGAAGATGCAAGCTACGCTACTGACAACCCCAACACTATTGTAGAACACTTTAGCTAAAGTAAGATAGTTGCTTAATTGGAGATATATTCATTTGACGTGTTAACAGCTGACTTATCCTGACGGCTAATAATATCTTAAATCGGCCCACAAACTAGAGACCAAATACAAATTGTTTAGGATGTTATTGTATGTCTTTGACATTTAAAAGTATATTGTAAGTTAGCATATAAGCAAAGCATCTTAACTCCGACTTCAAATAGACCTCTAACAGGTATCGACTCAAGCTAACTTGGCTGCAGACCTGAAAAATGATACAACGTTTAAATGAATTGCTAACTAACAGTTAATCTTTGCAGAACACTGACATTAATAAATTAATGTGTGCATCTTTACTTAAGTACTGGTGGGGCCTTGATGTCAAATTCATTAGCGAAAGAGCTAAGGGGAGATACTACCGACATTTTCCTACCTGGCAGTGGTTTCCAGACCTTGTTCGAGCATATCCATCAGGGTTTAAAAGTGATATTCAGTGACACTGAGAGATGGAAATGTTGATCACGGGAACAAACACTCGGGTCATGTGAGCTAGACGAGTCCAGAACACGTGAGGTTCTTTTCAAACCCGGCACGAGAAGGACGACGTTAAGGAGGCCGACGAAGACAACGACAGTGGAATTTGCTTATACCTAGATTTCGTTTTTCACAGGCTTAACTAATTTGCTCCCGCTTAATAGTAGACGGACTGACCTTTCGTCGAGATCGACATTAAATGAAGAATTTTACTTGAATTGTTTCGTGACAAGAGATCTAGAAGCTGTCACGGTAGAAAGCTAAAGTTAGCAATGATTATGGTAATATTGCTAACTCGGCTTTGCTCGGAATTGCATTCATTTGCTCTCCGCTGTGGCCGCTCGCTGAAAGTACAGATCCAAGCAGCTACTCTCTCTCCACTTGATATCTCACAATAGTGTCAGGGACAGTGAAGTGGACTTTCAGACTACACCTACATTAAAAGAAAAGGAAGGGGGAGGGGGGTCTGCATCATGTCAAATTAGTTTTACGCGAATCTTAAACGTTCATGTTTAAGAATAGTCGGTGTGTGCATTGAGGTTCTGTGCCATTCCTCTCGGTGATTATGTACAGTGAAATAATATTCCTGGAAACGAAACGGCTGACCCACTGCGATACCCCGCGTAAACAGGAGATCAGTTACAAGATTATGTATCTATAAACTAGATTTGATTTCATAGTTTTTCATAAAAGACGAGTGTTTGACACAGTGAACTCACAATTCGTTGAAATAGAAGAGTTAATCATATTCTGGGGGGAGGGGGGGCGTCCTTCTTCATATTTCTACAATGGTATGTTTGATTCTCAAAGCAACCTGCGTTCTACATGCTCTCCAAACACGCGAGCTTGAAGTTTACCATCAAAGTACATTAAACATGTGCTTCATCAGGTTCAGTAGATGCTTGCCCAGATCATAACTGAAGTTAACTGAACTTCATAAACTTAACTTTGCTCTTAACATCGTTTCTCCTGCCTTTTTATTAATTTGTTGACCTGAATTTTGCGTCTCAGTAATGTATACCAAACCCTTCAAATACCTAGATTTGTGAGAAAAGTGTGCTGCTATCCTTAAAATAAACACAATGCCACTTATATAAACGCTATAGCCAGTTCATCTATATTTGCTGTACAGTTGATACTGATGTGATTTGATGTGTATTTGGCTGTCACAATTTAATGTCAACAGCTTTCGGCATTTTCTTTTTGTTGAAACCACTGAAGTGATTAAAGCAGCGAATATCAGCGTGATGGTTTGAGGATATATAGTTTTTAATATGATTATTCTGTTTGAAACATGTCCTCTTTGGCACTATCCAGGGATGTCAACAAATACAAATCGCTTTTAATTAGTGCTACCCCTCTTTACTTACATCTTAATATAGAATTATTGATTATGAGCGCGAGGGAATACTTTTGATCTACGGGTAAAGACTGTCGATATTCCATTAAAGGTTAAAAAATGAGTATATGTCTCCCTGTTCTTATTTTATTTTAATAATCTTAAACAGACGTTTGTCATTTTTTCCCTGAAAAGAAAAGTAAATAAAACTTGTTCATAAAAATCTCAAACAGTTAACTTGAAACATGGCACTGTATCATTTTGTCAATTATCCACAATACTATCCTTTTCGTCTTCCGTTGTTATTAAAGGATGACCTTTAACCTAGTTATTTGAACGGAACTGAATTTTTTATGGCATCTGTAGGACTGCAATTGTGTGAACACACGAGGCAAGAGATTGGCTGTAGATAAGTTTGATTGACAGGCAACTAGTTTTGCAGAATTTCATTGGTTTCAATAATGGGCGGGTCAATTATGCCCCGCCTTACTTGTTTCACACCGATATCCTTCCGTGTTTGCTCTCCCATGCGAACTCGATCCGTCTGAGCCTGACTATCTACGCTGCCGGACAGAAGAGCTGCTACAATGACTGGCCGGGTCCTTGTTGGAGTTAAACGTGTCATTGACTATGCAGTCAAGGTATATTTTGGTTCTTAGCAATCACCGCACTGTAAAAGTCTCCAGCAATAGTTTTTTTTAAACAGTCTTTGAAACAATCAGTAGTCGTATCCTGCTAGCTAATGAGAGTCAGGTTAGCTGAGTTCACTGTGGCTTTGTATCAAGGTCAGCTTTGACAGTAGTCTTAACATTAAAACGTAGACAACGTCAATAAAATTCTAATGCAGTAACGCACGCATTACTTTTAGATAATTTACGTAAATAGTTTAGAGGCAGTTCTGACTAGACTCCTTGTGACCTGACTTTCACACCTTTGGTAAGTTTTCGGCAGGAGAGTTACGAAAAGTCCACTAAACGCCTCTGATCATTTTTCCCCGGTATTTCTGATATTGATTTGTAAATTTGCCGATTAAAAATGCGTTTGCTGTGTTTATCAATCACAATATTGAGTGTACGCTCTTAGATAACCAGCTTCAATTTTAACTGTTTCTGTTTTTAGCAGTCGTGCCTCATATTTGCTAAAAAGCCTTCGAGCATTTATAATTTAAAGCTCTTTTAGTTTCATTACCTTTATAATACCTTGTGTTGTGTACAGACGTCGTGCTACTTCTCACAGTGCTTCTTGTCAGACAGCATAAAACAAAGTTAAATAGAATGGTCAGTGGTTGCCATGACAAGTTCAGTCGCCTGTTCTCGAACTGTGTTCATGGCAATCGACGATAGAGGACCGACTTTTAGGGGGTTGAGCCAGATTACTCCTGCCAGATCCACTGTCAACTGGACTATGCGGCAATTTAGCCCTTGTCTAGATCTATTTGGAGCAACCTAGTCTTGGCAGTCTCTGAGCAGGAGGTATGTTGTATCCAACCAATGTGGGGTGAGGGTGAGGGTAAAAATATTGCTATTGACTGTTACAGATGTGCCTTTAAGCCATCTATTTGCAGAATAAGGAATTATGGATTTTTGCCAAATGCTTTAATAAACAATTGATCAGGCCTAGGTAGTAGAGCACAAGGCAAAGTTTCTTAATTTGTCAAAAATCTTTTTTTTTTTTTTTTTTACTGCCTATCAAGATTCAGGATTTTTTGGATTAGGAGACAAGAATAGGGACACTCCATTCTTGACTTGTATTTAGTTTCTTGATTTATTTCAGTATTTTTCAGTTTCATTCCTTGGGATCCACTGTACAGAAATTGTTAAGATTCAAAGTCCATTTTTCACCTAAAAATGGGAAATAAAGTACAATCTTGCATTTTTTATGGAAAAGGTACAAAATGAAATTGTAATGGTAGAGATGGATGAAAGACACCGCATTTCAACTACTTTCAGCCTTTTTTTGTTGTTGTTGTTGTTAAAAACCACTGAATTAATCAATGCAATGGAGATCTTTCTGATAAGTAGTTTCTTATAGGATTATCAAGACATATTTGTGCAACGTGACTGACAGGGTATTTTGTTTGACAAAATGATCAAGCTTAGCTTTGGATGTTTATTAAGCCTTTAAGATTATGCAATAGTAGCAGTGATATATTTTGAGCTTAAGTGTAAGCCTTTCTTTCGCCAGAAGATAAGTTATGGCCACAGCTGCATTTAAGCTTTTTCACAAAAACATGATTGTGAATAAAATGCTTTGTCTTAATTTTGTTTTATATGTCATTCACATTTTCCCAAGGTTTTTTTTTTTTAAAGAGAGAATTCCTTTTGAGAACGACAAAAAAAAAAAAGTTTCCTCACACTTGTCTACAGATGGCTAGTCAGCTCCATACCTATTATATTTTATCTCTGTGTCTGTGTTACTCTCCCTTTCCCCAATCCAGATCAGAGTTAAACCTGATCACTCAGGCGTGGTCACAGATGGCGTTAAACACTCCATGAACCCCTTCTGTGAGATTGCTGTGGAGGAGGCTGTGAAGCTGAAGGAGAAGAAGCTCATTAAGGAGGTGGTTGCGATCAGCTGCGGTCCTCAACAAGTGCAGGTACGAACCTCAGCCAGTGCTTCTGCATCTGCTCAGCGTTCTTCACAGAGGGTCATGCTCTCAGGTCGTGACTTTATAGGCATACCTGAAAAAGGTTGGTCATTGTATCCTGATCGCAGCCCTTTGTCAGCGTATCTTTGACCAAGATATCGGCGTGGAGGTGTGCCACCTCTGAGCTTGAAAAGCTGTCTTTGATAAGAGCATCAGTGAAATGAATAAATACGTCTGTATGGATGTGTATAATGAGTTAGCTACTTTCTCTCATGGTAATAATAATAATAATGATAGTAGTACAAGTTTATTTAGAGCCCGATATCACTATTTCTAATCTCGAAGGGCTTTACATGTCTATAACAGAGTCAAATCAAAATGATGTTACCCATAAGTTAGAGAAAATAGATCTTTTGAAAAGTCTTTAGTCTGGTTTTGATGGTGTGGAGAGAGTTTTAATGGGGTTTTAAGCATTACACAACCCTGTCCACCATCATTTCATTGCCACTTATTCTCAGTGTCACTTTGTTTAGCCGTTAGTGAACAGAAGGGCTTTGAGTCCAGTTACTTGATGGAGATTAAGATAGTCATGTCTGTCATGTTTAGGAGACCATTCGTACTGCCTTGGCTATGGGTGCTGACCGCGGAATCCATGTGGAGGTTTCTGGAAAGGACTATGAAAATCTTGGCCCACTTCAGGTCTCAAAGATTCTTGCTGCCCTAGCTAAGAAAGAGGAGGCTTCGCTGGTAATCCTGGGAAAACAGGTAACTCACCATCACACAGTCCTGTATTCCTGACTCCTGATATTTATGCATATTTCATTTCCCCTTTTCCTTCCTCAGCTGTCATTCCACTGAATAACATTAAACCATGTTTCATTTATGGTGTCTGTGGATAACTTCAGTTGTTAAAAAAAAAAAAGCTGTTAAAGAAAGATTCTACTGTAGTCAGAAAGATTACATCATCTTGCTTTTTAGTGTCTCACAGATGTGCATAGCCTCTTAAGCCAGTGTCTGAGGGGCCATGCAGCCTGAAAGAGATCCTGAAAGTGATGCAAGTTGTGTACAAATGATGTAAGGCATTTGTCATGGTGTCTGTTTGGTCTCTGAGCAATGTTTACACTTTGACAGGCCATTGATGATGACTGTAACCAGACTGGTCAGATGACGGCAGCTTTACTGGACTGGCCACAGGTCAGTGGTCATCTTTTTTTATCATCTTCATTTGGTTTCTTTGCCCTCACACACACACACACAATGGAACAACGTACGGTTTATAATCTTGCTTCTCGAATCATTTAATGTCGTTAAAGGCATAATCTAATCGAATTTTTTTTTGCCAGTCTTGCACTTGATTATAACAGGTTTTACAGTATTTGACAGAAAACATTTCAGAATTGTAATATAATATCCAGCCTATGTTTTGGAGTATTTCTGGGTTTTTTGTGGAGCATCCAATAAACACACAGTTAAGCTTACACTCCCCAATGTTGTGTCAGCTGTTACATTTTGTGTTATCAGAGTTAGACTGGTCTAGTTTGAGTCAGTCACATCTGAGTCCTACATTCCAAAACTCAAAAAAAAAAAAAAAAAAAAAAAAGAGTCCAAAGGCAAACTTCAGTGTTTACGTTTCGATGTAGTTATGTTTAGGAACCACTAGGGTGCAGAGCAGGAGTCTGTACCGAATACACAGTTTTTTCATAAGACATTATGTATTGTCTTTACACTGTACAGATCAGACTTATTGGAGTAATGGCATGAAATAGTTAATGGTGACATTTGCATATCTGAACATGATTGTTACATTCTACAGGGAACCTTCGCTTCAGAGGTGGCAGTGGAAGGAGACAAGGTGAAGATTGTGAGAGAAATTGATGGTGGACTGGAAACCATTAAGGTCAATATGCCAGCAGTGGTGACTGCAGATCTGCGGCTCAACACTCCCAGATACGCTACCCTGCCCAACATTATGGTACGGTAACGGCTTTGCCCCCCCCCCCCAGATAATGTTAATGTTTCTGTTGAATACGTCACCCCCCCACCCTCCTCCAAGTGATTCCAAAACCTAAATCCGTCCGCTGCCCATCTTCTCTCTTCAGAAAGCCAAGAAGAAGAAGATTGCCAATGTGAAGCCTCAGGACCTGGGGGTGGACTTGACGTCACGGGTGGAGGTGGTGCGGGTGGATGAGCCTCCTCAGAGACAGGCAGGAATGAAGGTGGAGACGGTGGATGACCTGGTCGGCAAACTCAAAGAGGCTGGGAGGATATAGAGACGGGTGCTGTAGGAAGAACAGGACGGACATGAACCATGGGGTAAGACATGGACATCAGTTCAAAAACCGTGCGCGTGATGAATTGTATGCAATGTTTCTCTGCATTGCCCTATGACTAACCAACGGTTTCATGAGTATTAATGTTTGAATCTGTACGGATCTACATGTAACAAGTGTGGGGAAGGTACAGAACAAATACTTAATACTGAAAATAATCACCCCAGTAAGGACTGAGGAGTGGTCTGTTACATTAGCATGTTTTAGTGAAAAATGCTTTCATTTCATCTCTTTTCCAGGACAGTTTCCAAGATGAAAGACAATGTGGGTGAAACCCTGTGAACAGTCAGTAGTTTCACCATAACGCACCTGAACCGGACCTGATGTAGCAAAACCTGCGCCTATGCTTGTTTGCCTCCCAATCTTTCTGTAAATCTGAGAAATGCTGAGAGATGCTGTCCCTAAAGGGAGTGTCTCCTGTCCAGGCAGAGGTGGCCTTGCTCTGGAATCCACTTTAGATCATATTCCTCTATGTGTGTCATTTGATTAGATTTGATTAGAAGCTGCATCCGATGATAATGTACTTCTGATTACACTACAAAGAAGCCAGTGATGCACTTCTACATTAAACCATATTTGTAATTAAGCATTGATATCTTGGCATTTACCTGACATATTTGAGCACCTATACCACGCAGCGGTCTATGCCATTGTAATGTCCTTTGTCTAGGGGTACGCGGATTTCCTGGTCTGTAGAATAAATGGTCTCACTCTTTACAGTTGTACAAATTCATTTTCATTGTTCATTATTCATTTAATAAAAAAAATGTATCTTAGAGCAGTTCTAACTGGACAGTGTCTCTTAGCATGAGATGGGGAGAAGGGAAATCGATCAAATACTTTTTACCGTAAGCGCCTGTACTGAGTTTTTGATTGTACAGTATCAATAACCATAATAATAAAGATGATCTCTTTTTCATATGTAAATCCCCATACCCTCTACTTGTTTTTTGTCTGTGTTCTAGAAGAATTGTCTGGACTTTATTGTACATAAATTCAGAGATTGATTGATACATTATACACTTGACAAATTTTGTCTGTTTTCATGCAAATGGTCATCACGGAGCTCTTTAAACATGCATCACAGTCCGTGTTCATTTCATGTTAGCCTGGATGGAATTCCGTCGGAATTAGTTAGGAGAGTCTCCAGTAAAGTAGAGATTTGGAGATTTGCCAAAGAAGAAAAGATGGATGGCAATAAAGCATTGTAATGAAAGCAAATGAAATCTCTAGAGGGTGACATTCAGTAGAAAAAAAAATATCTATTGGAAATCAAGCTCTCAGGATGATACAGAGAGATTCTCTCCCACTTTAACCTGAAGTCATCATTTTTCATTTTGCACTTTTCTAAACCTTGAGCCGTTTGTCAGATTAACAGAAGGCTCTGGGCTCTGAGAAGCATCTATCTCTTTTAGGCTCATTTAGTTAATAATTTTCTGCTTCAATTCTACATCCCTCTCTCTCTGAAGGCCATAAAACTTAGATTAATTACTACAGATATGAGGTTCTTCATTTGATTCACAAATTAATTACTAGCGCAAACACTTCATGATATGTTTGCCGAGCGTGTGATATTGGGTTTAAATGCAATTTTCTGCATTTGATTGGACAAATATAAAATCTGGAGATTAGACATCCCATAATTTGTATTAATTTGTAAGATATTTACTTTGAGCAACATTGCCAAGGGATATGAAAGTTGTGGCCGTAATTACCTGAAACTGAGGATGGAATGCAGCAAGACCGGCTGACTTTCCGCCTTCCTCAGTACCGTTATATTGGTTGACTGCTGTTCTATTTGCCGGTACATTTCATTCTCATTCAGTGTTCACAAATCATAATGAAAAGGCAAGGACTTCTTAGAGAGTAAAGCTTTATGGAAGTCCAAATATAATGTGGGGAAATTTTGTTCTTGTGCAGTGGAATCAAACCGTTGTAATAGCTATGTCACGTTGACTAAATGAAGAGTTCTAAGAAGGAGGACTCGATTCGAGGAGTCGTTTCTCGATTCATTCCTTCCTTTTAAATTTCTCCGACGACATCTGACCATCATTAAGACAAAAAACGTGTTCAACCTGTTAAGTGAGACCATGATATGAAAACATGCCCGGAGAACTTCACACCGCACTCGAGTGTCATCTCTCTAGTTCAGTGGAAAACACAGAGAACAGAGTCTCCCAGGCTTGTTTTGACGAAGTCAGTTTGTATTACAGAGGCTACTTCTCAAGGATCCTTATCTCAGTTCAATTTAGCTCTCAAATTACTTTCTCCGCATTAGAATCCCTTGTTAGTCTCACTTTCGACTGAAAAAAAAAACATAGGACAGTATAGCCAACAATATTGTCCAGTTTCGCAGATTTCAACTTTGAGAAAGCAATAGGCCCTGCATACAGAAGGATACGGTGTTCAGTGACAGATTACTTTTTTACTCAAAACAGATGAGATCTTCGGACAATCTCTTACGGAGAGCCCCGGGTGTCCTCATCTTTACCTTCGAAGTTCGAGTACCGGGAAATGTAGGGTCCAAAAGGATATATAATTCTAAACTCCATTATATCAGACATCCACGCGCTGGTAAAACAATTTTTGAATTGAAATTACACAGCAAGTACAGAACCGCTTGTACAACAAACTTAAAAACTACGCCCAGAAGATGACACAAAAATCGTGCCACAAATGATGATATTTAATCTTATTTTTTTTTGTCCTGCAGACTGTGATGTAGCCAGATCACAGACGTACAAGAACAACAACAGCAGGAAAAAATTTTGTTTTATTCCTTCCTTAAAACAGGTTTAGACGTAAGGTTTTGTCTGTTCGTTAGGATCAGGTGAGACAGCCCGCAAGATTGCTGACATATAGACAAACCTGTATGAGGGAGGGTGGAGGCTCAAGCAAGGAGGACGGAGTGAAAATAATTCGGTTTCTCTCCTGTTGGTCGCTGCTTTTTTAGCACAGAAAGAAACGATGGGATTTACTTGGAAACCATAGACACACATTTGAGTTACAGTGCTTAAATCTGGTCTCATTTAGGGTACTATCATGCGTCGAAGTGAACAGAGCGCTCTACAGATCACTTCTGTTACAATTGTGCTAATATGTATTTTAACAGGTAAGTATCTCATTAAGTGCGCTAAATGGTATTGTTTTTAATAACCATCCATAATTTGTTATCTCGGGTCCTGAGTGGGTCTCAGAGGTTCTTTTATTCCAGTAACTTCGTTGCTGTACAAAGTGCCCTTTTCGTTCCATGAATCGTTTGTTTGGAAATGGGCCCATTTTGTGTTAAAAATCCATTTTACGCCGTTCGTCATTTTCGATATGTTAATTAATTTAAATGTTACTGAATGTTGAGGTAGTATAGCCTACATCAAGTTTCGTGAAATTCATTTATAAAAGCGACTGTGAACAGCGCGAGACATTTGAAGCAGCTCAAGGTGAACTAGCTGATTAAACCTCAGTATCAGGATAAAAACTCACGAAGCCTTCTTTCTGTAGAAGTCTTGAACCTGGGAGTAAAACTTTTATATTTTTGGTTCCACTGTAATTAAGCCTGTTTTGTGTGCATTGAAGTGGCACATCTACTTCATACGCCCTGCAACACTGTTTTGGAATGTTTAGGTTTTCACGTTGAGTTCCATGTTATGTCATCACTGTTTTCAACCACAGGTAGCCACTGTAATCTTACCGTTTCTCCCACTGGACCAACAGTGGTTTCAGCGAGAGTATTTAGCGATGTAACATTGGGGGTGTCCTACAGTGGTGCAACTCAGCCCATGGTGTCCTGGTTGAAGGGGAGCACACCTGTGGTGACCTGGATCATTGGGCAAGATCCACCTGAAATTGACGCCGCTTTTGCAAGTGTGCTGGCGCTAGATGGAAATGGGTCTCTCATCTTCACGAATGTATCACTCCACTACAGCGACATATACACAGTACGGTTCACCAAGGCTGGGCTACAAGAGGCTACTGTCACGTTCACTCTTAAGGTGTATGGTGAGTAAGGCCTCTTAGAATCAAAGATTTGTCCGTTGAGTTGGTTTTTAGCAACTTTTTATGAATAACTGTGACGAACACTTATAATACCCTTTTGATGGTTTGACCTCTACATTAGTCTTTTAAACACAGTTTTAAACACTGTTACAGTGCTTGTTTAATCTGAAGTTAGACTCTGATAAATCATAAATCATAATAGGTTCACAAAAGGTAGAGTTTTGTGTCTCGCATTATTTTTATTTATTTATTTATTTTGACCGGGACTGTTTTCCTTTCTCTTACCTTGTGTCTTAACAGATCTAATTAGGAACATTTCTGTGAATGTACACCCAAGTGATGCCATCGAGGGTGATGCTACCTTTACGCTGTACTACAGCACGATGCAAGGAGAAGCCCAGGAATCAAAATGGTATTTTAATGGATTAATGGTACAGAACAGCTCCCATTACTTAATCAGTGGGAAGAACCTCACAATCAAGCAGCCCAACAGAAACGACACGGGCCAATACACTGTGGTCCTGACAAATCCATTCAGCAACGGTTCCCAACACAGGAACATCATTGTGCTGTGTAAGACCAGAGCTCTTAATGGTTTTGTTGTCTTTTACAATATTGAATCTATTGATTGATCATTTTTGTGCTGTTGGAATGCTGTCTCCATTTCCACCGTTGTGTCACTGCTTATTAGTCACGGTTTTCAGTCTGTCGCTTTATAAGGAGTGTTTTCAAAAATAACTTGGATTGGATAGCATTACTGTTTTCTCCATCTCATCAATATTTGTAGCTGTCTTAATCTTAATGATTAGTTTTCACTGATATGTTCTCACCACTAGTATCCGTCCAAATGGATTGTTTTTTTCACTGACATGGTCACTTTCAGCGTTGAATAATTATTTTGTGAATGTAATCAGTTTGATTATTTCACTGTCTCTGAACATGTTTTGTTCACTGGTGATGAAACAAAAATATTTGCGCGGTCATCCTCTTTGCGTTAATTTTTTTTTAACCATCACCTGACCTGAAATGCAGTTGAGTTGGCATGTTATCAGAAACCCCCCTTTTTTTTTTTTTTAAACAATGACTTGTTTTATGTCCTGTGTGTAATTTTGTCCTTCTCTGGTTGCCCTTAGATGGGCCAGATCAGCCTGTTCTGGAGGTCAGTCCCACAAAAGCTTCCTTTGTCGTGGGAGAGTCTCTCTCACTCTCCTGTCGGGGTAAAGGCGAGCCAGCGCCCTCTGCTGGTTGGTTTTATGAAGGTCAACCTCTGAACTCCACTGCAGGAATGCTAAACCTCAGCAACGTCCAGACAGACCAGAGTGGTGCCTACATTTGTGAACTGCTTAATGAGAAGACTGGAGTGAAACTCAGAAGGAGCATCACCATAAATATCTATGGTACAATAAATAGAGTGATTGAATGGCATGGCCTCAGTTTATTTCAGTACATTTTTGTACTTGCTTCACTGAAGAGTATCATCTCATTCATTCCTTCTTTCTCTTCTTTCTCTTATATTAGAGAGTCCCATTGGCAGCCCTGTGTGCTCAGTTATTGCGGTTAATGGAAATACGGAGCTGCAGTTCCGCTGCCTGTGGCCAGGCGGCATTCCCGAAGCTCTGCTGTCTTTCCCAACCTTGAATAGCACCAGCGGTGGGCTAGGAGACTTTAACATCACTACAGCGGTCAGTCAGAACTTAAATGGAATGGAGGTCATCTGCACGGCCGAACATCCGCTTCATCAAGAGCAGTGTGGGATCGCTGTCCGTAAGTTCTCTTCAGTCTTATTAATATACCACTTCCCAGTTCTCCTGGGTGTCCTCTCATTATGAAGTCATATATATACATATATATACAAAAGATATATGAACTGATATATGTGTATGCAAAATAGATAATATGTAACTGATATGTATTAAAACACAGGCACACACACACACACACACACACACACACACACAGATATACATATGGACAGCCGTGGTCTACGGGTTAGAGAATCAGGCTTGTGACCGAAGGGTTACCGGTTCGATTCCCTTGGGCAAGGCACTTAACCCCAGTGCCCCCTGGGCGCAAGGAATGCTGCCCGCTGCTCCTGCGTCCGGTGTGTGTGTTCACTACTGGTATGTTGGATGGATTAAATGCAGAGGACAAATTCACTGCTCACTGTTCACAGTGTGTGCAATCACAGAGTTTTCCATTTCCATATATGTGTGTGTGTGTGTATATATATATTTGTGTGTGTGCATGCGTGTTTTTTTAATATACATATATCAAAATCACTACCATCTCTTGGTGTACAGTAGTGGCCGGAGGATGGTGTCATACAGCATGTTCCTATTTTCATCCTCATGCAGACGGTCCAACAGAATTCCTCCCAGTGGTCTCCACCACAGTGGGGCAAGACAGCAAAGTGATGGTCACAATTCACTGTTACTCTGTGGCCATGCCAGAGGCCACCGTCGTTTGGTTCAAAGCCGGCCAGGTTCTGAGCAATGGGATGGGATACCAGATCAGCAACAGTACGACAGATCTCCATATTCTTGACTTGGAGCTCAGCACCACTTATCTCAGCACCTACACCTGCATGGCCTCCAACCCCCTGGGCAACAGGAGCAGAGACATCCAGCTCCTTCGTAAGGACTTTTCAACCTTAGAGATGCTTTACACATTGTAGTAGTGATAATATTTGACATGCACTGAAACTATTGCTGTCATTTTTTTTTTACTCAGAAGAATATATTGGCCATATTCATATTTCCGTAATTGTCATGTTGAATTGTCTTTCTAGCACATAACCAACTTGCTTATTTTCTTCTTGTTATTTTTATGGTAAACCATGCTTGCATCCAGAGGATCTTGGGGATGACTAATACTTAACTTTCATTGGTCAACAGAGATTGAACCAACACAATATTATGTTGGCATTACAATCATACAAATGCAGTCCTTTCATTCAGTATTACAAAAGAAACAAGAATAGTTCTCAGTGTAACCGAATGCTTTATCTCCACAGCAGCAATACAGGTAATTGGAATTCTGCAAATATAATTGCTTTCTCTCTCTCTCTCAACCATGTGCTGTCTCTATTAAAAACGCCCACGCACCCGCATGAACACACTCATGTGTACATACCAGGTCCTGTGGTGTCAAACTTGCATGTTTCTCCAAATGAGGCAGGCACACTGGTGACGCTGACATGGGAAGTGCCTCCAACCTCTATTGTGACAGGTAGAGTGATCCAGATACTCACATAGCACAGAACCTGCCCTCAGATAGCAATGCTAAAATTTCCGTGTTCAGTCCCTCCATTACCTGAGTGTTTTCACATAACAAGTTTTTGATAAACAAGAGATGAAGTCATCCGGCATGTGCAGACAGTTTAAAAATAGAGAAAGATGACAATGTGGGAGCTAAAATTATAAACACGCAAGACAAGGATGTAAATGTCAGTCAGTAATGGTGGCACTTTTAGTATATAATAGGAGTGATATTTTGAACATAATGGTAAGGATTTATACTCATAAATAACCATTAGCTAAAGGATACTTTATAACCTGTTTTACTTGAAAAAAAATGGCCAGTCCACTTGCTGAAAGTCTTTTATCCTCCTCTGTCACCTCACTGCCAGCATTTTATTTTTCCCTTTTGTTCTGAAGACTTTGACATTCAGATGAAAGGCCCGGATCTCTCAAGTAACACTAACGGCAAACACAACCTCAGCGGGAAAGCAGCTCACGACTTCAGCACCATCCTGACAGAACCAGCCTCGGCTAGAACCATTAACATCTCGGGACTCGACCCCAAATCAACCTACTACTTCCAGGTCGTTCCCTTGGCGGGCAGAATGAGTGGAGCGCCTTCAGTCCAGCAGATGGTTGGACCAGGTTATAGATGAATTACAAATTTGGATGTAACACCTGAGAAATTGTGTTGTAATTTTAAATGATTGAAGCAAAAAAAAAAAAATATTATACATAATTTACAGTCTGACTGTGCAGACTGTTTGATAATGTTCACGTTCACAGCAGCTAAAAGTCGATCCAGTATAAAACTCCAGTTTATGGCTAACTGGGGTATTAATTTTATATTAACGCACCTTCACAAATGATGTTCAAGAGCAATCATCTCTTTTTAAATATTGCATTAACATATCATGTAGAAGGTATCCTGGGCAGGGCAAACTATCCCCGTACCTTGCTTTTGCTTTTATCTCTTCACATTTCATCCCGTAGTCTTTAAAGTGCAGTTTGGCAAAGTTTTGGTGAATGAGACCAGTAGAGAGAGTGGAGTAAAACAGCATTTAAAGTAAAATATCACTTTAATAAGAGTCCATTGGCACTGATCTCTAATGGTGTCCATGTCTTTTTGTCTGTGTGATGGACAGGGGAGGGTCTGAGTGGTCCAGCCATCGCGGGAATCGCTGCTGGAATCCCCTGCAGTATTCTCGTGCTGCTCATCCTCATTGGCCTTATTGTCCTGTCTGTCATCTGGTATAGGAAAAGAAGTATGTACCATCCATCCATCCATCCATCCATCCATCCACAGATGCATTAGTCCCTTGTCTTTTTTCACTGAGTTAAAAATGATTTGTTCTGCGTATTAAAGGTCGACCTCCAAAATATCCGGTATCCAGGGCAGTAGAGAAGGTAGCTATGCACAAACTTTTTTTTTTTTTTTTTTTCCCCCCAGATGAACTTTTTAAAGTGTCATTCATTTAATGTGTTGCCTATTCTCACTGTGTCTGTTCTTTCCCTCTCGTTCAGGTCGTGGCATCTCAGCCTAACCTGACTAATCCTCATAAATTACTGACTGGGGGACTGAAACCACCCCCTGAATACAGCCCAAAGAAGGTATTTGACCCTAGAGTTTACATCTGGTTCAGTTTATTTCACACTGATGCTGATTTCACACAGTTGTTTATGTTTTGACTAGAAATCCTCATCAGTAAGCAATAACACCAAATTAAGATATTGAGAGAATCCTTCTTTTGCTTTTGTGTTTCTAGGCTCTACCTGAGAGACCAAGTACGTTGCCCTTTGGGGGTGGTCCTGTGCGAATGGCCACCACAGTTTAAAAGAGATTGTGTCAATACCTCTGTCTCTGTCAACAACACCCTCGTTTCATCTGATGATTTTAATTTATGTATTTATGTCAGTTTTTAAAACCTTATTTCATGTGAAGTCTCTTATAGCAAAACAGATCTTAAAGAGAACAACTGGAGATTCTTAATTTGAATGTAAATTTTGAACTTTTAAAAGAAGATCTTAATACTATCTGTCTGATCATTGTGTTTTGTTTTGTCAGTTCTGTTGTTCATGGCCCGTCTTCCATACGATAAAGTTTATTGTGTCTGCTCTTTGTTGTAATCATTTGTTCTAAATTATTGAATTTTTAAAATGTATTCAAATAAAACAGCAAGAATTTTAATAAACCCTGTGTGAAGAATACAGTTCTCTGTATGACGTCATAGTTATACTTAATATTTCAGTGGGAACTGAGGTCTTCCCGGTTCTGTATTTTTCTTAAGGTGTGACACATATAGCCTTGGGGGTTATTTTTGGCCATCCCTTCTGGAATTCTACACTCCTATGAATCTAACTTCTGCTTTCAGTTCACTTTAAATGCCACATAGCAGTGAAGGGTGCTAATTGCTCTATTCTAATCCAGGCCTTGCACAGTTACTTTCAGACCCCCTTTTTTTTTCTGGAGAAAATCCAAAATAGCAGTATGTGTTCTTGGCAATCCTGTGAACTCTGAGACTTCTTTTTGATCATGTTTTGTGTGTGTGTGTGTCTGTGTGTGTCTGTGTGTGTGTTTCGTGATTTGCCGCGTGTTTGTGGCCGCTGAGAAATGGGCTGTGACGACCCCAGCTCAGTTCGGCAGGGTCGGAGGCTCACGTGTGGTCATCCCCTGCTCCCCCAAACACCCAGCATCCCATCATCCTCATGACGTAACCTGGTACAAGTTTGTCTCCCGTGGATACCTGGTGGCGTTCAGCAGAAACAAAGAGTGAGTCATAGACGCTTTCTGTGGTAGAACAGAGCTGACCGCAGGAAAATGCAGTCTAAGACTCAGCGATATTCTTTCAGAAAATAATGGAGAAATGCTTTATGTTTAGATTGACCCAAGCATAGTCAAACAGAGGTTTTATGACATGACTGTTACATGAAATGTTGCAGGTACAAGTGATAATAGTGATCTACAACAGTTTTTGAACTGCGTGTGAGATTATTTGAGGTTTTCAAACATAAGATTGAAAATTATACATGATTACAAATAAAGACAGCCATAACCAGCATTTTTTTTTTTTTTTTACTTTTGTGAGGCCAGGATTACAGTGTTTTTCTAAAGTTAAATAGCTGGTGATAGGATGTTTTATTCTACCCATAGGGATGATTTGTCATTATATCCTCTAGAAATCAAGTGTTTGATTAATTCATTCTATGTTATTTGTGTTGAGTTGGAGTGAAATGTGTTTGATTATACTGCCCTCATGTGGTCAGTTGTAGAGTTCAGCTGAGATGAGCATAGATATTAATTACCTTAAAGGAGAGAGGATGGGTTCGATTCACAGACCAATAACCTCTTTTTTTTTTGGATGGCTCCAACAGTAATCCAACACACCTGAATAAGGGCCCTTATTATCTGAATTAGCAGTGTTTGTGTGGGATTTAAGCAAAAGCCTACATACACTGTGGCCCTTCAGGAGTATAAATGTCCGACATTCCTCTGTGGTTTATATAATTGCAATAATATTCATGGTTGCATGGTTTCTCTCACTCTATGTTCTCAGCTGCTGCCCAGGACCAGAGTTGTCTGTGAATAGAGGGCTAAAGGAAAGAGAAACTTTTCAGGTCTCCTGCTCTGTTATTCACACCTACCGTCCCTCTCAAGCCTCCCTCCCTCAGATCAGATGTGACACCAAGCTTTGTGTGAGTTCTCTGACGGGACTTGAGTGGCATTCTTCAAAGCAATCACACTGACCATGGTAGTGGACGGCGGCGACTTCAAGCGACTGTTTCCCATTTCCGGCTCATGCAACGTATCATGGGAGGACCGTGATGTGCACAGCAGTTTATGCGGAGGGCCAGACCATCACTGGACACCTGGTGCTTAATGTGAGCTGTGAGTTACCCCGCCCCCCCAAAAAAAGTAAAAAATAAACAGAAACCATTACTTCCCTAGTACTAACTCAATTTCCAAATGGCTTCAGTAACATTTCAGAACTGTAGGGGGAGCTGTTTGCTACAAGTGTTGTGACCATTTTGTATGGCTTTGGTGATCAAAGATTCTATTTCACATCAGTGAGAACAAAGGTGTTCATTTTCTTATCACTTGCCATGTCTCTCTCAGATGCCCCAAGAACATCTCTGTGAACATCTCTGGGGATCGGAGGGTGACACACGTGGGCAACTTGATGACATTATCCTGCCATAGTGATGCCAACCCTCCTGCCAACATGTTCCAGCGGTACTTCAGAGCTGGCTCTGTCACTTTACTATAGCACACTCAGGGACAACATCTTGCACACAGTGCTGCGGCACCGTGATGAAAACAGCTTTCGCTGCAGAGCCATAAACACAGCGGGGAGCCACAAATTCCCCCTCTCCTTTCGCCGCGACGGCAGAGTGTAAGTGTGGGAGGCCACTGGGAGAGATATAATTGGGATGCTGGGAAACAAGACAAAGACACATACTCTTTTATCATAATAACCCTAATAAACTGCAATATATTAACCATCTCTGGCAACACGGGAATTCTTCATAATTCATTTTCAGATTTCAGATGGCATTTTCTACCTTCCACTCATAGTGGTTGAACACATGCTGTATATTTAGCAAACAGTACTGCTGATTTGCTGCATTGAAGTAGAGTCGTCTGGGGGCTGAGGGAAATCAAGGCAAATAGTAATGCAGATCAGATGTGACACCAAGCTTTGTGTGAGTTCTCTGAAAGATATAGTGATGCACTTATATTTATGTAAAGCATAATGTATAGTCCGCCAGTCATTATCGACAAATAAATCCTGACAGGACGAACGGGAACCCGACGCGCAGCGGAAGACAAAGGATGTGAATCAGAAGCACGAAAGTCGTTGTCAACGTCAGCGTTCATTCATTTTTTCAGCGGTCATTATCAAGAAATATCGGACGTCCGAGTGTTGGGATGGCCCATTCGGGAACCTTCTGCAGCATTCTGAGGAACCGTATAATAAAAAACATAATATGTTGGTTACAGTGCCAGTAAACAGTCTTGCAAATCAGTTTTGGAAACCAACTTCCATTTGGTTTTACTCAGCATTGTGTGGTACAGAACCACAGTCTGAGTGGGCCATGGACCTCAGACAGCAGAAGCCTGTTGTGCCCAAGAATATCTATCTATCTATCTATCTATCTATCTATCTATCTATCTATCTATCTGTCTGTCTGTCTGTCTGTCTATCTAGCTATCTATCTATCTATAGGGTAGGTGCAGGTATCTATAGATAGATAGATGGCTTCATTTGTGACGAACGCTATGCTGAGTAAAACCAAATGGAAATTCATTTCCAAAACTGATTTGCAAACTGATAGGCTGTTTACAGGCACTGTAACCAACAGTTTTTTATCACACAGCTTTGTTGAGTACTTGATTCTGATTGGTCAGTAATGTCATTCTACGGTCTGTTATTTCTGTATAGCAGACCACTGCTATATATAACAGACTGTTGCTATGGAACTATTTTTTTTAGCAGAAGCAATAAAATAATTTTTAAATCAATAAAATATGTTGGTTATAGTGCCAGTAAACAGTCTATCAGCTTGCAAATCAGTTTTGGAAATCAACTTCCATATGGTTTTACTCAGCATTGTGTAGTACAGAACCACAGTCTGAGTGGGCCATGGACCTTAGACAGCAGCAGCCTGTTGTGCCCAAGAATATCTATGGCAAGGATGAACATACTCCCCTTGTCAAAGGTGCTAATGATGTACTTCTCAGATGTAGGCCAGCTTTGTAACTGCACACATGATAAACCACATCCAAGGCCAGCATTCAACTGAGATCAGTAAAAATCTTACACATACCTACACCTACCTACCTATGTATTAATATTAATGCTATGGAACTATTTTTTTAGCGGAAGCAATAAAACAATTTTTAAATCAATAAAATTATTTTTATTTCAATATTTTGTGTCAAACTATTGATTTCTTTAGTAAGTAGCCGTGTAATAAGTAAGGGATAATGTACAGCGAGCCGGTCATTGTAGCGAAATAAATCCCGACAGGATGATGCAGGACCCCCATGCTTATTATACGGTTTCTCGGAATACTGCAGAAAGTATCATTGGATTGAATGGGCCATCCCAACGTTCAAAGGTCCGATATTTCTTGATAATGATAGCTGAAAAAAATTAATAACCACTGAGAAAAATGAATGACCGGGTTTTGTACTTCTAATTCACATTTTTCATATCTCACAAGTAGTCCGTTCACTAATCATAACGGAAATTCATGGTAATTTGTTTTTGACAATGTGCAGACACAAGAAATGAATTGGGACTTCAACTTAAACTTCCCCGAGATGTGCCATTGATTCTCTCAAACTGCACCATTAATGGAAACGTTAAATATCAATAAACAGAATCCTCAACCTATTAATCTGCAACAAAAAGTTGACGAGTCTGCGGGTAGCCTAAATCGCTTCAGGACGAAACAAAAACCCTCTGCGCGTCGGGATCCTGTTCGTCCTGTCTGGATTTATTTTTCGATAGTGACCGGCGAACTATACATTACCCCTTCCATATGACCGGCGCACTATACATCATCCTTTACTTATCTATTCTGTCATTCCTTTATTTCCCATTGAGGTTACTTTTAAATCGCTTATTTGCCTATCTGAGAGAAAGAGAGAGAGATAGAAAGATAGAGAGGTCAATCACTCAGGTCGCAGTGACGCCTGAAGCGCAAGGAGTTTTGTGCACGTCACGTGACTTTTTTTTTTTTTTTTTATATCTCCCCTGGCTCACCGGAACAGCACCCTCTGTGTGTTCCCCAGACCCCCTGATTTACAAATTAAGCGCTGATAGATAGATAGATAGATAGATAGATAGATAGATAGATAGATAGATAGATAGACAGATATGCAGACATGCATGTATGTTTGTCTATGTGCAATTGTCAGCTTTTTGCCACGTTTCTCTCTCCGCATTCCAGGCCCACCATTGAATGTGTCCATAGCCCAGCAGCCCGCACGTGTACTGGAGGGACAGTCAGTACTGCTGTATTGTCACCCCCAGGGCCTGCCCCCGCCCCCCCCCCCCCCATGCTGTCCTACAGGTGGTCTCAAATACAGGGGGATCAAGAGGTCAACCTCGTCCAGGAGTCGCAGATCCTCCAAATTTCTGCCGTGAGCAGAGAGACAGCGACGTATCGCTGCGTTGCTCAAAATGAATTGGGCCAGAGCAGTTCAGAAAGCACCCCTCTTTCTGTGGAGGGCAGGTACACTGTGGATTTGTGTGTTAAGAGCGGATTTGTGTCAACCTTTTCCGTATGAGTTTTCATGTTTTTCTGTAGGACACATAATTCATCCCTCTGACATCAAAAGACCTAAATAGCTTTCATAAATGACCTGTTTCACAGTTATCCCATGACACGTACTTAATGATCAAAGGCGACTGTTATATAATCAGTTATCAAGCAGGAAGTTCAACACTAGATAATATGTTCAATTCAGTTTTCCTGTTTAAGACCAATGGGCAATGTGAACATGTGTGAATTGTTCTGTGGTAGTTTTTGACTAAATCTTGATACTGTAGGTCTTTTCATTATATATCTGTGACTTCCTGTGACAAGTGTTGCAAAAAAATTCTACATTTAATTTGTTTCCGTGCAGTGCTCCTTTTGAGCCCTGTTGTGTTGGTTGATTGAACATTTTAGATAGCCCCTTTCTCCAGCCGGCCAAATTATTGCTTTAAAAAAAAATTAAAAATCTCATTTGGCCCCAAACTGTGTAATTTATTCAAATGGATGTGGCAATTCCATCCCCAATATTGTAGAGCTTGGGATGATGACAATTGAACATCCAGTAAAAGTCTGTGCAGGTCATGTGATCAGGTGATGATGGTGGGGTGGCAGCTGATACATTACTTACATAGAATCAATGTCATATTTTTTTTTTTTGTCTTTCTCTTTTTAAAATTACGCTGTTACTCCTCTCCTTAGGCGCTCTGGTCATTCTCCCATAGTCGTCCTGTTCTGTGAGAGATGGAGTGATCCATTGTGAGTGTGCTGTGGACTCAAATCCATTAGCAACAGTCACCTGGATTATGGTTGGAATTCAAATGAACTAACGCTTACCTCATTTATTTATTTATTTTTATGTCAAAGGGCTTAAAAAAAGACCTATTTCTAACCACTGAACAGTCTTCCGTGTTGTGTGTAATCAGATGGTTATTTCATTCACTCTTAGATTAAGCAGAATGAAATGTTGTATTTTACTAGGGGTCTTTAAGATTTCTGTTTTGTCCACCAGCGCAAAAATAGCTTGCTGATATATCTCTTAGAATCCAAAAAGTAAACAACAAAAACATTATTTTACTGAAAAAACGTCAGAGCATCAATCAGAAGACTGTATTTATGGTTTAGTCATACAGAGATAAACGTTGCAAAGGGCACAAACACAGAAGAGTGAGCTGTTATATAAACAGTGAACCTCCTCTTTACAGGATGTACGTGGTGTAGCTGTCTTTAGGACGCAAGATTAAATCCAGCATTACACGCTATCTGGCTCATAATCGCATTGCACAAACCACTGTAAACTCAACATCAAGCATCACTGTAAGTGTCATGGCTGGAGTGGTGCAGGACCCAAGCGCAAGACACAAAGATGGTGGTGACAAAAAGGAGGACTTTACTTACAAAGTGAAGATAAATAAACAGGTGCAAACAGGACCAGAGGCCAATAACAAAAAGGTGCAGCCTAACAGTGTGCATACAAACACAAACAACAATAGACAAAGGACAGGTCAAACACAAGGGCTTAAATACAAAAGGAGAACTAAACAGGGCAAACATGATTGGTACAAATTAACGAGGGGAGAACGAGGTTAATAAATGCAACAGACAGGATCAGGTGAGGGGTGGAAACACACACGGTACAGGAGCACACGACATTTCAAACTAAAAGTCCAAAGTGAGGTGCAGGCTGTGACAGTAAGAACACATCATGTGATAACACTGCATTATCTAATTCGTAAAAATGTCATCGATTTTCAGTTCATTATGTAATAACGTGTATTTTGTAATAATCTACTGCATTTTGTAATAAACAGCTTGAACGCAGTATGTTATAAATTTCCTCGCATTTTGTAATAAATTATTACATATTGTGGTGGTTATTACAAACATGCGGGAGTTGCACTTCTTTTATGATGAAAATGTAATAATAAGGTGCATTATGTAATAACCAACCAAAACAGATATGTATTCATCTGTACAATTACAGTTTTAACAATTCAGCTAAACTAAACTTCCCAAATATTAAATTAGACCCATTGGCGTTATAGTTCACTCTGATCTTAAAGTCTAAATAGCCACATAAAAGCTTTTATTTCTAGCAGGTTGACTATGGCAATGGTCTTTTGACAGGGCTCCCCAAAAAGACCATCAAAAGCTTCAGCTTATTCAAAATGCAGCTGCTAGAGTTCTTACAGGGACCAAAAGGTCAGACCACATCACCCCGATTCTTAAGTCACTACACTGGCCTCCTGTTAGCCACAGAATTGAATATAAGGCAGTGCTGCTTGATTATAAATCAACGCCATGAAGCTCGATTACAATCATTTTACTGTCAGTGCTATTACTAGGGCCAGACTAATTAGACTAACTGACTTAAACTGTCTCCTCATGTTTGCCGCACCTAGTATTTACCATGGTTGTCTTTGTAACAGAGTTACACAGTTGGATGGAAACCCAGTCTTGTCAATGGTCACATGTAAACATCAGTCCTCAATGGTTAGCCGGGTTATGACAAAAGCTGTCATTTTCCCACTCTCTGTTGCTGCAATGTTGTACTGGAAAACCATCAAAAGGTGAATATGACGTTTTTGAATCAGTTTTTCTTTTGACTGATTTCCACAATGTTCTTGAACAAATAAACCCATAGGTATATGAAGTACTGACTCGAATGTTCTGCTATTTAGCAGCAAGAAAATTCCATAAAAATACACCCATGCAGTGCTCTGACTTAAAATACACTGAAACCCAGACATCACATGTATCATGACCAGTGGATGGTTTCAGTGCACCCCCCCCTCGCCCCCAGACAGCCACACACATTTTGTGGGCCATGGTATACAGCGGTCATTGCATTGTAATCAGTTTCAGTAATCCGTCACATCCTCTTTCAAATGATTAGACTAGCTCATGGAATAAAATGTCACATATGACAGTCGCTTACCTTCATAAACCACAAACCTGATGTGAAATGTCATTTCATTTGAAATGACTCACTGTTTGTAATGGTGACTATTGCTGTGGAAGCAGTTGCCTAACAGACTACATGAAGAAATGAATGAACAGTTCTTTTTTATTGAGAGTCGTTTAATTTATTCCACTGATTCCTGATGTTTTCAAACACAGCAGTGGTCATTTACAATAACTGCAGGGCATCTCCGAAATATTTACAGTAATATTTTTGCCATATATATGAGTAATATTTGAAGAATATCCAGACAATGAAATAACAACTGTTAAAACAATATGTTAAATATCTGTTTGCCTCTGTGTTTTCCTCTTTTGAAGTTTTCATTTGTCTATGGATCTATAATGTGTGTGAGGTATGAAGTGTGTGTGTGTCTGTGTGTTTGTGTGTGTGTGCATGTCAGAGAAAGAGACGAACAGTCATGCCTCTGCTGTGAGTTTGTGTGTGCGTGTGTGTGTGTGTGTGTGTGTCCTGTGTTCTGGGTGCAAGCAGTATGAGTGGTAATTGCTGAAAGAAACTGTAAACTTCAGCATGTTGCATTGACCGCCGCAGTACTGCAAGCCTCTGCATATCCACGATTCCAGAACACCCAACACAACAACACACATACACACAGACACACACACACACACACACACACACACAGAGAAAAGGGCCCAATAGTCCGTTTGCCTTGCCCCCAACCCCCAGCACCACCACCGGCATCCACCAGTCACCCTTCCCCCCACCCCCTGACCCAACCCCTCCCTCATCCAAACACTGACCACGGAGCCACTGTAAAAGAGTCACGTGCCCATTGGACCGGCAAGCTCAAGTGCATTTGTTCTCTGCCAATTGTTTTAAAGGATTTTGCCACCATCGACAGAAAAGGCGAGGGGATAACTTTTTGGAATTCGGCCTAGGGGGTCCTCTTTGACGTTACGCTCACTGCGAGCTTGCACTCTCTCCTCTGTCTCCTCTTCTCTCTTTCCCCTACGGAAAGGTTCATACTAAGGAGGGTTTATCTGTCCTGAAGAACTCAGGTAAGAACTTAGCCTGATTGCCTAACCGCAGCAGCACACGTGACAAATGACCAAATAATCCAAGAATTTAGAGCGATATATTGGAAATTCAGAGTTCAGAGCCACAGTCTGTGATAGGCTTCCGTTTTCAAATGGTTTCAACCTTGTGATGTTCAGCAGTTACTGCGAAACAGGGGCAACTGGTAACCAGTTAGCAGCATGCCAAATGAGCAGAACAACTTTAACAGGTGAAAATATGTAGAATAATTTTGCATTTTTCCAAGGGGAGCGAATTCGGTTGAAGTTCAGATAATCGGAACATTAAAGAGTCTTATGGTTGTCTTTGTGAACATCTTCAAAATATTAAAGATTCTGTTACGCATTCACAACAGTAGATGGTGTACCCACCTTTCAACCAATTGGCCTTTAATTTTCCCTTTGAAAGATATTAGCTTTCTGCGGTACTTTTGGTGAGAACCACATGAGAAGCGGGCAGCAGATAAAACACTACATCTATGATTTCCAACCAAAGATAAGTGTGTACTATGTCACTGCTGATACTACATGACACTACTTTTTGATACTACACTTTTATACAGATTTAAACTCTGCTTTCATGCTACTTTAAATGACAACAACATTGAACAGAGAGTCCTGCTGTTTCCATTGCTTACTTAGTGTGTCTCAGTTATTTTACTATTACACAGTACTGTTATATTGTTATAGTAAAAGAGTACTATATAACATTACAATGCTATATTAAGGGATATTTTGCAGTAATGATGTATAAGCTGAGATCCATATTTAGACAAATGATACTAAATGATACTATACTAAAATGATACTAAACAATACTGAACCGTAACACTGTATACCATCGTATTGCATGTGTTTACTCTGCTGATAACATCATGGGTTAGGGGATTGATTAAAACAGAGGATAAACTTGTTGATGAGCCAACTGCAATGTTTGTGCTGTTAATTTTTTTTTTCTGTAATTTGACTGTGTGTGCTCAATATGACCTCACTGGATTGTTTCACTCTGACTGCTCATACCATGACTCAATCCTAAGATTAGTGGGTACAATGACAGTAAAGTTAAAGTAAAGGGCATATAGACCGAATGTTTTCTTTTTGGGAGGACACTTATGTAGTTTTATGTAATTTTATACTGTATGTATAACAGACACAGCCTTAATAGCCTGTACCAGAGAAATGCATGAATAATGGACTCGTGTTCTCCCCAAATGCTTTTTAGTTATCAGTTCTGTAGGTTCAAGTGCTTTCAAGTAATCAAAAAACTGCATGCATGACACATATACACACATACATGCACACACACACACACACACACACACACATCCACACACACACACACACATACATATATATATGTGTGTGTGTGTGTGTGGATGTGTGTATACATATGTGTGTGTGTGTGTATGTGTGTGTATATATATATATATAATTATGTCACATGGGTAATAAGATGAGAATAATAGAACTGACAATAGGTTCAAATAACAGTTTTTGAAAACTGAATCTATCCTCCTCTGCGACAGACAAAGAAAGAAAGAAAGAAAGAAAGAAAGAAAGCAAAAAGGAAAAGAAAAGGAAAAATTCCATTAAAGACCTTCATGCCACAGATATATGCATGTTAACAGACTGACTTGACTGTGTCTGAAGTGTGTAGGGCTCACTCGCCATCACAGCGGCACTCAGGATGTACAGCTTTATGGGAGGGGGCCTCTTCTGTGCTATAGTGGGGAACATCCTGCTTGTGGTCTCCACGGCCACAGACTACTGGATGCAGTACCGCCTGTCTGGCAGTTTTGCCCACCAGGGCCTGTGGCGGTATTGCATGTCTGGGAAGTGCTACATGCAGACGGACAGCATCGGTGAGTTCGCGGCCTCCACTGCTACAGCTGGGAAGCATTTCTGTGGGCATTTGTTTCTAGTGGTAGTGTTAAACTCACTTTTTAGAGGGTGAAAGCATGAGGAAGAGAAGCCAATTCAACAAATTTTGTCTGTTTCTCTCCTCCCTCCTCTCTCCCACTCTCTCTTCTCTCTATTTAATCACAGCTTACTGGAATGCCACACGAGCCTTTATGATCCTGTCGGCTATGTCATGTTTTGCTGGAATCATTGCCGGAATTCTCTCTTTTGCTCACTTTTCTGCATTTGAGAGATTCAACCGCTCCTTCGCTGCAGGGATCATGTTTTTCATTTCAAGTGAGTAACCCTGTGACACGTCAAGACTTCAGTGTACAGTCAGTCATCAAGCACCTTAGACAGTCTAGATGCTCTCTATATTTTGCATTTGGAACATACAAAATCCATGAAACATCCAGAACAGCAACACACACATCTTCTCTATTTAATCTACGAAGCTATTCAGTACTTGTTCTCTGCTTTGTTACAACAGCTCTCTTTGTTCTGCTGGCAATGGCTATCTATACTGGGGTGACAGTGAATTTTCTTGGGAAGCGTTTTGGTGATTGGCGCTTCTCCTGGTCTTACATACTTGGCTGGGTTGCCCTACTCATGACATTTTTTGCAGGTATGTTAACAGAGAAAGGATGTCAATGGGAACTGGATCACAAGACAACCTCTTATTTATTATCGGCGTAGAGTTTTAAAAGCCTGCCACCACAACATGTTTGTGTCAACTTTTAGCTGTGGAAATGTTAACTGTAATTTCTGTGTTTCGCAGGTATATTTTACATGTGTGCCTATAGGATGCATGAGTGCAGGAGAGTGGCTGGCCCGCGCTAAAAGGGAGAGGACAGAAAACTCCGAGAGACAAAAAACAAAAGTGTTTCTGCGTCCGTAAGCCAGAAAAATAAGGGCTTTGACCAGTAATGCCACTGACCCATCGCTTAGAAAAGAGAAATAGGAGTATAAGAAAATGATCAATAAAGCATGCTTCAGCTGGCCTCAGCAGTTTTCCCTTCATTCACCCAAATGCATTCCTGTGAATCTCTTTTCAGGTACAGCACTGACGCTACTGAATTGAAAACCGGTTTATTTTTGCCATGTACACAATAAAAAAAAAACCCGTCAGATTAAAAAAACAGGTGGAGAGTGGAGTATGAAGTTGTATTTGTACTAGGAGGACATTTCAATAAATCGTCTGATTAATTTATTGTGTTTAATGAATGCTTTCATCACAAATACTCAGACTCAGACTTTTTTGTATGATATATGATATATGACATGATGTAAGATATTCAAAATCAGGCATATCATGATATATGGGATGATAGCAATTGATATTTCTGAATGTGACACATAGGATATTCCCAGTTTTGTCATTTAAGCAATATGCATTGACCAAGCAAATTAACTGGATATTAATATGACATTCATACACATATAGGCTTTGCAACAAATGTAGTCTGCATATTGTCCACACTGACACCAGAAGTCAGAAAAAAAAAACCCAAAGCAAAGAACACTGGTGTGTTCTCAGTTAGTCACTGGAACCATCCACGACCTCATCCCTATTGCAGTTTCTCTGTCTCAGGCAAGGCATGTGGAGCGCAGAGGTGTTGCGGTAAACTGAGGAGGAGAAGTAGAAGATGATGGGGTCCAAGCATGTGTTGAAGGTGCTCAACAACAGGGTGTAATACCTCCACTCAGGGCTCTTATTGGAACTATACCCTACCACATGAGATGAACTGTAGGGCAGAAAACAGACCACAAATACAAATAAAGTTCCCATCGCCATCCCAATTGCTCTCCTCTTTTTCTCCTTGCTTATACGAAGCTGGGTGTACAGGAGCCAAATGCACCTCAGGTAGCAGAGGACAGAGATCAGAAGTGGAACCAAACAAAGCACAATGAAAAACTCCAGCCGCACTGGCAACACAATCT
Organism: Chanos chanos; assembly: GCF_902362185.1. NCBI lineage: Eukaryota > Metazoa > Chordata > Actinopteri > Gonorynchiformes > Chanidae > Chanos > Chanos chanos. Next base: position 41,500,225 of record NC_044502.1, read on the forward strand.
TCTTTTGCTCTTCGGTGAACCGCTCATAGCAGACTGTGGAGCGGACGGTGTTGTTAGGAAGTGGCATGTGAACAACAAAAAACACAATGGTGCAATGGGCCGCTCTGAAAAACCAGGCAAAGGCACTCACAGCTATAGCATATATGGGCTTATACAGCTGTCTATAAAGAACAGGGTAGGCCACTGCTACGTAACGGTCCACGCTGACAGCCATTAGCAAAAGGGCGCTGGTGTAAATCGTGGTGAAGAAAATAAAGGAGGTAATGGAGCACATTATTTTAGGGAGATGCCACTCCATGTTGGAAGCTGCCTCATACATCTTCAGAGGCAAGAAACAGAGGAAGAGAAGATCAGAACTGGTGAGATTCAGCAGCAGGATATCGGTGGGTGTTGGTTTTTGGCGAACTTTCATCACAAAGGCGTAGAAAGCCAAGATATTGGCCGGCACACCAATTATGAACGATAAGACGTAGGCGGAAAGAAGCACCCAGTTGTTGATGCTTGCCATTATTCAGTGACTGCTGACTAAAGAGAAAGAGACAACTAATGAAAATGAATAAAAAATACATCAAGTGCTACATCATCCTCATACAGGGTTTTAGCACAGTCAAAACAAACAAATAATTCAGATATATATATACACACACACAAACACACACAGACACACAGACAAACATAAATATATGTGTGTGTATATATATATATATATATATATATATATATATATATATATGTATGCAAAACAAACTCATTTGACTATTTTAGAAAAGATAGAATGAATGCAAAAACTGATGTAAGACACTACTTCAGACATTAGTTAAAGTTAGTCAGACATTACTTTACTGTCTTACAGACTGAATACAGCATTAAAAATAATTCAAAAGCATTAAAAAACAAGTGGATCAAACTCACTTTAATTATTGGTATTACAGCTATAAAGAGAATCATGAAATTACACCTGGCTGTTGCTTACCTACAAGCAATTTTCAAATGTAGGCTTTCAAAGCAATCCAAATTGTAAGTAAATATCTCAGTCAACTGCTCCTTACAGTAGATATCGAACACTCATTAAATTTATCAGGAAAGTTGAAAATGATGTATTACCTTGTCAGATGTAACTATCCCAGACCAAGTTTAAGTCTAAATTGTGACTGGAGCAACGGTCCAGCTTTATTATGTGCTGAGAACAGCACATAGCTTCTTAATACTACATAAAATGCAAAGCTGTTTGCAATTTCAATTGCGCAGAGGCACAAAACTTGACCGACTTAATAAGTAGAGCTTTGCCCTGAGAAGGTCTAGATGTCTGTAAAGTATGAACTGTCTAGACAAGATGAGATAAAATAAGACTTTATTAATGCCCAGATGGGGAAATTTGGGTGTTCACAGCAGCAGGAGAAAAGGAAGGGCAGGCGGAGAAGTACAGATAAAAAAACAGTGCAATACAATTTACAATTTACAATTTAGTTATTTGGCAGACGCTTTTTACCAAAGCGACTTACAATCAGTGCAATAGTGCAATAAATATAATGCACTTTAGTGTGTAATATAGTAGTGAGCAATAAAAAGAACAACAAAACAGCGAACAACTGTACATGTAGTGCATAAAGTGCAAAAAGCTATGATAGCAATAAACAGATGAGCAGAACAGGTTTGGGTATTTACAGTGTCCCAAATGTACATGTCGTGCAAAAATGTATGATAAGAGCAGCCACAAGGTTCGGACCAAACAGGTTCGGTATTAAGTGTTCAAGTGTTCAATGTTAAGTGTCCAAGATATAAAGGTATATAAATGAAGTTGTAAGGTGTATACCAGGTGAGGTATAAGAGTAAGTGTAGGTGAGTCCAGCACGGAAGGAAGGCGGGGGGCGGGGGGACTAAGGGAAAAGGGCATTGGCTAGGGGTCTCCGACGCTGTTGTACAGCCTGATGGCTGTGGGCGCAAAGGAGCACTGGAATCGCTCCGTCTTGCGCTTGGGGGAGATGAGCCTGTGGCTGAGGGTGCTCCCCATCTGCCACAGCTCATCATAGAGGAGATGGGAGGAATTTTCCGGGATGGTCCCAATTTTATCCCTCATCCTCTGTCAGTACTCCCGCATGAACTTTGTGTTTTTGTCTCCCCCTGTTGGTCAGCGTTTGACACATGTGGGTTTGTTTTGTTTTCTTTGCCATGTGCTGTTTGTTTACGTTTTGTCATGTGCTCTGGGGGGGTATTTCAGAAAGCGGGTTTAGTGAAAACTCAGAGTTAGTTAACTTAGAATAAGTAGTAAACCTCCTAATAGAAGAGTCCTTTGGCTTCATTCTCCTAGCAAAACAAAGCCACAGGGCTCTTCTATTAGGAGATTTACTACGTTCTCTGAGTTAACTAACTCTGAGTTTTCACTAAACCCGCTTTCTGAAATACCCCCCTTGGCTCTGCCCCTCACCTGTTATCACACACACCTGTTCCTTGTTCCCTCATTGCTCTTTGCCGATTTAAATCCGCCAGTTTTTCACCATAGTTTGTCAGTTCGTCTCACCGTGTTCTGTGTTTCGTACTTGCTGTCTTTGCTGTAAGTTTTGTATTTTTTATTTTTTTTTCCCTCATCTGATACTTTTGACCTTGTTATTTGCCTCACGGATTTTGGATTCTCTGCCTTCACCTGTGTTTTGATTTTTGCCTGTCCCCGGATCTGGTCTCTGCCTGCTGTCTGGATTGTTTGCCTGCCACTGATTGCTGTCTTGGTTACGAGCTCGGCCTGTGTTGGGATTTTGAATTTTGTCTCCTGTTTTTGGACTGTTTGACAATAAATCACCTTTTGCTCAGAGACCTGTCTAGATCTGTATCTGAGTGCCTGCCTGCGTCCTGACATCCTCCTCTCCACCACTGCCTCCAGACTGTCCAGTTTTTGACCAAAAACAGAGCTGGCCTTCCTCACCAGCGTGTTAAGTCTGTTGGTCTCCCCAGCCTTGATGCTGCCTCCCCAGGACACCACAGCAAAGAATAGTGTGGTGGCAACCACAGACTGGTAGAACATTGGCAGTAGTCTGCTGCAGACATTGAAGGACCTGAGCCTCCTAAGAAAGAACAGTCTGCTCTGTCCTTTCCTATAGAGAGCCTCGGCGTTGTCCGTCCAGTCCATGTGCACTCCCACCATCTATTTTCTCCCCCTGGATGGTGATGGGGGGGGGGCTTCCTTCTCCATCAGAAGTCCACCACCAGCTCCTTGGTCTTGCTGATGTTGAGCTTTAGGTGGTTCTCCCCGCACCATCTGGTGAAGCTCTCTACCACCTCTCTGTGCTCCTCCTCTTCGTCCTCCCTGATGCAGCCCACGATGGTGGAATCAACTGAGAACTTCTGGAGATGGCACTTTCCAGAGTTGAAGCTGAAGTCAGAGGTGTAGATAGTGAAAAGAAACTGAAAGTATGGTTCCTTGGTGTGCACTGGTGTTGCCCATCACCACATCTGACAGGCTGCCCTGCAGCTGGACAAAGTACACTATAAAAGGTGCAACAAAAACATGTAATAAACATGTTAACAATTTGTTTCACCCAAATGTCAGCTATAAGTAAACAATCATTATCAAAGGTGAAAAGATTTCACTTATCAAAATAACAGGTGCTATGCCAAAATCACAATGGAAAATGAATAAATGAGTGAAATGAACCACAGAATATCCTTTCACCAAAAAAGTGACAGAAACCAAATTAGTTTGTCAACACAAAGGCAGCTGTATCAGTGTGTTCAGAGCTGAGGAAGTGGAGGCTGGGCTTTTCTACACACTCGAAGACTACAGCTTAAAATATAAATATAGTTGCTAGCGGTGACGGCGGGCCCTTGCACCTCCAGCGATTCACAACCTGTGACTCATCGTCATCCAACAATGCACTCACATCTGATTTCATAGGTTTTCAGACATTGGAAGCACTATGTTCTTGTTTCCAGATGGAGGCGCTGTAACATAGACACACTTTTCACATGCAGATAGTATTATGCTGAATGCGCAAATTATCTTGTGAAGGTTGAATTTCATCATCTGATGCAGAAGCATAACTCCCACACCTGTCTTGTGTGCTGCAGCAGACAAATTAATTACATCAGTGCACATCCAAAAGTTAATCCAAAATTAATTACATCAGTGCACATCCAAAAGTTTAGATTCTGGATTGTGCTTACATCAAGCAGGTGAAATTGTATAGATATGATAAATGTTTTAAGATGCATGTATGATGGTGGGTTGCATATGATACACTCACTCACTCATTATCTAAACCGCTTATCCTGATTAGGGTCGCGGAGGGTGCTGGAGCCTATCCCAGTGCACATAGGGCGAAAGGCAGGGAAACACCCTGGACAGGTTGCCAGGCCATCACAGGGCAGACACACAGACAAACACACTCACACCTAAGGGCAATTTAGTGTCTCCAAGTCACCTAACCTGCCTTTGGACTGTGGGAGGAAACCGGAGCTCCTGGAGGAAACCCACGCAGACACGGGGAGAACATGCAAACTCCACACAGAAAGGACCCTGGCCACCCGGCTGGGAACCGAACCCGAAACCTTCTTGCTGTGAGGCAACAGCACTACCCACTGCGCCACCGTGCCGCCCCGCGTATGATACATCATTTTCATAATTTGCATTTACTATAGGTGTGTGTGGTAAAGGTCATGAGTGTTTCAACATTGGAAGTATCAGGTTTTGTGTATGGAGGGCAGTGATATAACTAGAACACAGTTTTGGTATGTCATAATGCTCAATGTTCAAATATTTTGAGAATATAAGGTTCATGAGTTGGCGTTTAGGTAAATGATGGTAATTAGACATCTTTACATATTGTGTTCATTTATACTGAGATATGCTTTAGATCCATAAGTGCTGTGGATTAGGCTACATGGTCATGGCAACAGCTAAAAGCATTCGGGCTTATCAACAGAGTAATTTTTACGTGAACCAAGCAATCTGCCAAGAGTAGTACCACGAGAAGGTGGGTTTTGTTTTTTTTTAACCGTAACATTTCCTTTGGACACACATAGGCGTAAATGGAGAGCAAACTATATGACTTGAAGCGGAATTTCCCTGTGCCTTGAGGAGAGCATATGTTGTTGGAGGACACGTTTGCTCTGACTTGTACAGTGCAGATTGTTTGCCTTTGAACAGGCAAGGGAAAGAGCATCTGTTTCAGTATTTCAGGAATTTCTTATGGAATTTCTGTTGATTTGTTTGTTTGGATCCCATGCGTGGATAAATATCAAATAAAGTGTTTTGTTGGGGCTTTTTCAAGTTCAAGTTCAAGTTCAAGTTCAAAGATATATGTCCGTACCTTCAACAATATTTATAAGACACATGTAGTATTTACATTTAGATCTGTATTCCATTTGAGTTCACAACACTCACATTAAGAAGATTATGTAGATGCACATTCACAGCATCATCTCACACCTTTCAGGACACAGATATGCAAATGTTAATTAATTGTTCCAACCACTTTGAACAAGGTCAAGTACTTAGCAGGTGTTTTCAGGTCCCACACTGTGATCACTGCCACTAATAAGTTCATCAATCCAAACTGAGGCATTAACATACAAAGTTAAAAAGCACATCCAATATAATACAATTAGATAGATAGATAGATAGATAGATAGATAGATAGATAGATAGATAGATAGATAGATAGATAGATAGATAGATAGATTACAAAGTACTGCTATTTGTGAAACCTATACTAAAGCGTATCTTCACAAGATGCTCCAGCTGGCTTTGACGATCCTCTCAGCCAACTCTGGAGACACGCCCAGCACCCGGCCGTAAACCCTCCACCGTGCTGCCAGTATACCAAAGGCACACTCTACCATCCTCCAGGCACGTGAGAGTCGGAAGTTAAAAAACATTACTCTCTCTAGTGTTGTGGCCAGGGTAGGGGTGGAGGATGTTGCGGCGTAGTGGAAATGCCTCATCTGCGAGGAAAACACAGGGCATGGCTCCTAAATGCTCCGCTCCAGGGAGGGGGGAGTCGTCGGGAAGCATCAGGGTATTCTGGCACAGGGAAGATCTGAAGGCTGAGGCAGCCAATGCTCCCCCATCACTGTTTCTTCCATAGGCACCGATATCAACTACCCTGAAGCGGTACCTTGCATCTACAATGGCAAGGAGGACCATGGACAATGTCCCCTTATAGTTATAATACAAGGACCCGCCGGATGGAGGGGTCTCGATGATAACATGCTTCTCATCCATTGCTCCAAGACAGTTAGGGAAAGCCCAAAGACGCTGGAACTCTGATGCAATCTTCCTCCACTCTGCTGTATCAGGCACAGGAATGCACTCATGAAGGAGACAGTCCCAGATTGTTTCACAGACCTGTCTGACAATTCCAGCCACAGTGCTGGCACCAACCCTGAGGCTGGAGACGACAGAACGAAAGGAGTCATCTGCTGCCAAGTACCTTGAAAGAAAAAGACAATTTATTGAAACCGAGGCAGGCATGCATTTTAAATGATGTTCGGTAACGTTACGTTTTCTTATGTTAATTATGCTAGCTAGCTCGACCCTACGTTAATGTTACCTATCCGTATCAGGAGGGGTTAGAAAAGTCAGACAACTGACCTTAAACAGACGCAAAGTCGTTCGTCCAGGCTGATGGTCTTCCTAAATGCGCTCTGCATTCTTGTGATTGTGGGTCCAATATTTTGGAACAGGTCTTCAAACCGACTCTTGCTCAGTCTGAAGTATGCAGTGAACTGCACATTGACAGAGCTGTACTAAGCACCATACTGCTATCTCCACCATACAATGTCATGCACCCACAAACATCGGGGAAAAGTGACAACCTCCTCCTTTTCAGTTTCAAAAGCCAGAGCGAGATCCAGTTGTCTCCCTCTCACCACAAAAATGTTGCAGTAGCTGTTGTTATGGCAACAAAAGATGCACTCAACTGCTTTTTGGAACAAACGCTGACAGCGTTGATGATGGTCATATTAGTATGGCCAGTAGGAGATCTACTGTCACAAGTGCATATCATGTTGGTTGTGTACGTGGGACATTCCATCGAGGTGACAGTCGTTTGGAACATGGCAGAAAACAGTTTTTTGCAGTTAGCCTTGCAGCTATGGCAGTACATAATCTGGACAGTGTTTTTTCTTGGAATACAGAACAGCTTAACGAAGTTGCTGTGTTGGGTGATGAACTGTATTCAGAGTTAAGAGAGAGAGGTTGCGTCAGTGATAAGAGTGCACATAAATGGTTATGTGTAAAAGACCTGCCAGCAGAAATTGTGGCCCGTGAACATCGATTTTTATTTGAGTATGGAAGAGATTTTGTTTGAGGAGATGGTGATGTTGTTGATGGAGAGTACATCCAGGCTATTGGGACAGACACAGACATTTATGTGATGGTTTCCAACTGATATTCCAAATATACGATTGGTGTTTTCCGAAATTGTGTGGCAGCATTTGTCCAATAATTAGGCAAAAAGGCCAATATGCCTTTGTTGAATCACATGCACACAATTCTGCAGGTGTGGCTGATGGTGATGGTGTAAGCATTATTCTGCATTTCAGATGTCTGACAGATGTTTACACATCCAGTGTCTTGCTGCATTATTAAGCAATAAGGACAAATGCTATGAGCTATGCAGGGTATGTGTAGTAGATTTATTGACAACGGATGTTGCACAAGAGTGTGTCAATACTTTGGGAATATTGAGAGTTGAATCACAACAGCAATGTAGTTTAGGTTTTGCGGACAGTAAAGGTTTGGAGAAATTACCAATGCTTGACAGTGGTTTGTGTGTTGGGACAGATGTAAATATTAGCTATTCTGATAATGCTGAAGGATTCTGAAGTGGTGTTTGTCAAAGAGTTGTCTGCCACTGCGATGAGTTTTAATCCTACATCCAAAGCTGTTGCTGTGCATCTGTGTAAAAAGTTGAACAAAGAGTTTTAACGCGGTAAAGAAGAATTGCTCAATAATGTTGCATCACTAGATCCTCTGTGTCAAACAACCAGCATGGTTTGAGATGGGAATTGTTTTGTCAGAGCGACTAGTCACACAGGGCCACTAAACTAGAGGTCCTCCGCCTTGTCTGGCAGGAAAGCCTGATAGATTATAAAAGTGCCCTCTCCACACTCAGATCCACTTATTACTTGAAAATCATTAATCTTAACAAATATAACCCCAAATTCCTTTTTCGATACAGTGTCTAAACTTACCCAGAATCACTCCCCTCAGTGCAGCTGTTTTACTGCAAATGATGACTTAATTCGTGGTGATATTCAAATGAATTTCAGAAATTAGTCTGTCAAATCAGCCTGCCTGCACCCTCTTCGTCACTGTGCCTGAGATTAATCAGGATATGCACCCTTTAATTCAATTTAACCATATCTCTCTAGACACGCTGTCCAAACTGGTGCACTCTGCTAAACCAGAGTCTTGCCTACTTGACCCCCTACTTGCTAATCTTTACATAGAGCTTTTCTCAGTCCTTGGCCCATTAATGCTTAACCTTCTAAATATGTCACTTAAATCTGGCATTTTACCCTCCGTTTTTAAAACAGCTTTGATCAGGGCATTTACTTAAAAAAATGAATGTTAACCCTGAAACCTTAAATAATTATAGGCTGATTTCTAATCCCCTGTTTCTTTCAAAAATACTTGAAAAAATTGCAGCTGTTCAGCTTATAGCCCATATGTGCTCAAACAGTCTGTGAAACATTTCAGTCAGGCTTCAGGAGTTTTCATTTTACTGAAACTGCGCTTTATTTGCGTCACTGCAATGGAAACCATTATGATGTTGTGGTTTGTGTGAAGCACCCTGAAATGCAGAGTATTGGTTGGTGAGAATCTCAGGGGTTAATAAGTTTCAAGTTTCAAGTTTATTTAGAGCCTGTTTACAGACTCAAAGGGCTTTACAGGCCACAACAGTCAAATAGAGAATAATAGAGAAGAACTTTATGCAAACAAGGGAAAGGGGAACTAAACATTGGTTTGCAAGCTGTGATACGGAGCTGGATGCACAGGTTGTATCAAGTAGTAATCAGGAAAGGCAGGGAAACATCTATTTTAAAGAGTATTTTTCTATTTTAAAGAGAAGCTAATAAGAAAAGGTGTTGTTTGCATATGAAAATGCGTGTTTTAGAATGCAGTATGCAAAAAGAAGATTAAAGAATCTAATTTGAAGAGATACCATATGAATGAAAAATATAGACAAAGTTAGAAATGCTGGTTTGTATCCTTATTGCACCTAAGAAGGATACAAAGATTACCTGAAAGAGGCCAATAGGATGGAATATTGGGACAATGTACCGCATAAATATGCAGTGAGAGAGGCCAGTCAGCTGAAATATCAGGACAATGCACAGCATAGGTATGCAGTGAGAGAGGCCAGTAAGGTGAAGTGCTGTACAAAAGAAACGAGATCAGTTTGAGTCAGTTATTGCAGAGTTCTTGGATAGAGTTAAAGATGGTCCCAGTTATGTTTGTTGTGTGTGTCGCCGGTTGCTTTTTTAAGCATCTGGTAAGACATCGTGAAAAAGATGCATTTGTTTCTAATGGTAGTGTTAAACTCACCTTTTAGAGGGTGAAAGTATAAGGGAAGCAAATTCAATAAATTTTGTCTCTCTCTCCCTCTTCTCTCCCACTCTCTCTTCTCTCTATTTAATCACAGCTTACTGGAATGCCACGCGAGCCTTTATGATCCTGTTGGCTATGTCATGTTTTGCTGGAATCATTGCCAGAATTCTCTCTTTTGCTCACTTTTCTGCATTTGAGAGATTCAACCGCTCCTTTGCTGCAGGGATCATATTTTTCGTTTCAAGTGAGTAACCCTGTGACACGTCAAGACTTCAATGTACAGTCAGTCATCAAGCACCTTAGACAGTCTATATGCTCCCTATATTTTGTATTTGGAACATACAAAATCCATGAAACATCCAGAACAGCAGGAAGTTCATGAAAAACAGCAACACACACAGTTATCACATCTTCCCTATTTGATCTATGAAGCTATTCAGTACTTGTTCTCTGCTTTGTTACAACAGCTCTCTTTGTTCTGCTGGCAATGGCTATCTATACTGGGGTGACAGTGAATTTTCTTGGGAAGCGTTTTGGTGATTGGCGCTTCTCCTGGTCTTACATACTTGGCTGGGTTGCCCTACTCATGACATTTTTTGCTGGTATGTTAACAGAGAAAGGATGTCAATGGGAACTGGATTACAAGACAACCTCTTATTTATTATCGGCGTGGCCTGCCACCACAACATATTTGTGTCAACTTTTAGCTGTGGAAATGTTAACTGTAATTTCTGTGTTTCGTAAGTATATTTTACATGTATGCCTATCAGGGATGTAATCATCCACTGATACGAATCGGACCCCTGGATTGATCTAAATGTACCATGAACCGGTCGGTGGCCCGATTCTGAAGTTACGAATCGGCTGACTGAAGATTTGCTGCTAATTCTACTTAAGTATAAACTAAGCTGCTGCGGAAGATTCACTGATCTAATGTTACAAGTCATGTTACAAGTCATGTTTACTTTTAAAATAATAATGACCGCCTCTCATTCGCTAATAAATCCGCACAGCGTCTTGCGTTGACCTTTTACGAGTAACGTTAGCATTGTGGTGAAACCAAGAACGACATGTCCGTCAGCGCCGACAAGGGTTACAGTGCACCATCAAATCTGAAACCTGAAGTTTGGAAGACATTTGGATTTTATAAAAAAGGAGGGAAAATTGGACAAAAGTCTGGCCATTGTCTGTAGAACAGTGATTAAGTACAGTGTTTAAGTACAGTGGTGATGCCAAAATGTTTGTTCATACAGTAAGTCTTTTTTGTCTGTGTGTCTGTTAAACACAGTGACATGTAATTATGACGTAATATTACGAGAATAAGGCCGCAATTTTACAAGAAAAAGGCACAATATTACGAGAATAAAGTCATAGTTTTACGAGACAAAAAGTCATAATATTACGAGAATAAAGTTGTAATTTTAGGCTATGTTTTATTTTAGAGGGAAATATCTGAAGAGTAGCCTAGCGACTATGTTAAAATGAGGAAGGTGGAGCGTCTTGCAAAGTTATACTTAAGTATAGGTTTCACAAATAATGAAATACTTAATATTTTGGCCAGTGTTGTAGTACCGGTCTCAAGACCACTTTTTGAAGGTCTCGGTCTTGTCTCGGAATCGACCGCATTTTAGTCGTCTTGTCTTGGTCTAATACATAGAGGACTCAGGATTTTATTTCAAGACAGGTCAAGACCACGAATGCTGTGATAACCGAGGTAGCTTGGTGAAGCCTATGTGAGACCGACTTCAGTTAATAATGTCAAAATGTTTGTTCATACAGTAAGTCTTTTTTGTCCAACTGTGCTTCTATTGGAAAAGTAATAAACACAATGACATGTGATTATGAAATGATACATTTGTCTTTTACTTTTCCCGTGCCATCAAATAACAAAACTACTGGTCTTTTATGAAATTCCCTGGTCTTTTATGAGATATGTCTATTTGAAGGTAGGCAATGCCACTAGAATTGGCTTTTTAAATGTATAATGGAAAATGAAAGCGTACATTAAACAAATGCTAAGACCCCATATTGCATCGCGTCGAAACGCACCGAATCCTTCCATATTAAAATGCATCATCCCTGAATCGTATCGTAGCCCATGTACCCAGATACATCTTAAGGGAGAAATGCACACGCAAGTAATGCAATAAAATAAAATGATTGTAAGAAATAAATCTGAATTCTATTATGTGTGATTTTGTGATGAATTCATCTTTGATCATGTGATATGGCACATTGTGACGTCACTGACGACGGTTAAAAATATTTGCCCCCCTCCCAGCGCAAATCTCAAACTCCGCCTATAAGACACTCGCCCGACATTCCCCGCATAGCTAGATCTCTATCTCATTAAAAGTTATATAAATTGCATACATATTATGTTATCCTGCCTTGTATTCAGTTGTGCAATTATTAATAGTTTTTCGAACATGACATTAAATGTAAATGAATAATTATTAAAGGCACGTTGTTGCATCCTACTGTTTATTCCACTGTTCGTCTAGCACGGAGATGACATTTCAAAATAAAAGTCCGTCGACAGTTCATGCATACTGAAGGGTAATTTGTGTTGCAAGTAGAATATTGGTGAAGTATAATGCCAGGCACGATCAACACATTTTGAATATTTATATTTTATATTCAGTTTCACTTTAAACAGTAGTAAAGGGTTACTCATGATTGTTCCTCTGAATAATAACAATATCTTTTGAAAACACATTTTGGGACCTTTCTGTTCAAAGATTCGAGCTAGTTCTAGTGACCAACCAGGCATCTAGACATTTTATTTCAACTTAGATTTCAATAACTTACTAGTATCGATGAAATGACCAAAAAAGTATGATTGTGAAATTTCTCAAAAAAAGTGAAATTGGAATATATATCTAAAATGAGTCTCTGTGAGCTTCAAAGGTCAGGCCTGGTCCTAGTGACTAACCGATGTAGACATATCATTTCATCTTAAATATCAACAACACCCTGGAACTGATGATATAAACACAGGAATACAGTTTTGAAACTTCTCAGAAATTTGTGAAAACACATAACTTGAGAAAAAAATGTTTTGGGGGGTCAATCTCAAAGGTCAGGCCTAGTCCTAATGACCAACCAAAGGATGCAGACATTTCATTTCATCTTATATGTCAATAACACTCTAGCAATGATAAACACATAAATTCAGTTGTGAAAGATGACAGAAATTTGTGAAATCAGACAATATATGATGTGAGAAAACATCTTGCACAGAAACGGCAATGTGGCTCTTGCAGATCAATTTTTGATAGGGGCTTGTGGTTTGCATGTTCCACACTTTATCAAGTGTGTCATGCAGTGTGGGACTCACACTGGTCTGGTACTGGTCTTGTCCTGCCTTGGTCTCAAACCCCCCAAGTCTTGGTCTTGTCTCGCTCTCAATACTCTCTGGTATTGGTCTTGACTTGGTCTTGGTTTAGGTAGTCTTGACTACAACACTGCTTTTGGCACATGACCACCACTTTATCATGACTTTTTTCTTGCAAAATTACAACTTCTCGTATTCTCGTAATATTACAATCTTATTCTCGAAATCTCAGAATTCTTTGATACTTACGATAATTTGAAGGTAAGCAATACCACTTTTATAGAATTGGCCTATTTTAATTTATATTGGAAAATGAATGTCTACATTAAACAAAAACAAAGAACTGAATCAGATTGCATCATATCACATCGCATCACACTGAATGGAATCAAATTGCACCGAATCGTTCTGTGTTAAAATGTATCGTCCCTGAATCATATGGCAGCTGATGTATCTAGATATGTATCGGATCGTCTTATATGGGAGAGATGCACACCTCTAGTGCCTATAGGATGCATGAGTGCAGGAGAGTGGCTGGCCCGCGCTAAAAGGGAGAGGACAGAAAACTCCGAGAGACAGAAAACAAAAGTGTTTCTGCGTCCGTAAGCCAGAAAAATAAGGGCTTTGACCAGTAATGCCACTGACCCATCGCTTAGAAAAGAGAAATAGGAGTATAAGAAAATGATCAATAAAGCATGCTTCAGCTGGCCTCAGCAGTTTTCCCTTCATTCACCCAAATGCATCCCTGTGAATCTCTTTTCAGGTACAGCACTGACGCTACTGAATTGAAAACCAGTTTATGCCCAAATTTTTGCCATGTACACAATAAAAAAAACCCCCATCAGATTAAAAAAAGATGGAGGGTGGAGTATAAAGTCGTATTTGTATGAGGAGGACATTTCAATAAATCGTCTGATCAATTTATTGTGTTTAATAAATGCTTTCAAATACTCTGACTTTTTTGTATGATATATGACATGATGAAAGATGTTCAAAATCAGGCATATCATGATATATGAGATGATAGTAATTGATATTTCTGAATGTGACATATAGGATATTCCCAGTTTTGTCATTTAAGCAATATGTCTTGACCAAGCAAATTAACTGGATATTAATATGACATTCGTACACATATAGGCTCTGCAACAAATGTATATAGTCTGCATATTGTCCACACTGACACCAGAAGTCAGAAAAAAAAACCCCAAAGCAAAGAACACTGGTGTGTTCTCAGTTAGTCACTGGAACCATCCACGACCTCATCCCTACTGCAGTTTCTCTGTCTCAGGCAAGGCATGTGGAGCGCAGAGGTGTTGCGGTAAACTGAGGAGGAGAAGTAGAAGATGATGGGGTCCAAGCATGTGTTGAAGGTGCTCAACAACAGGGTGTAATACCTCCACTCAGGGCTCTTATTGGAACTATACCCTACCACATGAGATGAACTGTAGGGCAGAAAACAGACCACAAATACAAATAAAGTTCCCATCGCCATCCCAATCGCTCTCCTCTTTTTCTCCTTGCTTATACGAGGCTGGGTGTACAGGAGCCAAATGCACCTCAGGTAGCAGAGGACAGAGATCAGAAGTGGAACCAAACAAAGCACAATGAAAAACTCCAGCCGCACTGGCAACACAATCTTCTTTTGCTCTTCGGTGAACTGCTCATAGCAGGCTGTGGAGCGGACGGTGTTGTTAGGAAGTGGCAGGTGAACAACAAAAAACACAATGGTGCAATGGGCCGCACTGAAAAACCAGGCAAAGGCACTCACAGCTATAGCATATATGGGCTTATACAGCTGTCTATAAAGAACAGGGTAGGCCACTGCTACGTAACGGTCCACGCTGACGGCCATTAGCAAAAGGGCGCTGGTGTAAATCGTGGTGAAGAAAATAAAGGAGGTAATGGAGCACATTATTTTAGGGAGATGCCACTCCATGTTGGAAGCTGCCTCATACATCTTCAGAGGCAAGAAACAGAGGAAGAGAAGATCAGAACTGGTGAGATTCAGCAGCAGGATATCGGTGGGTGTTGGTTTTTGGCGAACTTTCATCACAAAGGCGTAGAAAGCCAAGATATTGGCCGGCACACCAATTATGAACGATAAGACGTAGGCGGAAAGAAGCACCCAGTTGTTGATGCTTGCCATAATTCAGTGACTGCTGACTAAAGAGAAAGAGACAACTAATGAAAATGAATAAAAAATACATCAAGTGCTACATCATCCTCATATAGGGTTGTAACACAGTCAAAACAAACAAATAATTCATATATATATATATATATATATATATGTATATACGCACACACAAACACACACTGAAAAAACAAACTCATTAGACTATTCTAGGAAAGGTAGAATGAACCCAAAAACTGATGTTTGGAATGAACCCAAAAACTGACATTACTTCAGACATTAGTAAGGTTAAGTAAGACATTACTTTAATGTCTTACAGACTGAATACGACATTAAAAATAATTTACAAGCATTTAAACAAGCCAAAAAAAGTGGATCAAACTCTCTTTAATTAATGGTGTTACAGCTATAAAGAGAATCATGAAATTACACCTGGCTGTCGCTTGCTGACAAGAAATTTTCAAATGCAGGCTTTCAAAGCTATCCAAATTGTAAGTAAATATCTCAATCAGCTGTGACTTACAGTAGATATCGGTCACTTGTTTAATTTATTTGGGTATCTGAAAATGATTTATTACCTTATCAAATGTAACTATCCCAGACTGAGAATAAGTCTGTATGATGGCTGGAGCAACAGTTCAGCTTTACTGTGTGTTGAGAATAGCACACCACATCTTAATATTAACTAAAATGCAAAGCTGTTTGTAATTTCAATTGCAAATTCTATATTTGGCACAGAGGCAAATAACTTGATAAGGATGAACTTATTAAATAGGGCTTTATACTGAGATGGTTTACATATCTATAAGGTATGAATTGTCTACACTGTAAAAGGTGTACCAAAGACATATATGAACAAACAAATTTATAAAATTTAAGCTTAGAAATGCAGAACGCAACTGTGAACTGTTAAAGCTACCCTTCTGTTTCTCCCAAATGTCAGCTATACCCCTCTTCCTCTTTCAGCTGTACAAAAAACCATTCACTATCGAAGTTGAAAAGATTTTACTTACCAAAACAGCAGGTGCTATTCCAAAATGTCAAAAATGTAGATAATAAATAAATGAGTGAATTTTAAATGAACCACAGAATATCCTCTTACCAAAAAAGGCGAAACCACAACTGGTTTGTCAATACAAAAGCAGCTCTGTCGGTGTGTTCAGAGCTGAGGGAGTGGAGGCTACAGTAGGCTTGTCTACATACTCAAAGACCACAGCTTAAAATATAATGAGGTTAAGGGTGCATTCTGAGTCAACAAGAAACCTGACATGTGGAGGCTTTTTCCAAGGAAATGTCTCACTATCATGTGGGCTGACACCAATTAAAAACCAATATAGTCTTTAACTGTACTATGCAAGAAGTGCACAAGATATATCAAAGATTGAGCAGAGATATCAGCTAAATGCTAGTTTTTGTTGTCAGTTTTTTGGGTAAAATTGAGCTGACAGAAAACTTTACTATCTTGATAATGGTTTCCTGTCATATCTCCTTTGCATTCAAGGTCCCAATAGTGACCTTTACCTTCTAAAATGATTTGATACACTAATCCAAATGAACTAATTACAAATATGTACTATTTCATCTGAGTCTTGTGTGATAAAAGCAGTTGCATAAGACAGATATGTCAGGCACCAGTTTGAGTCTCCGTAGTGTTCATACTTTCATGCTTTCTGCAATGTAGAAACAGAAACATAAAGCACAAACATAGGTTGCTACTGTAGACTGCACAGTTATGTCATAGTTTATAGTGATAGCCAGCTGGGTGCTGTTCCTCATCTGCTAGTTATGTAAGGGTCAATGATATAGCCAGAGCTTTCACTGTTTCATCTGTCCTGCAGTGAAGCTGAGGTCAGTTGCAGGATAGCATCAGTCGATCTAAGAGCATGGCCAGAAAGAAGACAGACAGGAGGAGTATCAGCATGGAAGCATCCTTCATTAAAAAGCCCTGAAGGCAAGTGATGTGCAAGAGCTTGAAGGGAAGCACAAAGAGAACCTCCTCTTCCTCTCTTTTTTCAGATTCCATAAATTTGTCAATAGATCTAAGATAAAATGAACTGTCAGGTTAAAGTCAGTGCTACAGTTTTGCTATGATACAGTTTAAACCACAATCAAAGGGAAATGAGGCATGATCTTATCTTGTGATAAAAAAAGATGTTTTGATAAGGCAGTGTGTCGCTATGGTTAGAGAGCAAAAAATGTAAGCAGTTTCAGCAATAAGTGTTTCAGCTATAGTGTGTTATCTACAGCACGTTATCTTCTGTTATTTGTCAAGTCGGTTGCGTCACGTGTCTGCTATATTGTGTTTTCCGCTGTGTCTTATCCGTTGTATCTCACTATTAGTAAGTACTGTGCTGTGAAAATGAAACGCAATGAAATTCCTTTATTGTCATCCCAGCCATTTACACAGTACACAATGAGATGAAATTGCGTGTCTTCACAATCATGGTTAAGAGGCTGCTGCAATTCACACGCGCCGCCATCTTGGACCATGGACCCACAGTAGCTGCTGTACTCAGGGGCGCGCCGCCATACGTGAGTGTCAAGGAGGGGGGCGGTGCTGTTCATTTACTCCACCGGTCCAGGGGATCAAACTGGTGACCTATCAGTCACAAGCCCGCTTCTGTAATCCTTAGGCCATGTGTTGTGCTATGTTACCTCACACCCTGGCCTCCATTTTAAACACCACAACAAATATCTGGTGAACACACACTTGACAATAAAGTCAATTTTGATTCTGATGTTCATTGACTGTGTTGTTAAAATGATCTCGGTGGAAAATTGCTACCTCAGCGGTTTTAAACAATATCTCATTATCATCATTATGTTATTTTAGCTTGCCTATATCATAGCAAAGTGGTTAGCAAACTGTTTAATATCACTGGTTCAGGTAATGACCAAAAGCTTACTCATTCTGTCATAGCATGAAAGAGCATTACTTTTTCCTTTTTTTCTTTTTTTAGTGGTGGTTGTTCCTTTCATCAACCATTTTGTTTGTGGGGAGGGGGATGGAAGGTTTCAGATAGGGAGCAAGGAATCCACTTGTTCAGTTGCTCTATGTCACGTCTTTCAAAGACATTCAGTAGTTCCTTCCCCAGGTTAATAATTCCCTCTGTCTATAATGGAAATTACGACTTGGAAGTATTTTAAAGGTAATGTGAGTTCATGAGTTTATAAAGACCACCACCACAACAACGACAGCAACAATAACACAACAACAATAATCACCATCATCGTCATCATCATCATCAGGCAGTGAAGACTTTCTCAGAGGACATCATGATGAAGTTCAGGCTAGATCAATGTGCGAAAATCATCAACAAGCGTGGCAAGATTAAAAGTACTGAGGGTATGAAACTGGAAGGAGAGTACACAAGGATGCAGATAACAAGAATGGCTACAAGTATCTCAGAATACTGAAACACCAGGAGACCTTGTCAGATGACATCAAAAAGGCAGCCACAAGTGCCTGCAAACATAGACTGAAGCAAATACAGCAGCCAATGGATGCCTCCAAATCCAAGTAATTATCAGCCACACCCTCTTAGTAATAAGGTACACTGGAGGAATCACTCCATCGGCCATGGAAGAGGTGTGTTTACTGGACCAAGCTGACAAGGGAGCTGAGGACCAGGTACAGAACCATCCATCCCAAGTCAGACATCCACAGCCTCTACATGACCCGAAACCAGGAGGAGGAGGCCTCCGAATCACCAGAACATCCATCAGAGTAGAGAAGTTCAATCTCGCTGAGTACATATGGACCCCCAAGCAAGACTGGGACACAATCGTCCAGACAATCCGTCTAGGAAGACTGTACAAGAAACCAGACAAAGGAGCCAAGACTTGGAGGAAAGATCAAATGATAGATACGACCAGGACTTGGAGAAACAAGACCCTGTACAGACAGTTCTGTCACTAGGCCAAGGCACAAAAAAAAAAAACAATGAAAAAGGCCTACATATGGATGAGAGGAACTGATCTTAAGGCATCAACATTAGCTCATCACTATGGCACAAGATTTTTTCATTGAACATGAAGTACCATAAAGCAAGAATACTGAAAGTCACCAGTGTTCCAAAATGCAGACTGGGAACAAGATGAGACAGTCGCCTACTTTCTGACTGGATGCCAGTCGCAGGCACAACAACGTTGCAACACAGGAGCATCCGTGGGTGCAAGCCATGGCTGCATAAGCCTGATCCTTTTACGGAGAATGACGAGGTAGGGATCTCATGGGACATGAGAATCAGAACTGACAGGAAGATTCACACAAGACGTACAGACATCACGGTGATCGACAAGGAAACCAGAAGAGCAATGATGATTGGCAATGTAATCATCACAAATATCTGCGTTGTGAAGGCCCAAGTCATCCCCGTAATGATTGGAGCCATTTGCAGCTATTCCGTCAAACTGAACAAACACCCAGGATGCCAACCATGGAACACACAAAGGCAGTAGCCCATGTCAAAACAACACTGCATGGAAGTGGATACATACTTTGTAACAGTTCAGCATCTGGACACTTGAGGGAACTAAAAGGTGAAGCACACAGTGGACAGAGATACTCAAATGGTCCTAGCCGAATAATTTCAGTAACTGAGTAGTTACAATTTACAGTTTGGAATTTAGCAGACACTTTTAAACCAAAGTGACTTACAAATAGTTAACAAGAAAAATGCACCAGATGAAATTAGCTATTAACTATGAAATTAGCTATTACATAGTCAACAAAATCATGTGAACTGCAACAAATAATTGAATATAAAACCCATGATGTTAGCAGGGCTCATGGTGCCAACCCAAAGCTCACATGAGCTGTTATGAAAGAAACAAACCTAAGGACTGCAAATGCATTACACTTGTGAGTGCGGTAGTGAACATTGCACTACATTTATTTATATAGCTGGCTTTTATCCAAATGTATTTGTTGGACACGTTTATCTGGTGACCTCCAAGGAAGGCAGAATACAACCTAAGCATGTAGCCATTAAGGAGCTGTCTGTGGCATGAGTGCTCATTTCAGTATTAGACCAAACACAAGTTAAAGGAAAGTTGAAGGAAGTAAAAGAGTTAGCGACAGAAAGGTACAGATTGAAACACTGCTAGTGGGCTGAGGCTACAAAGGTGTGAGAGAAGAAGTAGTGCTAATAGTTGAGATGTTTTGAACAATGATCAACACAACAACGATATCTCCACCAGGTCAACAAAGCGGGTCTATAGCCGTATAATCAAAAGCTGTAGTGTACCTTTCGACATAAAGTATCTGAAAAATCAATGTGAAGCGATACCAATCATAGAGGACAGGAGAGATGATATAACCCTGGGAAAAACAGCCATTGCATTCAGCTGCAGAGGAACCCCTCAGTTCCTTCAGTTGCACAGCAACACCATAACCAAATACACATGTAGGAGACAGGTAAGGAAAGGACACACCCATTTATGGTGTGTGTGTGTGTGTGTGTGTGTTGGCAGGCAGGCTGTGTCTGTAAATATAGAGGAACTATTGGCAGAGTCAAGGGACACAGCAAAGGAAAAGAGAATGGCTGGGTTTTAAAATATGTTGAAACATTTCATGAGCACAACACTTGAAACGTACACCTGCCTTCTGTTTGTCCCCTGGCTCCTTTGCTTTGAGTCAAAAGGTGTTTCACCAGACATTACAAAGACTGAACAAAGATTCAATCTTTGATTTAGTGTCACCATTTCATTCTGAAAATGTGTTCATTACGTTTGTCTTGGATATTCTGACATGCTCTTAGCGGCAACGCTAGTGGGCCCTGTCTTTACGTACTGGTGTAACTACATTGTGTAATAAAGACGAAGAACATTAGCTGAGATATGTTATGGTCTCATACTATTGTCCTGACCTTAGCATAACCTTATATATGTGAGAAAGGGCTTGTCTATGAATAAGTAAACCACGATTTACTGAAAGAGGCAGGTAAAAGATATGGCAGCATTGAGCCTTCACCGCTGACTTAGCATTGAAACTATTTTGCAAGTGTGAACGTGTAAACATTATAGTCCCTCTTCTTTGCATGGCACTGACCTTATCAGCAAGGACTTTGGTTATGTCATTGTCTGCCTACGAGTGTCTGCCTGCCAATGTCTGTCTACCAATGCTATACTAATGTCTGCCTCCAGTGCCCTTTGCTCTTTCCTTTCTTCTTTGTTTCCTCTCCTGCCCTTCATAAATTAGTAAAGTTCTCAGAAGATGTATCAGAAAGTCAAACACAAACTAAGGGACACCAAGCAAAATCAAAGCCCATTGGACATATACAAAACAACTGAGGCATTAATATAGCAGTGTAATTAATGTCAGTGCTAAGTTTCAAACACCATTCTTCCAGTAGTATGAAGGTGTCGGTACAGTCCAAGAAGCATTGATGGAGAAGTGTGGAGATTACATAGATTTTCTCCTTCTTTTTGCCAGTCATGTTCACACACTGATCAGATGATAGATAAGGCTGAGTCTAACTGGTTAGCTAGCAGAGAGTATTGCTGTTGTCAAATGTTATTTAAGGATGCTTCCTCTTCAAGAACCTGGCAATTTTGACATTTGTGTTACCGGCATTTCGTTACTTCACAAAATTCATTGTGTGAGGTAAGGTCTTCTCGACTCTAGTGACCGTTCTATGCCTTTAGACTGTGCTTTAATAGTTCTTTACGCCACCAAGGCATGCATGACCTCTATAGGCCACGGAAAAAAATATAGATGACCGTTCAATACTACTCAGGACTGCTTTATGCTAATGCCCTGGCTGATGACAAGGAGAAACATCAAACAGAGGCAAGCATTGAGGGTAGCCTAATAGATGATTAACTACTTGTGACAAACTGTGGTTTATTAGCTTTAAGCTTCTTTCAATTTGTACGCCCACATCCTTAAACAAAGCTTCTTTACTCATGTGTCGTGTGTCAAATTACAGGTTTGTTAGATGAGGGTGCAGTGATCCATCTTTAGTTTATTCAATAGGTGGCTCTTGAGTCGTTTTAATAATCAAGTGAATTTATGAGCTCTGCGGAATCAGTGCATTCACCAGCAAAGGGTAACAGAATGATTTGATGATTTGAGTCCAACTTAATCAAGAGTTCTTGGTCTTATTTAGATATTAAGAATATTTCCATGCCATCCAATAATTGAGCAGAGTCATTCTATAATTTGGGGTACAGTCCATCTCCATTGATAATAATTATATTTTTTCTAACTATTTTCTTTGAAAATATCATATTTTACGTAATGAAAAGCATGATATGACATCACACAAACAGTATGTGCATCCTATGCTTTATTTAACTAGAAGTTTGTCATGATGTTCCTAAATTGACAGTTTTTGCTATGTCTGTTGAGGGTGTCTTGGTTTCAGAATAATGAATAAAAACCATTAAAGCCAACAACAACTATTTTTTATTTATTTCAAAAGTCTTAATACTAAAGAAAAATAATATTTTTTCAGTTGATTTTCTCATTTAAGTAATTTAATTTTTTAAATATATTAAGTATGTTAGTAACATAATATTAAGTATTATGTTACTAACAGAACTCCCCCCAGCAATTCAAAAATGGTTTGCCCCAATGCCACGTGACCAGCATCATATGATGTTATTTTCCTCTGTGGCGGACATGTTGAACACACTGTGGTGAATTTCCTCTCATTTTTTTCAGTATCTTATCTATAATATCACATTGTCAATGAGTATATTAACTGACCATCAACTATTCTATGTACATTGTTATGGGTTACAATTTCTTAATGATTTTAATTGCATTATATGTTCAAATTTGACGGCAACCTGTTCAAGAAAATAACATGTAGACAGCCAGGCAAGGCCTACCATTTAAATTATGGGTCAAAATAGGGAAATTGTCAACTATGTTATCTGTCAACTTAGTTACCCAGTAGTCTATGTCATCAGTCATCATTATCACATCATTGTCATTATCAATCTATATATGTCACAAAACACAATATTCATATGGGCACTGTGGGAAAAATATCGCTTTGCTTTATAGCTGCAACTCTTAGAAGGTAAAAGTGCCTTGTGACAATCGTCAGTAATATGATAGGGATCTGTGCTCGCTTAATTACTATATGCTGTAAGAATGTATCTGTATATTAGAGCAATTACTGTATTCTACAAGAATGTGTCTGTGTGTCAGAGCAGAGAGCATGTATCATGTAGAAGACAAGGCGTTAGTAAAAGTGTTTAATCTTTACCACTCAGGGAGTGGTGAAGTGGGTGTCTGTACAACTTGGGGAGCAAACATTAATTATCCTGTGCTCTCTGAAAGGTCATCTTGGGGCCCCCACACATGTCCTTAGATGCCTGCCTTAACATATAAAAAGCTTTGCATTTTTTAACCTCAGAGAGAACTGCGCTTCAGCTCTGAAGTGTGCTTCTCCCGTACACGTGAAATAAAGAAGAAATGATTCATCACATCTGAAGTTTGCAGACTTAGCAACTCTCCATACAGAAGACTTCAAATTTCCCTTACCGCACACATTCCCTTTCTCCCTCATCAACACATTTTTAAAAAATCCAGTTGTCTCAAATAGTAATAAATAAACAATAGTAGTAATAAATAATATATAATAGTAATACTAAATAGTAGTAATAAACATCCTTTCTCTTAAAAAAAAAATGTTAATGTTTAAGGTTTGCAACTAGCAGATATGTTACACTGCAGGAATATCCTAACTTGAACCACTGACTGTTCTATTAAGAAAGATAATTGTTTTTGTACTTTTTTGTTGCTGTGAAATGTACCCCAAATTGTAGAACGACTCAGCAGCTGAACATGTTAATACCACTGTAAAAGATCAACTTGCTTAAAAAAGCACCAGAGCAGGGTGAGAACTTTTGCACATTTTTCTCTTGGCTAGTTGTTAGGGGCCAGTTTTCAAGAACATTAGCAGAATACATCCTCTGCCGTGAAAGTGTGCTCCCACAGAGAATCACAATGTAGTGTGGTAGCAATGCACTTTCAAAATTTGCTGTTGAAGACCTTTGTTTCGAGATATGACCCTGCCTCAATTCTGTCCATGCTGAGTTGCTCTCTTTAAATTGTTCTGTCAACTGAATTCTTCATGCCCTTAAGAATTCAGCCTTTTCTGGAGGCAAATGGTGACTTGATCTCATGCTATAACTGTGTGGCTTTACCTAATTTCACTTTGGTAATGTGCCTGTCTGACTGTTCCTGATTAACTGGATGCTGAATATAATATTGCACAGTGCCCTAGCTCAGTAACTTTAATGATTACCCAGCAGGTGCCGCTGTTAGCATGTATGGCTGGTATTGAAATTATCCAGACAGATAAGAATAAATAGGAAGGCAGTAAAAGATGCAGCTATAAATGTCTGAAAACTTCATTTTAGAACACTACCAAATTACAAGGCAATTAAGACATGAAATAAATTCATAACATACTGACAATTCTCTGAAACTATCTACAATAACGAAATTACGCTCATGGCAATGCCAAAGGTCCTTGCTCTACTCTTCACATTTCAACACCAAGCTACTTTAGGTTACATGTACAATCAAAACAATTTTCCAAATGCCAATAAATATGCCATCATATCAATATGAAACACATTAAGATTAGATTTCCATGATCGCACACACACACACACACACACACACACATACACACACACACACACACACACTGTGAGCAGTGAACTTGACCTCTGCATTTAACCCATCCATACACACCACAGGAGCAGCACACCAGGGGGCAGTTGGGGGTTAAACGCCTTGCTTGAGGGCACCTCAGCTGTGGATGTTCTCCTGGCGGTCCTGGGAATCTGACTGGCGACCTTTCAATCACAAGCCCGCTTCTCTATCCCTTAGGCCACAGGCTAATCATGCCGAGCCATAAGTTTTGAATACAAGCTCCATACTACAGACATCTGATCAGAATCAGAATCACTTTTAATGACTGCACGACTGAGGTCGGTGGAATTTGCTTTCGGTACGGCATGATAGGTAGCTCAATCCAACAGTGTTCGTAACATTAAACATAGGCACATATCACATCACAATGGACATACAGCCTCACATTAGACATTAGAAGCAATGACTAGCACAGTAGACAATATTCACAGTTGCTACAACACAAAATTCACCGACAGTATTCACAAGCAATATTTACAGATTGACACAGGAGAATTTACAGATACCACAAGACAAAAATTCATGGACAATATTTACAAGGTGGGTTCAGGAGATTTAAATGCAGGTACCTCCGTCAGGGGTTAGACAGAGGTATTCAGTCTGTGTATCCTCACAGTCTGTGCTGAGGATAAAAGGCTATTCATCTTAACCCTCTCCACAGGACGCTCCATATTCAGTAACATGTGCAGGGGTCAGTGTTCATGTCCAGCAGTTTATTGTACAGATTGACCGGGTTTATTATATTAAAGGCCGAGCTGAAGTCGATGGATAGGATGCGGATGCAGGTGCTGGGTGATTCTAGATGTTGTACTGTGTGGTGGAGGGACTTTGGGGAGGGACTTTGTTTTGGTATTGGTCAGCTCCTTTAGTTTTTTCCGGGTAGTTCTTGTGTCATTTGATGAAATCTGTTGTTCCAGTGTTCCGGCGTAGTTTGACTTGGCTTTCCTGATTGCAAATTGCAGCGTAAAATCGAACAACTTTAAAGGTGCTTTCTGATGCCTCCTCAAAACCCGAAACAATAGAGTCTCTCCGGCCAACACTACACTTTCACTAAGCTAACATCAATTAGAATGTGATGGCTGGAGTGTTATGCAGCTTTATTTACATTGAATGTCATATAACTAATAGGAGAAAGATATCAAGGTTGTTAATCAGCTTTGTGAGACATATTTATTAGTAGGGCATTTGCCTGTCACAGTTGTGGTTTCCTTTCACGGTTCCAGTGTCCATCATAGCCCTGACAATGTCTCTGGCATCCAAAACAATCGCAAGGTGCAGTAGTACGAATGACTGATGATTAATATCTATTAATCTCCCCCTATTACTCACAGAAGAAGTGATAAAAGTATTCACAATAGGGATAACAGCTCCAGTAACAAACAATGCAGAAACAAAAAAGGTTCACTGAAAACACTGAGTCGTACACTGTTGTCACAGTGGAGTGATATCGCTGCTTATCGTTACAGCTGGATGGTTGGCTTGGCCCTCTATATCTCTGTTGATTTGGTTAGGGTTCATGAGGTTGCCAGTGGAGCCACTCTTTGACTTGAAAGAGAGGAGGTTCTTTAAGTTGCTCTGGAAGGCAGTGGATGAAAAGTAGAAGGTGACTGGATCGAGAATGGTGTTGATTGTTGTAAGAAGCAGGGCCTCAGAGCGCCATGGCACATTGTTCCACGTTATGAAGCCTTGCACATGAGTGATGTTGTATGGCATGAAGCAGACCACAAAGACCAGAAGCGTTCCAACTGCCATGCCTACAGCTCTCTTCTTCTTTCCAGGGTGGAGGCTAGACGCTCTATTTAGTATAAAAATGAACCTGAAGTAGCAGAAAGTGCAGACGACTAGTGGGATAAAGTACAGAACTATGCAGAGCTCCAAGCGCATTGGGAGTACCACATTTAGCTGTTCTTGGGTGAAGTTGTCATAACAGTGCTTGACCTCCGAAGACAGAGGGGCACTGGATGTTTTCTCTGGCTGCTCTACTATGTATATAAAGCAGAGGTGGAGGGTGCTGGTGACCCAGATGATCACGCAGCCAATCACACCATGTAGGGGCTTGCGACGGACTTTGTACTGGAGAGGGTGCGCCACACAGAGGTAACGGTCCACGCTAACGGCCATTAGTAGGAGGGAGCTGGTGTAAATGGTAGAGAAGAACACAAAAGTAGTGATGGAACAGAGGAATCTGGGGAGATTCCATTCCATGTTATTAGATGCCTCATACATCTTTAGAGGCAGGAAGAAGAGGAAGAGTAGATCAGAGACGGTAAGGTTCAGCAGCAGGACGTCGGTTGGTGTCGGTTTGTCGAGCACTTTCCTGACAAAGGCGTAGAAAGCCAGAAGATTTGCAGGCATGCCAATTAGGAAGGTTAGTACGTAAACAGAGAGAATCACGTGGTAGGTCGCCATAGTTCTGTTGAAAGCACCACGAGAGTATGAGCAATAAAAAACATCACGATCACAATATTATCTCAACACATCCATTAGCAAGTTGCCCAGCAGGTGACAGAATGACTTGAGCTATTGTATTTCTATAAAACGGAATATACTATTCTCAACGAACTTGCTATTACATCTGAAAACAAGAGAGTTGATGGAAACATAACGTTGTTGCTAGAATACAGTGTTTGCTTGTGATGCTTTACTTTATACTGACATATGTTTAAACCACAAACATTTGTGCCATTGTGCCTTGTGTAGACACACATGTATTGATAAGATGCCGATGTGTGAGTGAGACGAGATGGCAAAAAAATGATGCTTCTTTTCTAATACATCTTTGCAAACTCATGTATTTCTGGTGTTACTTAGTAGAGAGATTACTTACTATCTCAACAATGTGAAAAATACCATTGTCACAATCTAACTGTTTTTGATGCGAATGATAGTAAATGCATATGTGTATGGTGCACTGAAAGCAAATGACAACTAAAATTCTACTCACTTTGTCAAAGGATGAAATTAGATTTCCCGGTCCTTTTCTTCGCAGCAGCTTTTGGTTCCTGTTGCCGCTTTGTGGACAAAAGCAAAAACAGAAAAATCTTGGAAGATAAGTAATACAGGGAAACTGTTTTCTTCGCTGCTCTGTTTTACGTCATTGAAACCATCCCAGTTGTTCCTGGTTGTTCCCTCCCAAGCTGATAATTCTGTCTCTCTCTGTAATTAAAGTTAATAAACAGAGGTCATAAAACTCCTGTGAGCTGATACACTGATACACTGATACATCTCAGGCACCTGTTGGATATGTTTTTGCATAGGTACACTTGAGGTAAAAGCTCACCTTTATAATAATGAATACTTTTTGAACCCTTTTAGAGCGTTGTTCTATAGTGTGCTGCTTCTCATAAAGACTTAGATTAACTTAGAGTTTTATATAAAATTTGGAAATAATATTAGTAAATAAACAAAGAAATAATGAAGAAAGAATGAATGAAAGAAAGAAAGAAGTTTTAAAAACAACTCAACTGAAGCCATGAAAATGTATTAAATTATAATTAATTCTATTTAATCCATTTTGATTTCATAAATTTTTGTTCAACTTTATATTCATAGGGGGGAAAAGGCATTTGTCTGCAAAAAAAGAAAAGAAAAAAAAAAACCCAGATTTTTTTTTTCGCTTCACACACAATTTATAACCTTTACTTATCACCATTGTATTAAATGCTTTTGCTGCTCAGTTCGCAGTAACTTCACCACCCTCATTAATGGAGGGCAATTGCTATGGAGGAGTAGCGCAATGAATGAGAGAAACAATTCCGTAAGTGGACCGCTGTTTGGTCTAAGTATAAGCTTAACTAGCATCGTTTGCAAACTTTCTTCAGAGGTGTTTGACCACAGAAATACAGAACACTGATAAATTACTGTAAATAAGAACTTTGGCTAAATGAGTACATGCAAGGGACAATTTATTTTTACGATTCCATTTTATTTTACTTTATTATCAATACTAATATCCCTCAGCTCCAGTTCCCGCTCCAGTCGCCTCGGAGGCCCCTCCCTCAGCACCGGCTCCTGTCGCCTCGTAGGTCCCTCCTTCAGCTCCAGCTCCAGATGCCTCGGAGGCTCTGCCCTCGGCTTCTGTTCCCGCTCCAGTTGCCTCGGAGGTTCTTCCCTGTGTCTCACTCCACCGCTGCTGTCTGTCGGTGTCGTCCCTGAGTCTCCTGGTCCACCCCCAGTGTCTGTTGATGTCCTTCCTGAGTCTCCTTGTCCTCCTGGTTCCCCTGTTTCCCCGAACTGGTACCCTCTGCGACAGGAGCCACGTGTCAGGGGGTACTGTAACGCCCAGTTCCTCTTGTTTACCTGTTCCTCTCATTTCGCCCCTGTCAGTTTGATTAAGTTGTCTGTCACTTCCTTGTTTCCTGGTTCAGCCTCATTAATTCAGTCACTGATCCCACCTCCCAGAGAGTGGAATCAGTTCATCTGGACACAAAGTTTTAGTGGGAGAAACGTTTCGTCACTCATTCAAGTGACTTCATCAGTCTCAGCTGACTGCAGGTATCCCCAACCCTATAAACAGTACAGTTGCATAACGATCGAAACCAGCACCATTGCATAACAGTGAGACTGGCGATAGCTTTCACATGCAAATTGTTCTGGCGATTAATGACAATGGCCACATGCGCCATTCACAGAGGACTGGAGAGTCGCTGCA
Organism: Chanos chanos; assembly: GCF_902362185.1. Classification (NCBI taxonomy): domain Eukaryota; kingdom Metazoa; phylum Chordata; class Actinopteri; order Gonorynchiformes; family Chanidae; genus Chanos; species Chanos chanos. Next base: position 41,529,579 of record NC_044502.1, read on the forward strand.
ATCACAGGATTGTAAGATGGCGAAAGCTGTGCTCTTAGTCCCCCTCCTTGGTTCACAGATGGTCGCTCCCTCTTCACATAAATGGTCTCTTTCACTCCCCATTCAAACCGCTGTTCCTCCCTATCAAGGATGTGCATATCCTTGCCTTTGAAAGCGTGAACACCGGCCTGTAGGTGGGTGTAGACCGCAGAGTCCTGGCCTGACGAGGTAGCCCTTCTGTGTTGTGCCACTCGCTTCGTCAGCGGTTGTTTGGTTTCCCCAACGTACAATTCACAGCAATTCTCCCGGCCCTTAACCACGTACACCGTGTTACTCTGTTTGTGCTGGGGGACCCAATCCTTGGGGTGGACCCATTTCCAGGCGCAGCGTATTTTGAGGTTTGAAAGCAACCGAGACACGGTGTTTGGAAAATATACGGAATCACCGCCAGTTAACGCTTAGACAGCAGTTGTCCTTCTCCTCTCTTCGATCGGCAGGAGCACTCTTTGGGCGTCTTTGCGGCTTTGATGACTGCCCAGTTAGGATAAACACATTTACCCAGGGCCTGTTTGATGTGGCATTTCTCCGCTTACCTGGCCCCTGTGTCCTTGGGGACACTGTTGGCTTGGTGGTGCAGCGTCCTGATGACTCCTAGGTTGTGCTCCAGTGGATGATGAGAGTCAAAGCTTAAATATTGATCAGTGCGTGTTGGTTTGCGGTATGCGTCAACTGTCAAATGTCCCCCATCACCAATAACTATTTCACAGTCTAAAAAAGCTAGCCTGTCATTTTTCATGTCATCCCTGGTGAACTTGATGTGTTTGTCCACAGAGTTAATATGGTCAGTGAAATGTAACATGTCCTGAGATTTGATTTCATCACAAAGTCACGCGGATGAGTGATGAAACATTTTTCCCACGAAAATTTTGTGTCAAGATGAACTGATTCGATTTTCTGGGATTCCGTTACTTGGATTACTGAGCATGCATCAAGACACATTGATCCCACCTGTTTTCAGTTAGTTCTGCCTTGTTTAGTCATGTATAAATACTCCTTCTTTTGCCTTCTTTCTTTGTCTGGAATTGTTTGGCGCTTACCCTACATCACGTTGGTTTTTCCTGCCTGTCTGAATTCCTGAACGTGCTATTTGTAAGGTCTTTGAAGTCTTGTTGTTAGGTTTAATGAAAAATAAAATGACAACTGCCTTGCACTTGCTTCTAGCTTCTCTTACAAAACGTGACCTACCTCTGGAGCTGATAAGGAAAAGAAAAAAAAATGTAACAGTTACAGCCCAGAGGCAGGAGGCTCTCAGCCGTTTTCGTAGATATATGTCACATCAGAGTCTTTACCCTTTTACCTGATTCATTTACCAAAGTAATCTTAAAATAAGAGAAAGCAAGACCACCCCCATCATGCTGTGTATGTTCATCTGTTCACACTATATCAAGGATTTGCCTCTGAGTGGTAACGATGAAAAGTGTGAAAGTGCTGAATGGTGACACTTGGTGACACTACAATTTATTTATTTATTTATTTCTCTGCAGGGTTTGAGATAACACTCATTACATCTCAATACTTGTCGAAGTAACATTTAAGCAGACACAATACCACAATAGAAGAAGAAGAAGAAGAAGAAGAAGAGGGAGAAGAATTCAGTAATGAGCTGTAGTCAACACCGCTTTAAGGATAGGACAAATCGAAAAATCTATATCTGCTTCCCACCAGTTATAAGCTATCACACTCTTTCCATATTTAGAAAACACCCACTGTCTCAGAGATATCTCCTTCACGTCAATCGACCATCAAAAAACATTTCCAGAAAACTGCAAAATTTCATTTAAAATGAGTGACAGAATTTTCCCACCCCAGATACTGACAGAGACTGTCTCTCCATTTAGCAGCACAGGTTTGTCTGTGGCCCACAGCATACGGATGTGAGATCATTACAAAATTATAATGTCTTTAATGGTAAGTTCCGGCTGTCGTTCAAATTTGAAATACAGAGACAATAACATGAAAACAAACTTGAAAACATAAATTTCAATTTGCTCTCTAAAAAGAATTGCAACCAATCAAAGTAGGACAGCTGAACAGATGTAACTGGACCACTATAAAGTTTTTTTTTTTTTGCACTACATGCATACATGTGAAGATTTGTCACAGATAAAGCAGGAAATTCCAGCAAATTTATCAGCTTTGTGACATAAGCTCTTGGCGATAAACTTTTGATGAACTGTTTAGGCGTCATAGCTGTGTGTTGCGTGTGTGTGTGTGTGTGTGTGTGTGTGTGTGTGCATGTGTGCCTGTGTGTGTGTGTGTGCGTGTGTATGTGTGTGTTTCATTTTTGTCATTTCCGTAATCATTTAGATCTCACACCAGTACAGACAGACCAGCGAAAGCATTTCTATTAGATATATCAGTGCCGCTTCATTATCAAAAACACACACTTTTTTTTTGTTTGAATCTGCAAATAATGCAGGAGCAGAAGACGTACCAAAAACATTGAGTTGTTCTCTGTGGAAACTGCTGAATTTGTATATCTCTTTGTAGCGATGGACAGACCACAGACTTGCTCCTCCACGTCTGGTAGTTGGAAACAGTTCGTAGACGCGCCTCAGGCATGCTTTATCAGTTGTTCAGTGGATACAAAAAGAGATTTAAACGTATGATTATGCACACACTGTACAAAGTATATTACACTGTATTTTTCAGTGCAGAGTTAAATGCAGGGTCTGCCTCAGAATTCTCAGCATGGCCACATATCTCGGCAGGTTCTATGCAGAAGTTCAAACTCACAACCACAATAATAATAAAATATATATATATATATATATATATATATATATATATATATATATATATATATATATATATATATATATATATATATATATATATATAAAAATATATGTGTGTGTGTGTGTGTGTGTGTGTGTGTGTGTGTGTGTATATATATCAGTCTATTGAGGAGAAGAGCTGACAAGTTTTAAAAAAAATGATAATAAAAATAATAAGATAAGTCATTACTTAGATGCAGTTTTCACAGAGATCTGTAGCCTCAAAGTGTTCACTCTGTGTGAACCAAAAAGGGGGGAAAAAATGAACACATTAAGTACACAAAAAAATGAATCAAAGAAACAGAACACACCCATGATATGAGATAGCACATAATGTGAGTGAATCACATTCTCTACTCTCTGGCATGACTATAGAGGAATGATACTGTACAGTAAGTCTCAAACTAGTGCAATGGCAGCATAAGGCTAGTTTATAGAATTATGCATGTGTCTGTTTGTTTGTATTTACTGGGCTTTTCCAGTCTGAAAATGTAAATAAAATAATATAATAAGTTTTGCACTCTGTAATAATATAATATGTTTTTCCACTCAATACAAGAAAGTGAGCACTGACAATATAACGTCACAATATACAATATATTGTATTCATGTAATATTGCACAATGCACTTTATGACTGCTGCTCTTTGCCCCCTTGCACATACTGCGCATGTACTGCGACATTGCACATTCATCTACCTCACTTCTCTTGTTTTTCTAAAGGTCTTTTTGCTATTTATATCGTCTCCATATAAGATTTTTTTTCTACTTATTTATACATTGTCTATTCACACTCGTCTGGTAACGGAGGATGAGCAAAGTAAGAATTTCATTGTACAGTGCAACTGCCTGTTGTGCACATGACAATAAAACTCTTGAATCTTGAATTTTGAATCTATATCTCTTTTTTGCTCTTTAATACATAGTCTAAAGCTGAATGATTTCTTTGTTCATAAAATGTAAAAGAAGCTTAAACTACAGATACATTTTTCACAGACTCTTTGCTACGTGAAACGTTGACATCTGTAGATTTTCTGTATGTGCCAAGGCACAAACAAAGCTCCCTTCTGTTGACTGGTGGACAGCTTGGAGAGTGTCGTTCGCCTTACAGGACATGCTGAGGTTCCGTTCCAGTGGGTCTGATAAGTTCTGTTGAAACAGTGTCGTCCCTGTGTGTGATGCTGGTACTGAAGGACTTTGAAAGACTATCATTACCATTGATCTGCCAGTGGATCGTGGCATTTGGCTTGGCTTGTACACGACACAGACATCTCAGATTCTTTCCATGTTCAGAGCAAGGCTGAGTCAGGTAGAATGAGTGGAGAGACTGGTAAAGAGAAGCATGGAAATATCATCAGCCTTAACATAACAACGCTACAGAAATCATCGTCCTGTAAGCACTGAATGCAAAAATGGTGAGAGCTTTTGACTATTTCTAACAGTCATCAAAGTTCACCATTCACAATTCATTTAAGATGGATCTATGCCAAATTTTAAACAGAAACAGAGTACTGAGGAGGGGAAAAAAAAAAAAAAAGACGCTCCCAATGGACATTCAGCAAGAGCACGTCTGAGCATCCCTGTCCAGTAGTATTCTGGGCAATGCACGTTGGAAATAACCCAAAATAACCCAGAGTAACCTGAAATGCTGGGGGGGGGGGGGTGTTTCTCTATATTTCCTTTCCTGCCACACGTAGGAGCTTGGGTTTGGGTTGCTGTCAGCAAAAGGTAGATAGCCCACGCTCACTTTGTCTAGCTGAAGAGTGCAGCTCCCCAGGTCCACGTTGCCAAGAACGGACGTCCGGCCTCTAAACTGTGTAGTCACGCTGTTACTGTCTCTCCCATCGTAGACTATTGGATACGAAGCTTTTGCCCACTTTTACCACACCACCCTTTCGTGAGCAGCTGTTTGACATGGCAACAATACACGGCTGCCCTCCACAGCCAAAACCGACTCTGGTACGTTCACTTGCCAGCCATTAGAGAGACTCCTGAGTAGCCATGCTGAGAGGAAGGGGTGACATGGGAGGAGCTGACCTTTAGAATGTACTCATGTTTAAGTCCTTAGAAATATCAAAGTGTCAACATTTTGGTAACGGAATGAAGAAGTTTTCAGTTGCCTGGAAACTGAAATATGGTTCCCTGGGGGACTGAATTTGAACCTGTGGCAGTTTCTGACAATTTGTAATACCACTGTATAACCAGTTTTATGTGCCCTCAATAGAATAGTGGAGGGCACCCACATACAATTACGCAACTGTCCTGGAGCAATTTAAAATGAAAGGTATTAATGCCCACTTTTGTGGACATTAATACCTTTAGTCTATGTATTTATTGACTCCATTAGTTTCCAAAGCACATTCTGTAAAATTTCTTTACATGAACAACTTTGTCCCTCTGCAATGACCTATATTCATTTCCTCGATATTAGAATACTACACAAGAGAGAGCAACTATTGTCGCCCATCCAGTTTCATAGTATGAACTCCATCTCACACCGCTTGTTTTGTATTACAGGTTGAGTCTGCCGGGGAAGACCAAGTCTGATCTTTCACGTATATTCATTTTTACCATTCATATTTTGTCAAATACTGAGAAGCTGTGATGCACACTATGTTCACTGAAGATAAAATTCCATTAACTGAATTATTACGTTAAATTATGATGTCATGGAATTAATCCCTTTTTATACTTTTAGCAAATTGCCTACATGTTTTTCCACATCCTGTAAAGTGATTCTGAGATTAAATGAGTTACCAGGCAATAAGATAAATAAATAAAAAAAGACTAGATAAAAGGAAACGATGGCAAATACAGGTCATAATCCTGACATGCACTTTGGATGACAGACATCACACACTGACTGGTATTATTAGTAAAAGCAGTAGAGCTTATGTTTATATTGAAACACTCTACCTCTTAGGATAAACTGGAACGCTTCATGAGAATCCATTAAAAATCAGATCATTCAAAATGTTTTGTGATATATTTGTAATATAAAGCATTAATGAATCATTAATCTGCTTACTTTAGCAGAGAATAGTCACTGCAGGTTGGTTAACTGAGGCACTGAAGCTAAACTGTTTCTACGGATGTCACAGCTTCTTTCAAAACCATTCTGGCAACACTTCGAATAGGGACAGAAAACAATGAAAGCGCCCTTTTCATCAATGGCGTTTTAAATACAGCGAATGTGGTATTATATAAAGATCTTAACAAAGGCCTTTGTGAGAATATTCTCTGTACATTTGGATAATCAAACAGGCTCTCTCAAGACCCACACATGGCTTCTGGCTAAAATCTATGAAAATTGTTACTTCACGTGCTACACCATGATGAATTAATTAAATCACAGAATAAAAAAATTATTTAAGTAACTCTCCTAAGCATACACTCACACACACACACTCACACACACACACACGAATGCACACGAGCAAGCGCATGCACATACACACATACACACACACACACACACACACACACACACACACACACACACACACACACACTGGGGAACAACTGAAACCCACGCTGATAGTGAAGTATCTGTTTTGAAAATCTTGGAAAAAAAAAAAACTTAATGTAGTTGAACTTGAGGAATAAATAGTCAGCTCAATGATGAAAAAAACACAATACTAAAGGCTAAACATTCAAAAGAGGAACTGACTCGCAGAAAGAAAAGGATTTCAGTAAACTCAGATGTTCCAACCATGTGGGAGACAGCCTCACCGCAACAGAAATAAACTTTGCAAAGCACATGACCACTTCCTGATTTTGATATTTTGTTTTACCTGGAAGCTTCAATTTCCTCATACCATTTTGATATTCAGAAATGCAATTTAATGCTCTCTGTAATTGTGTCTACAGATGGTCAGATTTGCATAGTGGCAAATTAAACTGTGCAAATACACATGCAGTTCCATGAGTCACTGAGTATGTGAACCAGAGGATGAATAACAACAACGCCCTGTTTTTTTTTTTTTTTTTGGTTTTTTTTGGTTGTTTGTTTTTTTGGAGAGGAGGTGGAGGTGGGGGGGGGGGCATATACCACATATTTAGTGCTGAGCTGGTAATTAAAGAAATTCTGTTTCTTTTTTTACATTCTAAAATTCTTTCTCATTTTATTTCTTCTCCACTGGTGATTTTGTTTTCAAACCCAATACGGTTGACAAAATGCAATTGACTGACACAACTAAATTGACACAAGGAAACTGAACCCACATTGCACCACATAAACAGCTGAATCTCTCCACTCTCCTTGCCAGCGAACATCTGAAAACCAGAACATCAACTAACACAACAAATTAAGGATCTACACATCTCAAAAAAAAAAAGTAGTTGCTGTAAAGCATGAAACTTATTTGAAATGTATTATAAGCTCAATCTGAAAACACAAGTTCTTTTACAGCACCTCATCAGTTTATGTGTTTGTTCTACCAGTTTATTCTAACAAGTTTATGTGTTTATTCTGGTCATCACCAGCACTGCCAATGTGAGTTAAAGACATCCTAAAAAGAATAAACAATTAAAAGATACATAAAAAAAATTATGTTAGAGTGGAGTTTGCAAAACTCCCCTTAAAGAACACTTTTTGAGGTCTGTCGCTTAATTTTTTTTAGATGAATTTATTTTCTACGAGTGCACAACTGTGATGGTCATAATCCCCATATAAAACACTACTTTTTCATTTCCTGAGCTAGTTTCATCTCCTCTTCATTTCCACAAAGGGTTCTGATGTCAGTTCAAGTCTGGAAAGAGTTTAAGGAGCTCAAGGATTTTGGTCTCCAGTTCCTTGGCTGTAGCTGCGTTCTCCGCCTTCACTTCTGTCCCGGTCACCCTGAGTCCCTTCAGCACTGAAACCAGAGCGTCCGCGTTCTTCACTGAGTCCCTCTGCTCCTGATCTGCTTTCATCTCGTCTACCCAGCCCAGATAGGCTTTCAGTAACCCCAGGTCATCAACAAAGTTTCCAATAATCCTGAGTTCAGGCCTGTGTCTCTCCAGCTCTCTCAGTCTCTTCTTTCCGACCTCTCCTATATCGTTCCCTACGATTCTGTAAGCAAACAATGAAAGCATATGAAAATATTGAAAAAAAGACACAGGGTCAACGTGTTACACTTCAGTGGTGCCACTCTTAGTCTAGTGTGGGTTAGGAATTCTCTCAAATCATCGCAATAAAGATCAGCATACTGTAGAGGGCAGCACAGTGATGCTCAAGATCTTTCCTGCACTGAAATATATAGAAAGAGGGGAAATACCTCATTTCAAAGTGTAGGTTCAAATTCTTCCCATTATTTCCTTTTTCTCAGATATCTCTGATTTAGTTTTTTCAATAATATTGAATCCCCCCCCCTCTCTCTCTCCCTGTCTGTCTCTCTCTCCCTCTCTCTTTGTCTCTGTCTCTCTCTCCCTTACGTGAGAGTCTTCAGGGTTGTGTTCTTGCTCAGGCAGTTAACAATGTTCTCTGTGCCCTTTTCTGTGATGCCAGTGATATCCAAATACAGTTCTTCCACAGTGGAGTTCTGCTCCAGGGCTGTCCACAGTGCCAAAACCCCCTCGGGACCCAGGTTGTTGCCGCACATGCTGCAACACAGAAAACAGGGACGGAGGGGATAGGCGAATGGAAAGGGAACCTTCTCATGACGTCCTTCTCACCCACAGTTGGGTAACAATATTTAGTTATCTTCATTTTCAGTATCTAATTCAACACAGCCCATTTCATACTTAGCATTTAACGTCTTATAATTATTTTGTTGGTGTCAAAACTGATAATGTTTTAAAACTACTTGGATCATAACAGATTTGGAGAGATTCAGCTTAAAACATTTTGGGAGTGAAGTCTGAAAATCACTTACAACAACTTTTTCACCTGACAGTCCTTCGACTTCAAAACAGCAGACTCCAGTATGGCTGCACTCTTATCCAAGCAATTGTAGCGCAAACTTTATGAGACCAAAAGCAACAGAGTACACTTTTAGTACTGTGAATATAAAATTTTGAATCACTTTTTTGCTCTACTCAACATTGCAAATTTTAGCTCTGAAGTGTAATAAAAAAATGTGCTTAGAGATCAGTGAAGCCAAAAAGAAACCATGTACTTACTAGAGGGATTCACAGCGATGCAGAATAGAGCCTAGTTTAAGTAGTCCACGGTTCCCAATATTGGAGTAACCAAGATTAAGTTCCTCCAAATTGCTGGAAGAAAACTGCAGCACATACTGTAGGGCAGCACAGTCCACCACACTCAGCTTCATTTTAAAAAGATTCACCTTCTTTATCTCTGGCGCCACCCTGCTGGTGGTTTCCTGCATATGCAGCTCCATTAGACAATGGAGTAGGTTCAGCGCTGTCTGATTGGATATTTCCCTCTCCTTGAACTGCTGCTGGAACCACAGACCTAGCTGGATCAGGAAGTCCAGGTCTCCTTGTTTTTCAAGTGTGTCTGGAGTCAGACCATCCAGCATTCCTTTTAGTTTAGATCGTATGAGTCCCATGAAAAAGCGTGTGAACATCTGCAAGTTTTCCACCTGGATGTGCTCAAGATGTTCATTGTTACTAATGAGTGGAGGATGTGTAGCTGAAGGAAGAAGCTCCCCAAAGCTCCAAAAATCAAGAGCCCTCAAAACATCTTCTTGATTTGGAAGGCTGATCACACAGTAAAGAGCTGCAAGGTGCTCCTGAACAGTCAAGTGAAAAAATGCAAACATTTCGACTTTCTCCTCCTTGACAGACACCAGGATCTGACTGAGAAAGGTGCTACGGATTTCTTGTGGTTCGATCCCAAATCTCTCCAGGTCCTTTCTCTCAAATAAGATCTTGCTCCTCAGAAGGTTTTCATAGGCCAGTTTACCCAGGTTGATCAGCTGATCTCTGACCAGTCTAAGAACCTCTGATCTCCGGGTATACCTTTCAGCTTTGCCTTTGAGCGCGTGGTGTTTGACTGCCGTGAAGAGGTAATAGTAGTAAACCTCGCTGACAGTTTTTGGGGGGTTGAGTTCTAGGGAATTTTCACCGTTCTTCTCCTTTTTACCCTCTGAGAAAAACTCTGCCATGGCAGTGCAGATAATGTAACAGTACAATGGAATGAAAGACAAGACGAAAAGGTTGTCATTCCCAATAATGTAGTTGTATACTTTTTCTGCCACTTGCTGATCCTTGTAGAATTTTGACGTGTACTGTTTTACCTGCATTTCCTCAAATCCCAGAACCACACAGCAGCGCTGGAACAACTCCTTGGGTGCATCTGTAGAAGGTCTGGTAGTGAGAATGACAGAGGACTCAGGAAGAAGGCTTCCTCTGATCAACGCAAGTATCAGCTCTGAGACAGGTAACTTGGTTTCGAGGTTCATTTCTTTATCTTTACTGTTCCAATCCAGCAGATATTTGAACTCATCCAGACCATCAAGGATAAAGAGCACTTTATCAGGTAAGCTCAAAATGTCTGGCAGTACATCTCGCAGGTACAAGAATCTGGATCCGAGAAGATCCTGAAAGCTTAGGGGAGCGTCAATCAGATTCAGCTCACGGAAGCGGAGATCGAACACACAAGCAAAGTTTCGCATGTCTTTTCCCAATGCCCACTCATACATCAGCCTCTGCATGGCAATGCTTTTCCCAATGCCTGCAATGCCCTTCACTTTCACACGTTTTGGGGGCCGCCCAGCAGGTTCCTGGGGAGAGAATAGTTGACAAGGACTTATGCGTCTGCAGGCCTGATGGGCATAGATCCTCGATCGACGACTAGCCAGGGTGAAGTATTCGTGTCGAGTGCTATCGATGCCTGAGTCATTGTCCTCGGTAACGAAAAGGTCGGTATAGCGGACTTCAATGTGAAGGCTTGAATTGAAGTCTTTCTCTCCCCCTTCAGAGTAGCACATCAGTCGTTGAGTCTGATTCAGGACAGTGTTTTTATGAGCCGCAAGTGGAGCTGCATGTTAGGAGAGAGGGAGAGAGTGTGTGTGAGAGAGAGAGAGAGAGAGAGAGAGAGAGAGAGAGAGAGAAATAAAGAGAGAGAAAAAACACACCGCTCATTGCAAGAAACATAGTATTGTTTTAAGGTGCAGTCCTAGATGGGAAAGAGTGTAAGGGAGTGAAGAAAACATCATGTCAGACATATCTCTGGGTTTTCATAAGGGAAATTTAAACTATGTATTTCCAGAAAAGCTATAGGTGGTTTATTTTGCAGACATACCTCTTAGTTTGGCAGATTTCACACATTGCCGAACTTCAGACTGCTCATCTGCCAAGTCATGAAAAAAAAAAAATAAAAAATTGGTTAATGAAGAAACTAACTGAAAGAGGTTCCTGTGATATCATCATTAACTATAAGATATAGTTCATTCTTTGCAGATTTATTTTTTCTTTGCTTTGTTGTCATGATAACTGGATCTTTGAATTTAAGATAATTGGTGCTTTCAATTTGACTTTGGTTCTTTCTATATGTGGTGTACGAATTTGTGTGTAGCTGCGTGATTTGAACATTTATCCGAAATTCCTCACCTTTTTGAGGACTCACAGTTATGTCTTTAGATTTGTTTTTAGATAATTTTGAAAACAGTTTGAAACTACTCTTCTCTTTTGTCTTCCTCTTCTCTGTGAAAATGAAGCACAATACAAAGAAAAAGATCAAATTCCTAACTTGTTTGAAAACAGTGTGTGTGATCTGCAGCCAGGCAAAACACATTTTGAATTTGGGTTATAAAGAACAGAACAGTAGAGTAAACGGCCAACTGTCACACATAATAAAATAATGATAAGCTACACGGAGACAGTTATTGAGACGAGAAAAAAGAATGGCCTTATTTTATGGCTTGTAATTTGAACTGCACAAAAGATATGGAATGAATTGATGTTTGTGTTAATCATTTATCAGTATAATCTCCTTTATGATCATTTTAATCCTTTCCAGGGATACTTTATGCACAACCATTTTTGAAAACAATGTAAAATGTTTGTTGATAACCTCCAAAACAGTGCAACCTCATATTTTTTCCTGTCTTTGGACCAGAAAAAATATTTGGACCAATTAACATTTTTAAGCAGTGTCTTAATGCATCCAGATGAAAAACTGACCATCCTGAAAAACGGGATCTATAAAATGGGAGTCCCATTTTTTTCAGATCCAAATTTATTCAGATCCAAATGCCTTAATGTTTTTTCATATAAACACATTTTTTACTGTGAGTATTACCTTCCTGTTTGACAGGAGCTGCCTCCTTTTTGCTGAGACCTGGAGTGTCTTTGCAGTTTTGTTCAACCCACGTCTGCAGTTTGACACAGTAATAATCCTGAACGTCTTTCAGGACCTGGAGGAAATGCTGGCTGCTCTCTTCTTTTGCACACACCACCTCCAGGGTTGCGGCCACTGCGTTACTGTTGGAGCGCTCCAGCATTGAGATGTACTGTTCCCGGGTCAGAACCCCTGCGTCGTACAGCCAGCGGAGCAGCGGTGCCGGGTTTTGTTTCAGCCACTCCAGCAGGACGTCTCTTTGGGACCTCAGGAGATTCTGCGTGGACGCCATGACTTGCCAGACCGGGCTGTTGCAGAAAATAACATACAAAAAAAAAAAAAAAAAAAAAAGAAAAATTGGACATCTGAGAAATAAGAGCAATCCTTTGTCAGTCTGTATTATTACAGTTTATATTCATGTGAATGCATGCTGAGAGTACCTTTATGTCTCAAGATCGTTGTAACATGACTGTGCTCTGATTTCGTGTAACTGCGACATGAAATCATTTGCAACCAGCTGTCGGTATGTCAGATATTCCTGAACTGACTAGAGATGCCAAGGCACAGTTCACTGTGCCAAAATGCTAGTAGCTAAGCCAAGGTTGTGGAAACAAAATAAATCTACCATCCCTTTCAAATTTTAATCAAAATAAAGATAAAGTTCATAAAAAAGCAGTGACACATTAGTTTAAGTTTTATCTTGAAGAAAAACATAGGATGGAAAAGCATATTTCATGGTGCAAAGAGATTTCTGAATGCCTGTAGTTAGCGCCCTTACCTCCACACCTAATGTGTAGTGGTTTTCCTGCAGGTTCAGGGTCCTGTCTGTGACTTGACATTCCTTCAACTGTTTCTTTGAGATTAGACTTGTACCTGTGCCTGTTATCTCAAAGGGAGTGGCAAATACACCACTTCAGTGAAAGAACTGTAAAACAGGTCCATAGTCCTAGCAGGTTTTTTTGTTTTTCTAATGAAGCTGTTATGGTTTTGTTGCTCCAAAAGATCAAAATTACACTTGATCTTGGTCTGACGGGTAATGAGTGCAGTGTCAGCTTCTATTGTTTTGAAAAAGCAATAGGTCAGGATTAATATGTGACTTATTCGGTCCATATAATAATGATCCAGTGCAACAGCGTGTTACACTGAGCAGGAACCTTAAAGTAAACGTGATTTACAATGCTGTCTCTACTTACATATTACGTTCTAAATTATGAATCTTGAAGTATAATATATTACCATTAAACAGCACCTCTGGCACAAATATCTAGCTTATATGTATTAGTTGTTCATAAAATATTCCACTGGCTGTTCTCTATGTAAAACTTAACACACACACACACACACACACACAGTATACTTGCACAACACACCTGCATACATGTTATGATATTGTTGTATTTATTGCAAACTAGATTCCGTTTATAGGCTGAAGATGAAAATAAAGTTGAGAGAAATACTCCTGACCGATGCACTAAGAGCAGCCAAGACACTGACTGTCAGTTTCTTTCTTTCTTTCTTTCTTTTGTTAAATTAATAAGCATATCCAGCAGGAGAGACCGTGGAGTTAGTCTTCTGTATCATTACAGGGAAATTGCTTTCCTTTGAAAAACATCTCCAAGCTGTAAATAACAATAATAAGTCCATATTGCTTCCATTTACTTCATTCAAGTCAACCGTTGGGGTCACCGTTACGTATGAGCACCATTATCGCCAGTCATTGTAGTTTCTCTTGAAAAATGTTTAATGGCTTTGCGCTTTGTTTCCCTTATTGCTGACTGCTTACATCCACCCATCTCCATGAATGGTTGATGTTTGTATTTCTAATACAGTGAGAACAATGGGACATGATGGAGTTTGAATGGAAATGCTTAGAAGCATGAGACTGAGTCATTCACATGCTGTTACATAACTCTGCTAGTCTCTCACAGCGCAGCAGAGGGCAACACAAAGAGACACCAATGAGTTTCAGTTGTTATAAATGAGTTTAATATTCATTCTGTACGCCGGTCATCTCGTTCATTTTCTCACTTGACGTTAACAAAATGGTACTTTGTTACTGTAAGGGTTTTAAATCAGCAACTAAAAAAAAATGGCCCTGGAAAAAAGAAAAAAGGTTGTTGAAAAAGTGATGTAGAGAGTGGTGGGGGAAAAAAAAGGATCTTCCAGGACAGGACTATGAAACCAGCTTTGGCTTTAAAAAGCGACTTCCCCTCAGACCAAAAAAAAAAAAAAAAATTCCATTACTTGGTCTACTGATTTATACTGGCCTGTTCCCATGCCCCACACCCCACATGGACCCAAAGCTTTCAGAGATTTACGTTTTTTTATGGTCCTGTTGTTATGTATTGCTTTTTTGTTTAGCTTTAAATTGTATTTAATTATACCGATACACACAATGAAGGTAGAATCTCTGATTACTGCTGTTTTCTTACACAACATCCAAACATATTTTCCTTTTTTTTTAAAAAAAAAAATGATTGATAGAACAAGGTGTTGCTGGAAACACTGTCACTGCAGCCAGTAGAAACGTTTCATTTTTTGGGATTTGCTTGGCTGCTTTGACTGCAAGTGTTCAAACTCTATGCTGTAACTTGCCTTCAAGCTGTGATTCAAGCGTTTTATAACTGATTTGTAATCAATTACACTAGTTACCAAGTCAGTCTGGTTCTAACCAGGTTGTATTTACCAAATGTTGTACATTTTTGTCTTCCAACTTAGTATTCTAGGGGGAGTGAATACAAATGTATGTGAAAATTTCCTGACTGGAGACTCACACATAATCTCCAAAACATGACAAGTATAAAACAAAAGCTGATTGTAAATAATATTTATTAACATAGAATCACTGGACAGTTTCTTGCTTTTTTTGCAGACCAGGCTAATATCCAGTGATATAAAGATATTCAGTCATGTTGTTTCCACAGAATCCTTCCACAAAAGTATTGAAATGTCCATGCAAACAGAACAATCTGGATCAGAACAACATCAGAGAAGTGATCCTACATCTCTGTGTAGTTCCTCATTCTGCAGAATACCATTCAACTGTAATGTAAAGGCATACTTTGCTCTTTAGGCCATGATTGCTTAAAATCTCACAACTTAGAAAAGCAGTAATAAAGAAACCACGGATACCTCCTTTTGGTGCAAAAACATTTTTGACTTGCAAAGAATTATTAGTATAGATGCGCATTTACTGTCCTTCAAATGTTGAGTAGATGATGCAGCTTAAGATCAGAGGACAGTATTGTAAACCAGACTTCTGTCCTCAAGTAGCTGAATTCATTTCTCAGAAATCGTAGAAATACAGAAGCAGAGAATTTTTTCCTTTTTTCTTTTAACTTTTTTTTTATGGCCATTAAAGCTCTTGAGTGTTCTTAACTCTTACCATCTTTGGCCTATTCATATGACCCCTGTTTTTTTAGACAAACAAAGAAATCTGTTTCCAGCTATGCTGTCTATACAGACCTACGGCTGTCATCTGCGCTAAAATCTCTATTTATTCCATGTCCTCACCCCATCTGCCGTTGTTTTTCATTTCCATGTTGACCTCGAATCATCACTTCTCCCTCTTTGTTTCTCCCCTTCGACTGTGTTCTCAAGTGTTTGTGTTTATGATGTGCTTTAAAAAGAGGTGGGCTGTCCGTACGCCAAAAGCAGTGCACACTGCGGCCCTCTGCATAATCACCGGGGCCTTTTATTCGAGGAGCAGTGGCAAAGAGAAAGGCGAAGACTAGGTGGATGAGTAGATGAAATAAATAAGCAAATTCCAGAAGTATATAGGGTTATGATTCGTGTCTTTACACCACTGGATCAGAATTTATTTATTTATTTATTTACTTACTTACTTACTTACTTACCAGAATGTATTCACAGTAGCACCACAAGTCTGAACTGTGTAGTGGAAGGAAAAAGTGCATTGCCGCACTTCCCCATGGCTGCCAGCAGGGGGTGGACAGGGAGGTGTGTGCTTCTGCTGTTTAGCCATCACTTTTATCATCCACTGGACACTGCTCTCAGTCTACAGTGCACCTGTGCAAAACTACTAAACAAACAAACACATGAATGACAGGTAACGTATTTCCAAATTTCAGACAAAGAGATTCATGATGTTTGAAGAATTGAAACAAACAGCAATATCTTCCTTATCGTCCTTATGCTAAACCTCTGGCAAAGACATTTAAAACACATGAGCAAATTTTCCGAAAAATAAATAAATAAATAAATTACAAGACAAGAATTTGCAAGCTCATTAATTCTGCCATAACATAGTTGTCATAATATGCATGGCAACTCTTTTTTTTTTCTTTTCTTTTTTTTTTACCTCTCTCATTCTGACTCTACACAAAAGGCATGGACAATCTGAGGTGGGTGTCAGATAGTTATTGCCAAAGCAATTTTGCAGGCTAAAACTTTCACTGACAGTTCAATTATTCCCCCTGTCATCAGATGAGTTTTTAAAAGGTAGTAACTAGTCTGTGCAGGTAAATAATCCGCCGAATCCCATAGTAACACTTTACAGAACTGTGCTTAACCCTCAGTGGACTGCCTCTCTATCCGAATAAGTGAAAAAACAGATATCACCCAATCCATACATAATACAAGCAGCCTGGTTTCAGCTGTTTTTCCGTTCATTTTCACATCCATTTGGGCCAAACCACATTCCATTTTCAGCTATTCGCTGTTTTACCATAGTTCTGCTCCTTGGAACCACAAAAAAAGTACCTGATTGCAGAGTGCCAAAAGAGACACCCCATACTTTCTTTCATCTGAACTACATGTAAGTACTACACTGAAAACTTGGACACTAAAACGCATGCTCTTTCTGGATGACAGCTCTGCTTTCAACATGATCCGGAAAGGAGGCTGATTGTGAAGCTGGCAGGCCTTGGAGTGCCGCCACCCACCTGTGACTGGATTCTGGATTTCCTTACAGGCAGACGACAGCTGGTGAGGATGGGAAATAAGGTCTCTGCTGACCTCACAGTCAGCACAGGAACCCCCCAGAGCTGCTGCCTCAGCCCCAAACTCTATGCCCTGTACACTCATGACTGTGTTTCCACCCAGGACAACAATATCATTATTAAATATGCAGATGACACGACCACCCTTGGCCTCATCAAGGGTGGGGACGAGTCATCATAAAGGGAATTACTGAACAAAATCATTGTCTATGGAGATATGGTTGTTGTTAAGGACAACAACCTTGTTCTTAACATAGATAAAACCAAAGAACTAATTCTGAACTTCAGAAGGAGAGCCCCCCCCCCCCCCCCCCCCCCCCCCCCAATCAGGCTGCTGAAGAAGGCTGGGCTCAGCCGTCAGCCCCTCACTCATGCCTACAGAGAACTCATATAGACCATGAGCAGCATCACTATGTGGTTTGGAAACACCAGCAAGGCTGAGAGGACATTTTTTCAACGAGTCATCAAAACTGAAGAGAGAATCATCGGCTCTGACCTCCCCTCCATGGATACACTCTACACGCAACACACAAAAAAACCTAACAGATATATTTAAAATGAATAAAACAAATCAAAATCAAGGGTAAAGTTGTAGTTTCGTTGTCCTTTTGGGGAAGTGATTGGGCGAGTCCGTGTGGGGGCGAGCAGGATTTTTCACTCTGTGGAGGTCACCACAGCTGTTTTGTTTCGATAAACAGGAACAGTTGTAGTTATAGTAATGCTTTTTGTGCTGTTACAAATGTCATGCCACATTCAGTGGTTAATGTCAAAGGGCCATTTTTATTCTCATGCGGGATTTGTTTGTCTGAAAAACTGTATTTGGCCATCTGAGTACCACAGGTACAACTTGGCATCAAATGCAAGATCATTTTAAAGTCATGGCCAGGAAATGAAGCATTCATTTCGTCACCATTTTTCATTCATTACTCTTGCACTAATCAATACACTGAAGAGTAAAGACATTGCAATGATTTGTAACAAGGCAGTCAGATTTAACATGCAGAGCAGTGTAGTGTGAAAATTACATTTCATGGTGCTTACAAAACATTGCAGACATTGAGTTAAGGCAATTACCCAGAGGTGATGTGGGTGTGTTTTTCTGCTAATTTAAGGAGCTGGGATTTGGCTAGTTAGCTAGGCAGTGGCTAGTTGTCAGGCTAATCCCTTAGGTTTAAACCTGTAGTGTTCACATGAAGGATCTGTTTTAAAAAATCCAAATGAAAAAAATGATAAATGGCATCTGACATAGATTTCAGCTTTGAAACAGCTGATTTGTGCTGTGCTTTTGGTCTCCTGAACATCTGTTCTGAATGCACAAAACACACACACACACAAACACAAACACAAACAAACACACATTAAAGAGAGAAAAATTCTTAGAATGCCAGCTTTGCCCACAGACACTGACATGATAGCGTTCAAATCAGCATGATCACTTGGAATTGGGGTGGCCACTGTCATGACCACCAAAAGGAGGACATCCAAGCTCAAAAAGGAGGACAAAAGGAAAAACCAGTTGACATCCAATTCAAAAGACACAGAATGAAAACAACAACCTATATCACAGCTGCGATCAAACTGAACCAAAACCCGCTCTATAAACTGACAGGATAAAATAAATGTTCTACTCGCCAAAGATGCCTACTTGTGATATCTGACCTGTTCCTAGCTGCTTCCAAGATTTTGAAATTCATCCTTGGCACTTTTCGTTATGAATGTATGTTGTTTACACCACTCAGGGTTATATACAGTTTTTCGTTTCGGCATTTTCACTGACTTAAGTAAAATTAGGTAAACTGGACAAGATAAGATAACAGTCTGTTTGAAATATTTCAGTCAGGCTTCAGGTGTTTTCACTCTACTGAAACCGCCCTTACTAGAGTAACTAATGATCTTTTATTAGCCATGGATGCTGGTGCTACCTCTGTTCTTATTCTGCTTGATCTGAGTGCAGCATTTGACACGGTCGATCACACTATATTGTTAAAGCGCTTGGAAAACCAAATTGGCATTCGTGGCCTGGCGCTCTCTTGGTTTAAATCTTATCTCTCTGAGAGAAAGCAGTGTGTCCACTATAATTATGTGACCTCTGAATACCACAAGCTTAACTATGGTGTTCCTCAGGGATCAGTCCTTGGCCCTCTTCTATTCTCTATTTACATGCTCCCTTTGGGTGACATTATTCGTAGTTACAACATTAACTTCCATTGTTATGCTTGCTCAGATTTTCTTACCTATCCAGCATAATGACCACTCTGAATTGGCTAACCTTGAGGCATGTCTTTGTGCTATTAAGGGTTGGATGTCTTCAAATTTCCTGATGCTTAACGCAGGCAAGACTGAAATGCTGGTCATTGGTCCCCCTACGCATAAGCATCTTTTTAGTGATCTAACTCTAAATTTTGACAACTGCATCATCTCTCAAAACTCTTCAGCTAAGAACCTTGGTGTGATTTTTGACTCTAGTCTCTCGCTAGTCACTCATATCAAGAACACAACCAAAACTTTTATCACCTCCATAACATTGCTAAAATTAGCCCAATGCTAAGTATGGCTGATGCAGAAACCATTGTTCACGCATTCGTCACGTCTCGCCTCGATTAATGCAATGTTCTTTACTCTGGCCTGCCTGCCTCTAGTACCAATAGTCTTCAGCTGGTCCAGAATGCTGCTCCCAATTCATGCAAGGGCAGATTTTAAGGTCCTCTTATTAACATATAAAATTTTACATGGGCTTGCGCCTTCCTACCTGTCTGGCTTAATTACACCCTATAACCCACCTCGCATCCTGCGCTCTCAAGATTCTGGATTATTAGTCATTCCAAGAGTTAAAAAGAAGTCCGCTGGCAACCGAGCCTTTTCCTACCGCTCTCCCTTCCTTTGGAATGGTTTACCTAAAGAAGTTAGAGAAGCAAACTCTCTCAATACCTTTAAAACAAGACTAAAGACTTATCTATTTTCTCGAACTTATGCATGATATAATTTTGATTTGACTTTGTTATAGACATGTAAAGCCCTTTGAGACTATAAATAATGATATTGGGCTCTAAATAATAATAATAATAATTATTATTATTATTATTATTATTATTATTATAAGCTTAACGATCAGCTGGTACCAATGTTGACACTGTTACTACACTACATATTTGGTGATTGGCAAGCGTTTATACATTAAACCAATGAAATACAAGGTCATTAATTTGACAAAATCAGCCAATAACCTGCAAAATAGTAATACTGATGTTGAAAATAACTGCGATCGTAAATATGCACTTTCAGAGTGCACGCACGCACCATTAGCCAATAAAAATGCAGACTTCTTTCACAGTAGCCAATAAGACTGACACATGTAACAAAGTGTGCTCTAGCGCAGTGAATTTACAAGCACGCACGATTTTTATTTGATACCATCAAAAGGAGGACAAATAGGCACCCGTCCTCTGTCCAAAAGCCGGACATATGGCCACCCTACTTGCAATACATTTACCCTATACCCTATACTGAGGACTTCTAATACCAATACTAATACTAATACTGATACTAATACTAATATTAATACTAATACTAATTCCAAAATAACCAATTTGCATTGCTGTTGCTATCATTATTGTCATTATTGTTGCTGTTGTTATTGGGTGTGGTAGCGTACCTTGCAAATTATCCAAAGGCAAAGTTCTGGTACAGCACATGTCGTATTTTCATCAAATGTGCAATTTTTCTCAAAAAAAAAAAAAAAAAAGCTATTTCTGCTATTTCTGCTGAGCTTTTGTTTGTCTCCTTCCATACGCCAGGCAGGACATTATGAAATTCTGTGTGTGAAATTCACTGAATTCATTTTTTTTTTTCAGTATATATTTATACTGCACTTTCTTTTTCATAGACCAAGCCAATCATTGCATCTATGCAGCTCTGCTCTTATAGCCCTGGAGACTGCTTTCTTTCAAAATTCATCTTCACACTGCAAAGCTAATAATAGTAATAAAGGTCTGTGCTGTCTTCTCGCATGGAAAATTACGGTCCAGAGATGAGGTCTCTATCTCCATATAAATCATTCAGGGGTTATAATTACTACCTCAATGAAACTGAGGTTATTTAGTTATCGCATTTTTAAAAAAAAACAAAAAAAACTGACATGCAACCTTTTTTAAATAACTGATATGCAACCTTCTCCATAGTGAAGGGCTGGTGTTTGTATGGTTTATGGGTGTCCAACGCCGATGGAAGTGGAAACAGGGCTGGAGCGTGAGTCTGAGTCATTCCTTAAACATTACACAATTCTGCTGAGTTGACTCTTTCCCTCTCCGACTCTTATGACCTGATCTTGCCATGGACAGAAAAAAAAACAACACATTATGATTGAAAAGAAAAGAAAAGAAAAGAAAAAAGAAAAGAAAAGAAAGGCAGATTTTCTACTGATGAATGTATTTCATATACACTAACTATAAATGCATAATGAACATGTTTCCGTTTCTCAGTCAGTCTGTGCGGTCACTTTTTAACGTTGGTATACATACAAATTAGGGCATTTTATTTCTTGTTTAAATTTGAAATAATTTTGATCAAGATGGGTGCTTCTCATTAAATCAGATTTATCTTTGTTGTAGAGGGTCAGTGCAGTGCAGGAAGGGGAATTTTGCAGGTCAGGCTTGTGAAACCAACTTACTTCCTTTTCAGACCAAGAAAAAGCTTTTTCATTCTTTCTCTACAGACTGGTCATCATTACTCCGGTGACTCTGTGACATCCACATGGGGCCATGCTTTGGAATGGAGCAATCATGTTCTTTATCGCTGCGTTCGGTATGTATCCTCATCTCCTCATCATCCTCACCTTTTTGGTTTCATTCATATTCAGATTTGTTGAAATGTGTCTAAAGAGATGTAGGTCTTTTATTGTAAATTGCTGATTTATTTTCATTGCTTTCAAGCACCACCATCTCAGCAAATGTGTACACTGTTCCCTTTATGAAACGGAGATGCCTTTTTTCACATTGTGCAAAGACTTCATGCTGTATTAAAACCCTGTTTGAATGGCATTTTTCACATTTCTGTGGTGTTTTCTTGAACATTTCAAATGCCTAGTGTGTTAATATAGAGATCAGACAGCGTGTCTGATTCCAACTTCCACGTTTCTTACTTTAACCCTGTTGTGAAATGTCCATGTGATGACTGCACACAAAGAGACAATGGTCAGAGCACTGACTTGAGTTTGACCTATTTTCCATTTGAGTGTCTCACACTGCGTATTGATCAGTGTCATTATGATTCTGTGCTAGATGTAATTCATCCTGAATGGCTCCAAAAATTTCCTCTGTTCTTCCCCAGCGTTTGTTTGTTCCCAAGCGGACGCTATCTTCCCTACGGCTCCGGACCGAGTCAGCGCCTTGGCGGGCTCCTGCGCTGTCATCCCGTGCTCCTTTTCGCCCGTTCATGGAAAAGTCAAGCATGTGGAGGTCAGGCTGCGGTTTAAATCTTTACCCTTTGCTTCAATCAAGGGAACGGCCTTTGGCACTCAGGAGGGCGTGAGCACGCACTCGAAGTTTCGCAAACGCACCGCCCTGGCAGGAAACCTCAGCAAAGGAGACTGCTCTGTGTCCATCCGGAGCCTCAGAAAGGACGACGCCGATAGGTATGAGCTACAGCTGAAAGAGAAGGGAGCGTCAGAGTGGGGCAGCGTAAAAATGATCCATCTGTCTGTAACAGGTGAGCTTATGTCTATGACAGCAATTTTACAGCGTGGTGGAATGCAGGGCTGTAATGCACAATGCAGTGTCTCTCCAAAACACACGTTTGAAGCAAGCAAACTACTACTGATAAGCAAAGGTCTCTCCTTACCGTTGTTCATACATCATGTCTTGCACAGATTCCCCTGAGAAGCCTGTAATCTCTGACCCAGGGTCAGTTTCTGAAGGGCAAATGATAGTCCTGAACTGCTCTGTGAAGTACAGCTGCCCATCAGAGGCACCCACTCTGCAGTGGACCTTGGAAAGAGGGGGTTCACAGAACAGGAGTATGTTTTGGGAGACAAAGGCTCCAGGACAACCGCCCACTCTCCACTCCTCTCTCACGTTCATTGTCTCTCATCACACCAAACCTCGGGTGGTTTGCGAGGCAGTTTATCCAGGGAATAGGAGAGCAGTATCAGCCAAAGAACTCCACATTAAGTG
The DNA here is from genome assembly GCF_902362185.1 of Chanos chanos. Taxonomy (NCBI): domain Eukaryota; kingdom Metazoa; phylum Chordata; class Actinopteri; order Gonorynchiformes; family Chanidae; genus Chanos; species Chanos chanos. The sequence continues at coordinate 41,552,751 of NC_044502.1, forward strand.
TAAGGTTCCTCTTATCTTCAGAGACTGATTAGTCCCGATTTTGCACTAAATGAATTACATTACATTACATGGCTTCTCCTTTTAAATTTGTCTCTGATGTTTGACTGATGTTTCATGTTGTTTTTGATGATGTAAGAAATATAAGCCATATATTTTTACCACACGGCTACATTACATCAAATCTGTGTTTTCTTCCAGTTCCTCCTAAAGATGTCTCCATTCATACCCATACCTTGTCCGTCAGTGAGGGAGGAAACGTTCTGCTTGCCTGCACCTGTAAGGCAGACCCACCTGTATCTGAGTACACCTGGTCCTACACACAGTCTGGGCACACTGTAATCCTCCCTCAGCGTACACACATGGTTCGAATTTTCAATGTGACCAGAGACATGCGGGTCCTGTGCGCGGTTCAGAACAAGATAGGGCGTGCAGAGTCTCCTCCCACACCAGTCAACGTGCAATGTGAGTATGTTTAGATTCACTGTTCGAAATTACAGTAAAAACATAACAATGCGGTGTCAGAGAACGAGAGATGAAAGTTAAACACGCACAAATACGCACTCCTTGTCAATCCAGTTTTCAATCTGTTCCTATGTCTGTCTGTCTGTCTGTCTCTCTGTCTGTCTGTCTGCCTATCTGGCTGTTTTGCATCCGTTCCCATCTGTCTTCAAGACAAGCCTCACATCTCCAGTCTGTTTTCCTCCTGTAACTGGGACGGCAGTCTGCTGGCTTGCAGCTGTGCGGTGGATGCCAACCCCCGACCCGCCATCACCTGGAGCGTGAACGGGAGCCTGCCTCCGGACGGCTACAACTCCTCCGTCTCAACTGAAAATCACAGCGGCGGCTTGTTGGTGGCCGTGCTGGAGGGTCCCATGGACGCTCCACTGGTGGTGACCTGTTACGCCTTCAATGCTTTTGGAAACGACTCTTATAACCTTCTGCAAGGGGATGAAGGTGAGCAACCTGACTCTCACATCAGCTGGGCCAGCACAATAACAATGAGATTCAGTTCTGGATAACACTGTGCGCTTGTAACCGTAATGTATGAGTGCTCTTTTCAAGCAAGCACAATGCTGGAGATCTTTTGGAGTCTATATTCCAAAAAGGCGTGAACAATCATACCAGATTACTTTAAAATTAATACACATATTTGAGTTGTTAATAAGGCATTATATAAGGACATGATTTCTTATAAAAAAAAAAACATTAATATGCATTATGGTAACTTCATAATTATCATATTTATAATGATTATATTTCAAATCAATCTTCTCCTGAGGTTGACAAGGTCTTATTTTTTGCGTTTGCCAGATGTTGTGTCACTGCTGTCTCTGATTGTGTAATAATGTGGTCAGTGTGTGCAGCGTGTGGTGATGACTGTACTCTGACGATGCTTCGGCAGGTACTCTGTTAATGTGGAAAGTGACGGCCGTGGGGAGCACAGTGCTTTCCCTTCTCCTTCTGTCTCTGCTCTTACTGTGCTGCTGTTGCTACTGCAGACGCAAGAAGACAGAGAGGTAAGCATCATGTGACCTTGTTTAGAGAAATAACACCAAAAAAAAATATGAGCGAAAATATGAGTTTGTTGGATTGTGGTTTTGCTCTTTCATGCGAGAAATTACGTGCTTTTCTAAAATAATTACTGTTCGTGTCGTGCATGTCATATTTACACATGCCCAATTTAAGCCCATACTTACAGTGTTTCGTATACTTTCTCAACAGAGCAGTACATATTTATAGGAGTTTTGTATTGTTATTTGTTAATGTAAATTAATAGTAATTTACTTCTGCATGTCTTCAGAAAAGAAAACAGAAGTGGATGCTCATTGAATTTTAGTTATAAACAGAGTCAAGACTTACATTTTGCAGAAAATCAAAACAACCATAACCAAATAACCTTCTTGTTTTAAACTTTTCTTTTCCATTCTCACCATTCATTCATTTCCGAAAGACAACACATCATGAGGTACAGACCCCCTGCAGTGTACCCTGAGAATATGGGAATCTACCAAGACAACACTCCCCTCTACATAAACTGTGCAGAGGTTACCAACATATACACTAATGGGAGTTACCAGTTAGTCTATCAGAACTGCACCCCAGTATTTGTCAGAACAAAACAGGTAAATAAAAATATAAACAAACAAAAAGCTGTGAGCAACACGTCGACAAAACACACGTCTTAAAAAAGCACTTAAAGACTAACTTGTTTTTGAGAGAGTTGCAATAAGGCTCTGTAAAGTTTAAAAAAAAAAATAGGTAGCTTGACATGAATGCTGATCTTGCAGCTACCTAAAGTTATCATTATTTAACGGTTATTCCGGAAGTAGCCAGTGCTACGTCAGAGAGAGAATGATATAAGCGTTGGTCATCTTACTTTTTCAGACACACAAGAGACAGAGGAGAGCTGGCAGGAGGGAGAGAGCACCGAGGATGAGAGAAAGAACAGTCCCTGCCACAGCAGACAATGACAATGGTATCTATGTGGAGGTCTTATGAACCTGCTGAAGCGCAGTATTCTCAAGCCATGGTACAACACTAAATTTCAGAGCGAAGTGATATGGCATGAGATTACAAAAATTAATTTGACAGTTTTTAAACAAAAAGTAACTCTCTTGTACTATATGACATGTACATCTTGTATATAGCTTTTCTATTAAAGTTTGGTGACTTTTTCTTTTTTTTTTTTCCAAGAGAGCAATTCATGGAGACATTTTTGTTGTTGATGTTGAATATATTAAGAATGTACTATAACAGACACTGATTTAATACTTGTCAATTTTTGACATATCTCCGGTGAGACAAAATCTCAATGTGTAGCTTGTCTAGGTCAGAACCTACTCATTGGAAAAGCAAAAGGCTAGGATTTTAGTGTGAAGTATTACCAATTGAATTTGTGACTGAATTGCAACACCAGCTATGAGATCATATCAGCAGAGAGAGAGAGAGAGAGGGAGAGAGAGAGAGAGAGAGAGAGAGAGAGAGAGAGAGAGTACAAAATCAGATGGAGAAAAGAGAACTTTTATAAAACACGATCAGAATTGGCAATTTTCTGCTGAGAACGAGTTTTTTTAAACTTATTTTTAGAAGCCTGTTTGTCTTTGTTTTTAGACGGAGTTGCACTTTAGTCACCAGAATAGAACACAAGCGGAAGCAGATTTCTTTTTTCTTTCCAAGTCACACAACAGCGTCCATATAACCCAGACATTTATCTCACACATGTGAGGAGAATTTCTCATCCTTCTCACCCCCGCGCTGACCTTGATTCACCTATTCCACCTGTTTTACGCTGTGTCTCACCCTGTATCTCCCACCAACATTTATTATGGCCATGACAGATAAGCTGTATTTGATCTGTTCAAATACATGTCAAAGTCAAGTCACTTTTATTTACATAGCACGTTTAAAAACAATGGGAGTCGACCCAAAGTGCTTTCCAGTCGAGGCAGATGGATTACCGATATAGGTATACATGAATAAAAAGAATGAGAATTCTGCAACCAGGGCCATGGAGAGCATAAAGAGACTCAGCCCCAAAGACCCATGCTACCCATACATTATAGCCTAATGAGGAGGAACATTAACGCAGGTACACTCACGCACACCATAGTTAACTGGGATTGTGTTGAGATTGCATTAAATGTAGGCTCATTATTCAGATATGGTCATTTTACGAAGTTGCCGTTTCCAATGAGATCCAAATATATGCTACTGCAGTATTGATCAATGCAGGAGAAAACAAAACTCAATGCAAAAAAAAAAAAAAAACTTTTCTGGAGGAAATTTTGTTAGTGAGGGAAACAATACAAGATAAAACAATGAGGCAAGAAGTTTGATAATTATTTTACCATGTGATTTATTGTGAGAAGTTTTGCATTAAGTGGAGATCTGTTCCCTGCAGCACTGACAACACCAGGTTGGTTTATGGAGTCTACGCATACATGTTCTGTTTTAACACATCTTCATCTGCACAGATGCTCAGCCACTTTATTTCTTTATGGGATCACAGGAATAACAGGTTTTGCCAATAATGAAAAAGTCATGGCAGGGAAAATAAATCATAATTATTATTTGTCAATAACATGACTGCATTTGCATGTGAATCTGAAGTATTTATGTTCAATAGTGCAGGTGGAGAACAATTAAATTGATTTAGTCAAAGCACAATCACTTGGCCAGTTGCTTACTAATGTACTTGGCAGACTGACTGCATCAACATCTGACACTGTTTTCTGTTTTCCACCATTCATACCTTTTGAAAATACTTCCAGTTTACTCTCATGTACACACTTTGTCAAATGACTGAGTTGTCAAAATGCAGAATGGAAGTTCAGCTGTCAAACCACTTGTTTCAGTAGAGATCATATAGAACTTCATTTTGACACACTAAACTTACAACTTAGATTCATAAAAACACAAACCACACATTTAAACTCTTCAAATCTCTTTGGGATGATGCTTATTTATTGACTTAATGTTCAATGTCACTTATATGATTCTATACATTCAGACCTGAGGGGTTCCAGACTAGATCTTCTCCATGCAATTTTCTGCAAGGTACCAGGTCAGGGTTGTGCTGTCCAGACTTAGTTCCTTCCCTCTGTGGCATGGCAGCAAGTTTGTCTGTGCCAAGAGAATGAATTGGGAAGTGGATGGCTGTGTGTTGTGTTATTGTCAATATCAGATGTGTATATATTATTTTATAGTTTTATATATATTTATATATATATATAAAACTATTCTTCTCTAGGCTAGAATTTTTTGTCAAAATAGATCCTAGTCACTTGCTTGATTCAGCACTTGAGCACAAATCACAGTTTTCCACAACCGCGTGCTTGGAAGCTGTGCTTCCATTTTAGAAAGACAGCCATGCACGATATGGCACTTCCATATAGCTGCCAGTAGAGGGTGCGCCACACATGGCCACCTGCTGGCTGCAACTCTCTGAGACTACTTAACTGCTTGCTGAGGTTCAGTAAGGATGGTTTGGCTGGTGTTGAGTGCAAGGCTAGAGCTATCTATTGATATATGTATACTAAAGAAGTGAAAAGAACAGGCAGGTAGGAGTTCAAGGCTGTTTTGAGGCAGTCTGGACGACTGACAATGAGACTGTTGCCTGGTCTATGATGTTGTGAGGACAACTTTAAACCCACATTTAAAAAACTCACGGGGGACCCACTATATCTACTCCCCTAGTAGGATTCAGTGAGTAGCTAAACACATTAAGGTCCGTTTTCTGGACAGCAGACAGGTCTATGGTGAACATACAGTTCAGAAGGTCTAGGCTACATTTTTAAAAAAAAAAATCACACTTTGTGTTCTTAAACAAGGAAACTCCATGCTCAGAGAAATGCCAACATTTTTTCAATAATCTATAGCGAAACGCGTACCGTGAAACAGAGTAATATATTCACAAGCGTGAGATCCAGACAGCGCCGTTGATTGGCTAAACAGATTGACAATCGGAAATAGCGTCATGTGTTGTGAAATGAGAGGGAATTTGTAGTGTGCGTAGCTTTTGCAAGGCGATGCTAACTGAGCCGGACTGTGATTGGAAGTTCTTTAGGAGAGCGGACTTTTAGAACCTTAAACCATCGTCATTCAAGGGATTCGGAACAGCTTTCATATGTAAAAACATCCACCCATTATATTTCTACATGTTTTACAGTCACTCAGTCTCATATGGTTGTCCCCCAAATGCTATCCGTTATGCTAGCTAGCTTTTCATGGATCTTTTCATTGTTATCTTTAGCTGTGCTAAGCTAACTAAAGGCAACACAGCCAAGGTTAGTTTAGGTTTATGATAAGATAACTAGCTGCTGAGTTGGCCAAAGAATTTACTTGTTATTTAACTACGTAGCATTGGAAATAATTAGCACATGCCTCTTAAACCTTTCTAATAATCGTTTGTTACTTTTGTTCGATCCAACCACAATCAGTTAGCGGTAATTAAACTAGGCGACAGTCTTTCGAAATGTAGACATAAACTGATGTTCACCTTCTCTCAGTAAGCAGCTAACTAACGAGCGCTTTGTATGTATGCAAACATGTAATTTAGTTCACAGTGTAACTGGTTCATTTTGATGTACTCGTGCACTGCTCAATATTGTTTTATTATTGTTTTACTTTCTTTAAAAACTTTGACAGCTAGCTAACGTTACCCACGGCTGGATTTTGAAGACATGCCTGAAATAAAACTTAAACATGTCGTGTCCTGCAGCAGCGAGGACAATGTAAGTATCATTGTAACATAACTGTCTGCAATACCATAACTATCTCACTCTAGTTCACTCTGTGACGTGCCGTGATCACTGATAACCACCCGTCATGTCTGGACATCCCAATTATGTTGTACAGGTCAGCTCTGAAGTTTAAATATGGTACCACATCATGCGCAATGATTTATTCTTTTGTAGACACACAAAGCGGACAATCTGCTTAGCTCTGACACATATAGAAAATGGAAAGCAGCAAGACCTGGGGAAAAACAAACCTCGGTTATTTTACAAGTGAGTATGCCGGTAAAGTATATGCAATTTATCACCCGCTTAATTTATTCCACTTTGATGAGGCACATCTGTGTTTACGTAATGAAAATTGTTTTGCCCAATCATGCTTGCCAACCATGAAGTGCCTGGAACAGCTCAATCAAATATAGTGCGTCGTCATTAGTTTTTGATCTGACTTTTCCTGTTTTATTTATCCGGGTTGTTTTTACCAGTTTGAAAAAGAGGAGCAGATTCACAGCATAGACGTCGGGAATGAGGGGTCGGCGTTCATAGAAGTCCTGGTCGGACACTCGACCTCAGTGAAAGACCAGGATTTTGAGGTTTGTATTATGTAGCTGTCAATCATCAGTTGCGTGTTCTTAACTCAAGAATGTGTTTTACTCAACATACAGGACATGAGTGTGAAGCACAGATTATATGTTTGTGAACCGTAGTCAGTCTGTTTTGTTGTTCCCTCGAAGGTCCTGTTGGTCACCTCCTCATTCATGTCACCTTCGGAAAGTCGGGCAGGAAACAATACGAACAGAGTCCGTTTCTTCGGGCCCAACCAGCTCGTAAAGGCCACTGCTCAGGAGAAGTGGGACCGGGTGAAGATTGTGTGTAGTCAGCCCTATAGCAAGGTGAATCTCGCCATTTTAAGTGCCTTTTAATGGAAAAAATGACAAACCATATTTATGACCTCTGCATAGATTAAAAAAAGTATATATATATGTATTCTTGTTTTACAGTGGCTATAAAAACACACATATACTCTATGTCAACACGCCTATTGACATACAATTTCTCTTCATGTGCCACTGTTGTAAATTTAAAAACATCTCCTTCTGAAGTAGCTGTTACAAACAATCTGAGAGGCTGTGAAGAGTAGTTTGTGGTCATTTAACACATTGAGTGGTGGCCCCCTCTGTACCTCTCACCGTGTAAACTGCATTCCTTTATCTATGCATGAATTTATACCGGACGCTTGAATGGTTTCCGCTTAGCCGATGTATTGTCTTTAATTCACAGACCATAGCATACGGAGTTGCCTTTGTGAAGTTCCATTCGCCTCCAGAGAACAGCGATCCACCTGCTACAACACCGCCGGTAAGTTGCTCCAGATGTCGTCCTTCCATGCAGAGTTAAGTTTATCACGGGTTTTCTTCATGTCTTGGAGAAAATGCTGTCAGATCTCATTCTGACAGCGATGTTGCAGTGCTTTCAGTAATTGTAGTGCACGCTCCCCTCGCTTGTTCGTGAAACGCTTGTTATTTTTTCACCTGGCTCGCTGTTTTGTTTTGTTCTTTCCGCTAAAGTCTTTGTTTCCCTTTCATCTCCTATGACAGAAGCTCACCAAACTGGGCCAGTTCAGGGTGAAAGAGGAGCCCTCTTCCTCTAACGCCAGTCTACAGCCCGGCAGCCTCTTCTTCAACAGAGAAACCTATGCCAAAGCCAGCACAACTCTCAAAGGTAGGGCTGAGTTTGTTTTTTATCAAAAGTGTGTCGAATTTCTCAGCAAACCCCAAAGCTGTGTGAGAACACAGTGTATTCGGAACAAATTTCTCCAGTTCCGTGAAATCCCTTCGGTCAGCAGAAAAGAAGACATAAATATGGTTGTTTGGCAGTTTTACTGACTGAGGTAACATGAGTTTAAGGAGACCGGCTCTGTGAAGTCTTTCTCTTTAATACCATATGCAGAAAGGATGCTTTCCTTCAGGAGTGCTATAGCAATGACTTATGCACTCTGTCCCAAACGAGAACAGTCGCCCTGGGCGTTAATGATAGAATCTGAGGGGTTTTTTTTTCTTCTTCCTCTCAGCCTCCCCTCAGAAGGAGAAACTGAGCTACGCCGCAGCGGCCCTACAGTCAGAATGCAAATCGGAGCCGTCCTCCTCTGTCAGCGGCTCACCACAGGTATACGCCCGACGGCCTGTCCCGCCCCGCTCTCCTCGTCAAGTCGTCGTGGACTTCCCTGCTCACGCTCGACCTCTGTTAAGAGTGTCTCTGCGTTTTGTTTTGTTTTGGGTTTTTTTTCTTCAGCATTTCTGTCCATCATTCTGTTATTTACGGGGCTCTTTTCCTGCCAGATTCTAATGTCAGATCAAGTTCAGTTACTCATTACTTTGGCTCTGTTTCTGCTGTGTGGGTGGAAATGATGACTTGTTTTGCTGCAGCTGCATATATATATATATTTTTTTTTTTTTTTTTTTTTTTTTTTGCTGGGAGTGGTTATTATTTGCATGTGAAATATGTGTTTGCTTGCCTCTTTTTTTTTTTTTAAAGAGATGATCTCAGCAGTTTTTAATGTGCTACAAAGGTAAGGGGTATGGGTCAGTGTCAGTGAGCTTGTGTGATTTGTTTGCCTTTCCCTCTGGCTCCCAAATCAGCTAATCCTTGCTCTCTCTCTCCCTCTCTCTCTCTCTCTCTCTCTCTCTCTCTCTCTCTCTCTCTCTCTCTCTCTCTCTCTCTCTCTCTCGCTTGTTTTTCTTCTCATAGGCACCTGTGAAGAGGAAATTTGAGTTCAGTAAAGAACGACAGGCAGCTACAGCCCCTCCTCCATCCAAAAAGCCCAGCTCAGTGGGTTCACCCGAATCCAGCAGTGGGACTCCCAAACCAAAACCTAATCGCAGTACCACACTCACACCCAGTCCCAGCACTGCCAAGGGTGAGGGAACCTTCTTGTTCTCTGAACATACACATGCACCGACGAGCCTAAACACTATGACCAAGACCCCTGAAGGTGTCCTGTGGTCTCTGGCACCAAAACATTAGCAGCAGATCCTTCAAGTCCTGTTCATGGCAGTGGTATTCTCTGATGGCAGTGGCCTCTTTCAAGAGGATAATGCGCTCTGCCACACAGCACACATTGCTCAGGAACGGTTAGAGGAACATGATGAAGGGTTCAGAGTGTCGCCCTGGCCTCCTAATTCTCCAGATCTCAGTCCAATTGAGCCATCTGTGGGATGTGCTGGACCGACAAAGTCCAATCCACAGCGGCTCCACCTCGCAAGTTAAAGGACTTGAAGGGTCTGCTGCTAATGTTTTGGTGCCAGATACCACAGGACACCCTTCGGGGGTCTTGTAGAGTCCATGCCTCAGCAGGTCGACGCTGTTTTTGGCGGCACATGGAGGACCAACAGCATATTGGGCAGGTGGTCATAATGTTGTGGCTCACCAGTGTATGTTGTTGCTTGAACACAACATAACCATGCAGACTTGGTATTCTACTACCCCAGAAACCAGTTGATTTAGACAAACACACACACACACACACATCAGCAGTTCATTGGATATGCAAGATATTATTTTAGAAATGCAAGATTTAGTCGTAGAGAATTTTATGTCATGTTTAACCCCTGGATTTAAATCTCGAAACCCAAGCCTCTTCAGCTCAGAAGGCTCCGGAGAAGAAACGGGAGAGCCTGACAAAAGCGGACACCAAACCCAAAACCAAGTCTAAGCCTGCCGAGCCCGTACCTTTCAACCGCATCATGGAAGGAGTCGTGTTTGTGCTCAGCGGTTTTCAGAACCCGTTTCGGGGTGAGCTAAGAGACAAGGCTCTTGCCATGGGTGCTCGGTACCGACCCGACTGGACCCCTGACTCCACGCACCTCATGTGAGTCGACTCCATCGGTCGCCCCTCACACTCATAGCCGTGAATTAAAAATCTGACAAATGGTTTGGTCTTACTTTTTGCGGAAGTATATTTAAATACATTTATATGAGACCGGGGCTGCCGAAAACGTTCTGAAAAATTCCCCGGACTGTTAAAAATGCTAGGGTGAAGAGCTACACTTTTTGACTGCGTGTGTTCTTATCCTTGTTTATACTTCAGATGTGCTTTTGCCAATACACCGAAGTACAGCCAGGTGAAAGCAGCAGGGGGCCTGATCGTAAGGAAGGAGTGGATACTGGACTGCCATAAGAGAAAGCAGAAGATCTCCTACAAGCGGTGAGAGACACAGAACGCCGTGTGATTAATATATACTGAACGAGACAACAGAAGGGATGGTAGAACTGGCGAAAGACGTGATGTTGTCTGTAAACGACGAAAGAGCACAAATGGATGTGGAGAATGTTAAAGAATCAGAAAAGCTGTCATCAGATTTTAACGATCACGTGAACCGAAGAATCAGGGAACGACTCGTGAAAAACGTTGTGACAGCATTAGTTTAGCCAGAGACCTGCAGCAGAGCTTAAAATAACCCTGAATAAATTTGGGCGGTGTGGAGTTTGCATGTTCTCCCCGTGTCTGCGTGGGTTTCCTCCAGGAGCTCCGGTTTCCCCCCACAGTCCAAAGACATGCAGGTTAGGTGAACTGGACATGCTAAATTGCTCCTAGGTATGAATGTGTGTGTGAGTGTGTTTGTCCGTGTGTCTGCTCTGCGATGGACAGGGTTTTTCCCCGCCTTTCGCCCTGTGAGTGCTGGGATAGGCTCCAGCACCCCCTGCAACCCTAATTGGGATAAGCGGCTTAGATAATGAGTGAGAGTGAGCGAGAACCATGATTCAAAACTGTGGTTCTGTGTCAGTTTTTAAGTATGCAGGCCTTTGGATTTCACACTGTTAAACTAACTTTGGGTTGACTTTGAGCACTTCATAATAGCAGTGATTGCATATTCTTCCTCCAAAGACTTTTTTTCCCCTCTCTCTGTCTCTCTCTCTCTCTCTCTCTCTCTCTCTCTCTCCACTAATGATTCACCTGATTGCGTAGTCCTTACATTGTATTCAGGACAGATGCTTCTACTCAATAATGAATGAGTGAACGGCTAGCTAGTCTCCCGTAGAGAGGGGAGAGTACATGCAAGTCGGACTATCCGCAGGATTAGTGTCTGAGCCACTCTGCCCTTAAATCGAGGTCCCCTCCTTACAAATGTGCTTCATTAACTTCATCAAATAACCAGGGGAAAAAAAAAAAAAAGAACTATTCCATCCCTCCTTCTCTGTCGATCAAAATCCCTTGAAGTTGTGGTGGATTGAATCAAATTCGAACAGCGACGGTCAGGGTTTAGGCTTCGCTCGGCCGTCTCCTCAAACCCGAAAGCGTTCCGGTTTGATAGCTCGCTCGCTCTTTGGAGAACAAACAGTGACCCAATCAGGTAACATTATCCCATGTCACATGAATGAGTTTGATTGTGATGGCTCTGTTCAATGGGTAAGTTGCATAATAAAAGCGCTGTTATCATTGTAATGCCGCGTTAGATGCATTAGGCAAGGTTACCATTCAACGGATGCGATTAAGTTGAGATCTGAGTTTGGTCCTCTGCGCATTTATCCTTTCAACAGACCCTTTTCTCACTGAGTTCTTCTTCCTCTTTGGCGGAGGATTTAGTCCTCCCACCTCCCCTCAGTCCCTCTCCATGTGCCACAGTGTCATCACACACAGCGTCTGTCATTTCAGCCGCATTGAGTGGCCCTCTGCTAATTATGTATTCCGTATTTAAAAGCTGCATCTGCTATGGGTAATTAAAATACCCACTTCCTTTGATGATGATGAGTGTTCATGCGTTCAGACACACACACACGCACGCACACACACACACTGTGACGCCGTAGACGACCAGCCGGGGAGCATGCATCTGCTTGGGCGGTCGCAGGCGCTTTTATTCGAAGGGATTCTGCCCTGATCTCTTCTCTCGCAGATCCTCTCATAAGAGGGACAGACAAGAGCATACAGAGCCGGACTTTACCGCTCAAGAGCACAGAAGACCAATCCAGTGAGCACATAAACAAGGTGTCCTATTAATGAGAGAGCTCCCTTTCTTTTTTTTTTTCTGTGAACAGCCAAGTGTTTTTGAAATGATGCGAATTTGTACCAGCAGAGCTTTTTGTTTTTTTGGTTTTTTTCGGTTGGTAGTGAGATGTTTTCTGTGGACATTCTTTGGAAAGAAAAAAAAGAAAAGAAAGAAAGACATTGCAATAAGAGCACAAACGGTCCAAACAACAATGCTTGACTTTACATTTTACATTTTAAATTCACATAAAAATACAAGCTCTGGATATTAGTAGTGGGGGGAAAAAAACCCCAGACAAGCCCTAAACATCAGTATTTCATAATAAACTCATGTCTCAATACTGAGTCGTTAACAACATTGGCGTATTCAGTCGTCCCAACAGTACGGACTTGCCCAAGTGTATTGTTGTTTTGGGGGCGTCTTCAGAGACACCTCTACTCATTTGGCTGCATTGCTCTAAGTGCGCAAAAAAAAGTTTAAAACCATTTTGAATTCACTGCTGTGCTACGTTTAGACATATACTCATTTCGTTTGCATGTGGCCCCGTTAAAGATTTCGTGTCTTCGTGTTTTGTTGGGCTCCATTAGCAATGATTTGGGCCACAGACCTAAATCAATGGAGGAGGATGCATGCCAGAGGTGTCACTGACAGGTTATTATTCACCGAGGAGACGGATGCAGCGGGCGTGTCCAAGGCGACCTCTGCCTGACTGATCTCACCGTTTAATGCCTCCGCCTGCTCGGGATACCGCTCGTCAAAAAAATACTAAAACGGCAACACACCTCTACCCCTCATGTGGTGGTACGACAATACAACAAAATCAGACTGTACAGAACAGCCCCAAGCCCCAAGAAGACAGAGAGAGAGAGAGAGAGATGTGAACAGTTGAGTGTGTGTATTGAGAGATTGCGATGGTGCCTGTTAGCATTAGAGCAGGTTGTACCCACGCGCGACCGGACGCGCCTCAACATGATGAGGACGTTTATGATGGAGAAATAACAGAATCGTCTACCACTAAAAACACCCCAGGCCCCTCTGGTAAAAAACTGTATGAGACGCTATATGGTAGCCCCCCCCCCCGGCCCTCTTTTTCCTTGAATAGGTTTGTAAGAGGCTGCTCACGTACGTTATATGCCTATATATGCAGATACTTGACGGCGATTAGTGTCTTGTCTGATTTGTGCTGTTCTCAATCGGTACTTCACGCACTCACAGAGAAGCGGATATCATTTTTAGATTCTTTGTGTGGCCATCTGTCTTCTTGAGAAACAAAGAATGTGGACATTTATTTGCAATTCACCTCGCTCTCAGATATACCTGTCCCGTATAGTAAAATGTATATGTCCATTAATAGCCAGCCAGCTTCCAACCACACACTCTCATATTCTATTCTAACCTTCATTTTTAAAACCTATTAGACCATCTCTCCTCCTTTTCTACACCGCTGTCTCGCAATCTATTTCATCTAATAAAAGTTTGAAATGTTCACTGTTGTATCGGCGCCACACACACAGCAGCCAACATTTGCCTCTGAAATTTTCTTGAAAAAAAAAAAAATAAATAATTTTTTATCTTTTTTTATCTTTGTCCTCTCTTTGATAGGTATCTGATGGATGGAGCTGAGTCCAGTTCCGAAGACAGTGAGGAAGAGAAGAGCGACCAAAGTGAAGATGAAAAGGAAGAAGTGGTAATTGCCTTCTGTACCCATACTCATCCACAATGCATGAAATGAATGATCTCGGGGGAAAAATAGGCGTGAATGATTAATACAAACTCCGTATTAAAATCGACCGACAGTCATCTAGTAAGAGATGTTTTTTTTCCTCCGTTTTTGCACTTCTCTCATTCCTGCCTGAATACTTTTCTGTCCATTCTTTACTCCAGCAGACGAAAGCGCAGGAAAAAAGTCGAGTCACTCCTGAGAAGCGGGCAGTTAAAAAAGAAGATGAAGAGGATGAGTACGGTGGCTCGACAGACGAAAACGAAGCAGGTGACTTTGCTTGAATGCACAGAAAGCGATAGTAGCTGGAAAGCAAGAAAGAAAGAAAAAGTGGAACGCGGACCATTTCTTGAATAAGTTAAATTGGGGGGAAAAAAAACAAACTACTTTATTTCTGAACCATCACGTTGAGATGCTGAAGAGAATCCCAGCATATCTGGAGTGCACTTACTGACTGGTTGCAGGGTGGTTAAAGGACAAAAGATTTTACTGCGCAGATTAAAGACTAATAGTACAATAGAACGAAGGAATATAATTCGGAGAGAGGGAGAGGGAGGGAGAGAGGCTGCCTGAGAAGAGGCCATCTGTGTCCGTGTATCTTTTAAAAGAGCCTGAGAGAGGAGTAGAGAGATTACAAGGGTGTCATTCAGTCGTTTTGTTTCCCCAAATCTGTTTCACTGTTCCTCACCAAAAAAAACAAAAAAAGCAAATGGGCTTTTAAGGAACTGTTCTTCATTTAGACGAGTCAAGGGGAACCGTCTATGGGGAACTAAACCATTGCCCGCCTGCTCAGTAAGAAATCTAAAACTAAATCGTTTATGCGCTTACTTGTTCGTATTTCTCGATACGTCGAGTTTGAAGCGAGAAATCAGCCCTTTGTTTATGACACACTCGAGGGTAATGAAGTGAATTCAGTTGCGTGTAGGATTGCATGTCACGACCCTCTCGTCATAAAATGTGTTATCTCCCAGGTCGCCTCCAGGTATAAGTGGATGCCGGTGGAAGAAACATAATGTAGGACCTGTTACGTCGATAAGTGTCGATGTTTATACTGTTTCAGTGTTGCTCCTTCGACGTCTTGCTTTGAAAATGTCATTTCTCGATTGGACGGACACGGCTGACCAGCTGTGAGCGATGGGCTCGGCTATGGCCGTGCTTGACCCCAGCGCTGATTCAGAACGACGAACACATTCACAATCACAGTAGAGAATTGATTGCAAATGAGAATTGATTCGCAGTGATTTTCACTCACCTTTAACAGAGGTTAAATAAACGAAATAAAATAAAAATGTCGCGTCAAACATCGAGCGTTGCGTCTGCGCACCACGGAGAGCGAGGAGATGGAGAGAAAACGTGAGGCGGGGGGGGGGGGGGGGGGGGGGTGTTAGGCCGGCTTAATTAAGTGCGCATAGATGAACGGATCGACAATAGGAAGTGAAGGGGCGGGAGAGGAGAGGCATATGATTGGAGAGGGTGAAAGAGCGTTAAGAAACACTTGGCCTGAGCAATCGGCGAACAGAGGCTTGGTCATGTTTCTCATTTCTATGGTAATGTAAGGGACAAGAGAATGCTTGTGTGTGTGTGTGTGTGTGTGTGTGTGTGTGTGTGTGTGTGTGTGTGTGTGTGTCTGAGAGAGAGAGAGAGGGAGAGAGAGAGATAGAGAAGGAGTTTTTTGTTTTGGCCTTCATGATTATGCACTATAGGAAATGGTTAATGGGGAAACTGATGTTAAAACCTGGATGAATGCTACTGAAAATAAACTCTTATATTATTTTAGCATGTGGGTGCATGGGACTTCCTTTCTCTCTGTGGTAAAACTCTGTGTGTGGTTTTTGGTGGTTTCCAGGTGACGACGAATCCGGCATGGACACAGAAGACGAGCTGAAAAGGTAAAGAGAATGAAAAGCTGAACATAATTGCGTCATCGTTATGCCTACATGCGTTTACGTCCGTTTAGCAAAGTGGACAGTCGTGTTGAGACATTCATTTTGACCAGCTAGCAAACCTGTACTTGAATAGATGCCAATAATGTTCCTTAATGAGCCCATAAAGTTCCTTAATGAGCCAAATTATTATGACCAACAATGTTCTTTGTTTTTGTTTTTTTTATCATTAGTCATTTTTCCGTGTTAACCTTGACTTTCCTTGTTACGTGTTAAAAAATACCAGGCATTAAAAGCTAATCTGCAGCAAGAGCCCAGCTCTTAATTTGTTTTGTTTTTATTAAACTCTGCAATGTGATTGGCTTCATTTAGGACCCTTGATTTTTAAAATGAGTGAAGCTAAGGACCCAAAATACTTCAATGACAGTAGCACACTGTGTTTAGTTGCTGGTTTAATTACTTTTCCTGATTGTCTCATGTAGTTACTTCCTTGCAGTTCATGAATTTTTATGATGAATAAATTAAGATCAGTGTTCTCCTTAAATACCGCTTAAACGATCCAGCCTGGCGTAATTATGGACATCGCGAATTACAGAAATTGTTGCAGTTTTAATTTTATTTGCCATCAGTTGAAAATTAGCCAGGCTTTCAGTGGTTGTGTGCTTAACGCCTTAGCGGTGCCTTGTGTGCTGTTGTGCTTCTTACGGTCATTTAGGGTGGAGACAGAAAAGCAGAGGAGGAAAGGAGCGAGTGAGAATAAAGGAGTGTCGGGAGAGGGGGATGACGATCCTTACGGAGGGTCTACAGATGAGAACACGGACGCAGAGGAAGAGGAGGATAAGCTCATCCCAGAGCTGCCTGGTCAGGCCATTAACCCTACCCTGCCACACCTCCCTCTCTCTCTCTCTCTCTCTCTCTCTCATTCACATCTCGTCTGCCTGGCTTTTAGCTACACAATAGCTTTGTTTTGTTTGGTTTTTTTTTTTTTTTTTGTTTTTTGGCTTTTGCATGATTTTTTTTTTTTTTTTAATAAAAAAAGTTAACCTCGTTGTGAATGGTTCTGGAATGAAAAACTCCATTCTGCTCTTTGTGGGTTGTGTGTCGTTTTCTTTTTTTGTCTCTGCGTTTCTTTCTCTTTCTCTCTCTCTGGTCTCATGCTGTGTTTCCTATGTCCTTCAGACTTCTTAACGGGGAAGAGATTCTTCCTGTACGGAAAGTTTCCCCAGAACGAGAGACGGCTGCTCCAGCGCTACATTGTTGCCTTTAATGGGTGAGAAAGGACGGAAAACATTCGGCACTCTGCTCTGGTTTAGAGGCCAAAGCCGTCTGCATCTTTTATTCCTCTGAATCTTTGGTAGAAATCTCTTTTGTACAAGTGGCCTGGCATTAGTTCTCTTTAAGAGAGAGTTTTGAGAGCATGTCAGATTGACTTCGACATCTTTCAGCACTTTCTCCCTCTCTCTCTGTCTTTTTCTCTCTCTCCTTCTCTCTCTGTAGAGCGCTGGAGGACTACATGAGTGACAAGGTCCAGTTTGTTATCACTAGTCAAGGCTGGGATGATTCTTTTGAAGATGTGAGTGTCTGGCGTTATTTTTGTCGTCATTTGCTGTCTTTTGCAAACACGCACACAAATACAGCACTCAGACCATATCAACTCGCGCGCGCTACAAGTTCTTTCATAAAGAAAAAAAGAAACAAACAAATGAATTGTAATCCAGTATAATGCATGTCTTCACTGCTGGCTTGCAAAACGTGGAAATGTGTTTGAAAGACTGGCAGGAAGAAAAGGTGGTGTTCAGTAAGAAACAAACCTGTTGACTTTATTTTGTGTCCAGACCTTGGGCTTTGTGTATCCTTCACTTCTTTCCTGTGTCGCAGGGACTCGTACTCCCCTCCACAGCACGTTCAAAACCCTTTTCCTCATTGTGCAGTCTCAGGATTCTCCCAGCCACCTGTCTTACCCTGCTTTTCTCCATCACTCCACGAGTCACTCTCCATCAACCACCTTTTAGAGAGGTTTTTTTGCCATGTGAATTCGGCTTTCAGTCATTAAATAACTGTATGTCTCAAGTCAGCAGTTAGACAGAAACCAGTAATCACTTTCCACTGATATTACCGCGTCAGACATTAGTCTAGATGATAAGCCAATTATTAGTGAATTTCTGCCTTTTTGCCTGCCTCCTTTCTGTACTAAAGACATGAACCGTACAATAGCAAGGATCCAGAGGAGCCGAAGAATTTTCAACTTTCACGCCACCTCCCTCAAATCGAATCAGATGTCAAGTCACATTGTGTATTTTGCCATTGTGACAGGGAAATTGGATTCACAGAACAACACGGGTTGTTACCAGCATTTCCATTCTATCTGACCCAGGACACAATAGGCCTCCATCTTCACACAGAGTGTAATGGCCCTGTCAGTACACTGTGAGCTAGGCACTGACGCATTTCTTTCTTGACCTTGCACTTGAAAACACTTTTTTTTTTTTTTTGCTCCAAATTCACTTCAAAGCTCTCAGATGAAGCAGATTTAAAAAAAAAAGAAGAAAAAAAAAATCTTTTTGACACGTTAGTCACATTCATGATCAGCGGTTGGGTGTGATAGTAATGTTGGCGGTCGGCCTGAAACAGATTTTTTTTTTTTCCTAACAAGCAAGGAAGCAAGCATCTCTGACTTTTATCGCTTTGAGAATTCCACACGGTCTCATTAGAAGTATTTTTTTTTTTCTTTTCCCTGATTAAAACTAAATGCAGCCGCCGTCCCAGTTCTGGTCCTATTTTTGGAGTTGATTGGCCGTCTTGCTTTCACATGCCTATCACCTCTGTCCCGGGATACTTCTTTCTGTTTTTCATGTCTTTCTCTCCCTTCCTCCCTCCTCTCCTCCTCTCCTCCTCCCCCACTGTCTTTCTTTGCCCAGGCTCTGATGGAAAACGGGAATCTGAGCTTCGTGAAGCCCTCGTGGATATTCGCCATCAACAACCGGCAGAAGATGTTGCCCCATCAGCCTTACACGGTTGTTCCTTAAGGGGCTTTTTTTTTTCCCAGAACATTCTTCTCCAGTTCCCTCTCCAGAGTGACACGTTTACAGATCAGACATCTCGCGGGGTGCCGGGGTCGCCGGTCCCAGACACCTCCGCCACGCCCAGTTCAGCAGCGTGTGAGATAGTTTGGTCGAAGCGGCTGTAGCGTGAGCCGTGTTGATGTCAGAGTTATAGGGGGGGGCACCAGGACGTGCGACGCATACTCCTGCTCTCCTGAATCTCCATCCCCCTCATTATTATGCTTTGTAGTAGAGCTAAGCCTGTCAACAGGCATTGAGTTTATTAGGAAGAGAATAATTTATGAATCACGGGTCACTGGCCTTCCAAGGGAATTGTATGAATTCGTAGAAGTCTGGTTTTTCATTAACTTTACAGCAGTGGTTTTTGTCCTCAAATTATGCGTGTTGTTTGTCCCTATACGAGTCCTTGTCTCCACACCTGAGCTGAATGGTTAAACTGGGAGAACGGAGGACGGACTGGTTGTTCTCCGATCAGCTGAGCTGAGACTTGGGTTTGTTTTGTTTTTTTTGTCTTCTTTTAACGTTTACAGGTTTCAGCTAGCGACCCACAGAAAACTTAACCTGTATGAACATCATTAACTCACTCATGTAATGTTTATATATCTGACGGCAATAAGTGCATTATTTCATCTCAACACAAGTACACAGGAAATGTATGTTTGACGGACTGTCGAGCAGACCAATGAAGTGGTTTATACACCTCTATTTGAACCAATCCCAGAGCCTCCAGTCCACCGTATTATCATACTGATGTGAAATAATGACGTTAGTATCAACACATCTAGACTGATGCCGATGCCATTATTTTCATTAGGTAGGAATGCCAGGAACCAATATCTGATAGTTGTTTAAAATCAGGGGTTTTTCTTTTGGTGATCCTCTTGTGACAATATTGACAGAGCTGGAGTTTGGCTTTGGGGATTCAGTAAGGGCTAGTCTGCTAAGCACAGGTCTTTGGGTTATGTTTTGTCTTTTTTTTTTGTAAAGGCTCTTCATGACTGTTTCAGGCTGAGTGATGGAACTTGAAAGTGTTCACAAATTTAATACTACCATTTTTATCTCTGTCTCCTTGTCTTTTTTTTTTTTTAATTGTGTTTTGATTATTCTGTGTACAGATGTATTTTGTTTGGATAATCTTTGTTGATATTTGTGTGTGTGTGTGTTGGTTTCAGATTAAAAGTGTTTTTTTTTTTAAGCAAACACGTTCTTTCATTTTGCTATGTTGGCTCAACTGGCTGTTTTTATTTTTCATTCTCCTCCATCCTTCTCTCTCTCTCTCTCTCTCTCTCTCTCTCTCTCCCTCTCTCTCTCCCTCTCTCTCTCTCTCTCTCTCTCTCTCTCCCTCTCTCTCCCTCTCCCTCTCTCTCTCTCTCTCTCTCTCCCTCTCTCTCCCTCTCTCTCTCTCTCTCATCACTCTAATCCCTTTGTTCCTGAGTGGGCTTATAGGCCATGCAATGACTGAGGAACAGAGACAGACAGTGGACAGAATACTCAAAAAAAAAAAAAAAAATTAGTACAAAGGAGACCTACACATGCAGGTTTTTTTCAATCAAGTTTTGACTTGTAGCTCTACTCTCTCTACCCTCTCTATCGTCTCACATCACACGGAGTGTTTGATCAGTTTGATGCGTTATTTGTGTCATGTTTTTTTACTGCTTGAAGCACTTATTTTATTTTGCAGGGGTTTTTTTTGTCAGTGATGTATTTTCTGTTCCCCTGATGTGCATGACAAACTGTTCATGTTCTTGAATATGTAGTGAATTTCTGAATGCCTTAACCCTCCCCCCCCCCCCCCTTACCACCGCACCCCACTCCCCACACCCCCACTCCCCATTCTGGCACCTCCCATGTTCCCGTCTCCATTCTGGGTTTCTCTTGTCTGTCTCTTTTTTCATTGGCCCTTTTCAAACAGAAGCGACACAAACTGGTCTTGCTTTCTGACCCTCTGTCTAATTCAAGGTCCCTTTCAAAAGCCGTCTGCTGTGTGAGCCGCACCATCTCTCTGGCGCATTCAGATTTTCTCCACTGCCCCATCCTTGAGAGCATTTAATCAACTAGAGAACGGCGACTCGTAATCATGTCACTGTTTTCAAATGTGCCTTTCTCACGTTCTTGTGCTGAGTCACTCTTAACGAGATCCACTCTCTGTGTGTCGGCCTTATCCCAAATGCACTGTATGTTCATCTTTTCTGTACGTTTAAATGTAACGTCGGCGTATAGTTTTTGAGGTCGTCTGAAGTTCACCGTAAAAGGGTTTTTTTATGTACAGTTATGGGTTCTGTCGCTGTAAGGACTGTTTACACCTCCTAGAACACTTCAACTCCTCATCGATTGAGATTATATGTTTTTTCTCTATTAAGATCAGGGCACTGAAATTCACGGGTTTGTTTGTTTGTATTTCAAAAGTCTGATAAGGTAGTGAAACACTGAGGAATTGTACAAAATTAACGTGTTAAAATGCCACGCACCAGGCCTGCTCAGAGAGCTGGTGTAAAATCTGTTCTTCACAGCGTGTGAAAAATATACTGGCATATGCGTCTATTCATAGACAGGCGTCATTCGAAATATGTAGTTAAATCTAGATAAAAATGAAGATTAGAAAAAGAGACAAGCGGCTCCCTAAACAATCACAAAATTGTCCTTTTTTTTTTTTTTTTTTTCTTCATCATCAGCATCGTCATCAGTGCAATTAATTATACGCTGCAAGTGGCAGCCAGTAAAATTGCATTTGCTTTGACAGGCTATATAAAAATACTCAATATGCCTGGTGCCTGTCTCCTTAGATCTGTTCCCAGGGGCCTCTTTACTGTCTATTGTTCATGCTCATTGACTGCAAATAGATACGGATTATATTAATTTAGTCTTTAGGCGATTATAACTTGTTTTTGCGCTCTCTCTCTCTCTCTCTCTCTCTCTCTCTCTCTCTCTCTCTCTCTCTCTCTCTTCCCTGCTGAATTCCGTGAGGATGTGAGTGGAGCCAGCAGTCGAGATCCCCCCCCCCGCTGCTCCCCACTGTAGCGTGTTATAGTTCATCCTTGGCAGAGCGGAGAGAGAGCGTTTGCTGATGCTGTGTGGTGTGTGGAGAGAAGGCGAGGGAGGGACTGCTTAATCGCTGGGAGGGACAGAAAAGCGGGAAAATTAGAGCGAGAGATAGAGAGGGGGGGGGGGGAAGAAAGGAGAGCAGAGTGACGGAGGCTGTGTCATGGGAGACATATCTGCATTACACTTGATGTGAAGGGGAAGCGCTTAACTTAAGGCTTTTGAATTGTAAGGTCAGTGAACGAACGGCGCACGTAAACAATTAACTTGGTCTTTTTTTTTTTTTTCTTTTTTTTTTTTTTTTCTCTCACTCTCACACCTGGTTTATTATAGTTCTCTATTACTGTAGTTTTTTTTCTTTCTCTCCGGACATTAAAGTGCAAGCTACTGCGTACGTCTGACTGAAAGTAAGTGACCTTTTAAAGAATGTCGATAACTAATGTTTACTGAGGAAGTACGACAGCGATCTCCTTGATTTTGGAACTCTTTAAATGTGCTTTCTGATGCCGACCTGTGGTATTTTAATGACAATGTCTATATGAGATAATTGACTCCAAATACCACGCAGAGCTTAGCTTTTTACCTAAAGTGCTTGTGTCCTCTGGCAGCTTTGATTTTTCTCACTGTGTCTTCTCTGTAGCTCACGGGGAGGAAAACGTTTAATGTGAATCCTGATTTTTAAAGGAATAAGGATGTGTTTGTCAAAATCAATTAAGTAAAGCTTGTTGCAAATGAATTTGTTTTCAGTTTTTGTGGACCTGTGATTCGTTACGGCGCTTTAAGTTACAGTGTTTCCTTATTTATTTCATTATTGTTTAATATCTGTGACTTTGTATGTGTAGAATTTACTTAATAGCTTCTGGAACTCCCAGGTAGATCAAAAGCACCTCATATTTAATTGATGAATCAGTCTGTCCCATTCTCTCTCTCTCTCTCTCTCTCTCCCTCTCTCTTTCTTTCTCTCTCTCTCCCTCTCTCTCTCTTTCTCTCCCTCTCTTTTTGCCCAACAAGTTACTTCAATAGGTTGGCATGTAATTTTCATGAGCTTTAAAAAAAAAAAAAAAGAATAACATTTCTCTGCCTCCTCTCTTGATCATTTGTACGGTTCTCTAATAACATTTGTGGAGTTCTGTGCGTTGCTCTGTTAACGCACGTCCCTGCGGTGCTGATCAAATGGGTTGTCATAAACAAACGAAAAAAAAAAGAAAACCCCAAAACAAAGAGCTGGTGCATCAAATTAAGAGACTAGTGCTTTGTTGAAAAAGCTTTCTGTTTAGTATGCAAGCACAATGGATCTCCGTACGGTGGTAAGCGGCATGATCAGATGCTTTGTGAGTCTGCTGTATATCAGTGAAAGCGTATATAGATTGATGTTGGTACAAATATGGCACAAACAAAAGTTTAATGTGCTGTGCTCTTCTGTTCATTTGACCCTCTACCCTATTGGACATGATCATCAATTCCACTACACTTGGCTCTGGATCTCCAGAGCTGAATAAAGAATTAGAAATAAGGAGAGGCAACATGGAGCAGTGTGCCAAAATGTTTACCCCAAAATACCCGAGCTCAACTGCTTGTTATGCACCGCCGGCGTATTGGGCCACTGCAAAAAAAAAAAAAAAACCTCTCCTCCTCAAACCGTGTGGATTTATTTATGCCGCCGAAGTAGATGAAAATCCTCAGACGGGTCCTCTAGGCGTGAAAGATTCATCTGAGACACACTCAGGCCTTGAGCAAGGTTGGACACAAATTTGACTTTCTCTTTTCTCTAGGCTCAGAGAGGACCACTTCTGTAGAAGAGATCTCACTCTCTCTCTTTTTTTTTTTTAAGTGTAAAGAAAGACAGTGGGGTAAAGGAAGAAGAGAGAATGGGGTTAGTAAGTAAAGCCTGAGAGAGGGATATCATTCAAGAGATGTCATTCAATCAACCAGCTCTTGCAGTGATCATTCTCAGTTTAGCTTGAAAGGATGATGGATGCTAACTGCATTAGAGGTAGCACAGGGAAGGGGGACATGTGTTTACTGTCTTGCTTACTTTGCATGTATATCTGTAGTTAAGCCTTTTGGGCGTGATAACATATAAACAAGCACTAACTAATGCCAAAATCAGTATTACTGGATTTACAATTTATTGGTGTAATAAAGGTCAACTGCTGAATAAATGCGTTTTTGATTCAATAATATCATAAGCTTATTTTCTTCATATAATGCACAGTTTGATTAAAAAAAATAGATAAATAAAATCTTAGAACGCCATCCAACCTTGTCTGAAAGAAATTCCTTGTCTTATTCTACACCAAAAAGCATTGGATGCATTTTCTCTTTACAAAGAAGCTATTTAGTGTGGAAAGTGAGTTAAATGATTGCGGTGAGAATCTCTGTAATGCCATGCCGAGCATTTCAGCGTGACAGACTGCATGGAGCTCTGCTCAAAGTTGCCTTGAACAAAATGGGGTTTTTTTTGTTGTTGTTTGTTTTCTTTTTCTTTTTTTTTTCAAAATCATTACCATTATTACAAATGACACCGTCTTTGTTGTTGCATTACTAAACATCTGCATTCCTTATGTGAATGGTTTGATTAAATTTGCTCAGAAAATGCTCTCGATCTTGTGAAAAATGTTCGCAGCGCTTAAACTGCACAATAACCTGTTGGTGAGAGCTGAATGAAATCATTACATGAAAGATCACGCTGCTTTCAAGGTAATACGCTTTTCAGTCTTATTCTAAAAGAATGGCTGACATATTTGCAGCCAACTCAGTCACGTTTACTGAAGTGTGCAGAAGAGTCAGAGGAAAAGAGTACGTATGTGAGTGTGCACGTGCGCACCTGTACCTTCAAGACAATGCCATCCTACATTGACTTTTGACTGTTCCAGGATCAGTAGAGGAATTACTGACAGTCCTCTGAATCTGTTGTTACACCATTCATACTCTTGGGTGAATGGAATCGGCCTGGTTTGGGGCTTTTAAAATAGGAAGGCAACGAGACCAAACAATGCAGAAATCTCTTAGTCAATCAGTGGAAAGAATCAGTGACGTCCAGAAAAAAAAAACGGCATGAGAGAGTGCTTGTTCACTCAAATAAACAGTTATTTTCAGATTTCATTGTGCTTACAAATGATAGAAATGACACTGAAGAAAAGCATTGTTGAGCTAGGGGACTCTTTGTGGAAATTAACTGGTGTAGAAAACATTTCAGCACAGAAGAGATCAGGGCTCTGTTTGAAGGCTCAGATCCAAGCCCTTAATCATAATTTTGACTTTTTGAATAAGAGTGGGTAATAAGGACTTCTGTCTCTCGTGTGCCGCATTGAATTGATTTAATTCTAACTTCCCAAACCACTGCATGCTGTCCTGGAAAGGGGGACATAACCCTCTTTCATCGTTAAGTGGAATTCAGTAGAGTTTTGATGCTTCTTGAGAGGGATGAAATGATTTTATTAGATTTATCCCTTAAGACGAAACAGTGCCTTTCAAAGCTGAATCTCTCAATATTTCCTAATAGACATGTGCCATTTACAACATTAAAGTGACTGAACTGTCATGAAAGGGTTTGAATAAGTCAGCTCTATCAGAAAATGCCCTCTTCATATTCATATTCATATTCTTATTCATATTTTTATGGTATAAAAAAGCTGTAGAATCTATGTTGCTGTGAGAAAGCCTAAGACACCTTACAACATTTGAAGAACTTTAAATTATTGTAATGTCAAATGCCTAGTTAAATTCTGTGATATGTTATTAAATATGTTAAATATGTTTATCAGGATGTATAATAGAAGAGGAGAGGATATGAAGTGATATTTCCAACATTTCTCACAAAATCACCATTTTTTTTTTAATTGAGCTCCACATTTCAGGTGTATTGTAGTTTTAACCTTTATTAAAAACATAAATGGATCCCATTTAGCCAATCAGTGGACACCGTTCAGCCTTTTCACTGTCTTTTCTCAGGTCACTGAGGCATTCGTTAGTATATGGAGTCCTGGTCAGGCATCAGTGGCCCTGGGTAAAGAGAGAACCGCATTTCCTCCAGTGAGTTATTGATTGGCTAACAAACAGTAGTCTCAGCTGTAAGGATTTGTTCAGGTCACTGACGCCTCTCTTTGGCTAATGTTTTTGTGTTTCTGAGGTAAATTTCGTCAATGAGCGAAGCATAAAACAGTGGCTCTGTGATACATCGCCCAGCGCCGCGTGTCTGTGAATGACGCCACACTCCCCATTTTCACTCAGTGCTAATTCATTGTTGTTCAATGAACAGCGTCACACGGTTGAGGACAATAGTTGTGCTCGTTTGTAAGTGAATTAACATGTGTTTTTCTCTTCGTCCTCCTTTGTTTTGTGCATCCGCAGCCCATTGCTCTCCGAGGGAACTCCACCATGCCTCTTCTTAACCTGACAGAAGATGACCTCCCAGACATCTCCGTGTCGCCGACCCCATCCTTCTCCTCCTCAGTCTACTCTCCCTCTTCCTTTTCATCCCTCTCTCCCTATTCATCCTTCTACCCATCTGCCTCCCTCTCTCCGTCTCTGTCCTCCACATCCCTTTCTTTGTCCAACTGCTCCGTCGCTCCAGTTCCGCCTTCCCCGCCGTATAACTTTTACGCCGTACTGCTGGTCTTGCTGATCTTCTGCGTTGTCTTTGGGAACGTGCTGGTGTGTGTGGCCGTGTCGCGTGAGCGCGCCCTCCAGACCACCACTAACTACCTCATCGTCTCCCTGGCCGTGTCCGACCTGCTGCTGGCCACGCTGGTCATGCCCTGGGGAGTTTACCTGGAGGTCAGTTTTCTTCTGTCTTTCTAAAACCAGAGCTGCTCTAGTCCAGTCCTTCGAGGCCAAATTCTTCCCGGTTTTTTTAAAATCAGCCAAAATTGTTTGTGGAGAGCACATATGTTTCCCATGGCAAAAATCATCTTGTAATTAAACAATGAGGGCAAACTGGTCAACGAGGACTGGGCTAAGGTACCATTGTTCTAGACTGTATTTAATGTATTCCACCTCCGTATTTTTCAAGTGCAACAGCTTCCACTGCGTGAAAACACCTCATATTTTTGAACCGTGTCTAAGGGTACATTAATCATATTGAGAAAATGTTACACCACAAACGCAGTACACTCTATGTCCACACAAAAGAATCTGCTTGTCTGTGAGATGAGATGTCCTTGAATCTTCTGTTTCCCTCGCACAGCGTGTGTATTTTTTCCACCTTAGAGCAGACTCACAGAGAATTGAATTAGAGATTTTCATATCCTTCGTTCCTTTGACATTTCCCAAAGACCACTGGTAGACATTTAAGGGACGACATAGCTCATACACAATGAAATTACCTCAATGTGCATGAAAACGATCCAAGCTAACTATGTTTGCATATGTTTGCTTGTAAAGAAAATCTTACTGCTCATCGTATATATTTTAGATACACCTCTGATCAAAAGCAAAATTGCCATATGTTATCTTGTTATTTTTAGAAATGAAATACTTAGATTTTTGTGTCTGGGTGCATCCATTTATGTACGTTGGTCTGGTTTTTACGCATAAAGTATGAGATTCTAGCGGAATCTTGCCTGTTTCTGTGATATAACCTTACAAATGTAATAGGTACAAATTCGCTCTGCCAGTTGGTTTGTGAAGGTGTCAGTCTTACTGGATTGGGCATGTTTTTTTTTTATTTTGCTCAGGTGGTTGGTGAATGGCGGTTCAGTCGTATCCACTGTGACATCCTCCTCACTCTTGATGTCATGATGTGCACGGCCAGCATCTTAAACCTGTGTGCCATCAGCATCGACAGGTAACTCTGTCTATTCGTCCCTTCATTCACACAGCTCTCTCGGTCTCAGTCCGTCCTTCTTATCGAAAATTCACCAGTTTCTCTTTTTGACCAGAGGTCAAATGGCTGTCCTGTTATGTGGTGAATGGCTGTCCTGTTATGTGGTGATATTCTTTTTACAGCAGTAGCATCAGGTGTTTGTAGCATGTGCTCTCTCTTTCCGTGTTATGAAAGAAAGAGATGTTCGTATTGACCTTTTAAAGCAAAACTTCGGTGATTTTTTTTCTTTCTTTTTTTTTTTTTTTTGAGTTGAGTTGAGTGACCCTGACATTTGGGACATGCCCTTGACAAAATGTACGAGGAAAAATACTCCAAATGAACAGTTCGAGCGCATATTCACAGGAAAATACAAGGTTGCACTAAGTGTACAAACAAGTACAAGTGTACAAGTGTTCCGTTTAACAAACAAATATGACAGGACAGGTTAAGACCCAGCATGGCTACCTCAGTCCAGCGCATCCATTGAAAAGCAAACCTGTTGTTCAGACTTAGTGGCTTTTATTCTGCTTCTTGCTTTTCTCATTTCATCCTTCGTGGTCCTCACTTCTTTTTCTCGTCTTTTACTTTCTTTTGTGTGCGTGTACCACGCTGAATAACAGAAGATCTTGCTCTCTGAAGGGCAGATTCTCACTTCTCTTAGAAAAGAATAAATTAACTGCAAACATTTGCTTGTTTGTGCCACTCTTCTTTTCAGCTTTTCACCGAAGAATTTTTTTAAATAATGGAAACCGATGTTTTCACAACTCGCCTGCATAATATTGTTCTTCCCACATTTCAGCACCTTAATAATACGTGTGTGTGTGTGTGTGTGTGTCTGCAGGTACACTGCTGTGGCCATGCCTTTGCTTTATAATACCAGGTATAGTTCCAGAAGAAGAGTCGCTCTAATGATCGCTGTAGTCTGGTTTTTATCTTTCGCCATCTCCTGCCCTCTACTGTTCGGTCTCAATAACACAGGTAATTAAAGCAAATCCCCATCAACCATGAACTCTTCCAATAATCACTTTGCAGGGTATTTGATTATCGCGTTATTGTGTGTGACTGATATGTTAGACTTAAGATAGGAAGTTTTACCTGAAACGTTTCAATTTATTTTGTTTGTCTGTTTGTTCGTTGAATTGTTTGTTTTTCAAGATTAGAGACCTATAGAGGCAGGTGAAATGTCCTGTTATCGTATTTTGGTTTTGTAATGGCTAATGCTGTTCAGAGTCATCCCTGGAGCATTAGCATGTATGCCGGTAGTTAACACTCAGTTAACACTGAGATACCTTTAATAATTCAGTGAGCTACGGACTTCCATTGTAACTTATACACTTACCTTTAGGACTTTGGACTTTAGACAGGAATTTAGACCAGAATCTGACCTTGGACGTATTTACCCTGATATAGTCACCATAAAAACTAGGTAACAACAGAAATACGCAAAAATCCTGATAAAGACAAGGAGCATAAATCGTCAGAAATAGTGTTATTCAAACACAGTAGATATACTGTTCTCAATCATTAACAAAATCCGTTGTATGATGTTAGATCAAGAACAATTTGTTTGCTGTAAGAATTCATGAACCAATTGAAAATATGAATTATGAAATTGCAAAGTAATATGAGAAGGAAAGTGAAAATGTTGTATTTGAATCCCGTATTATGGTAATATCAACGTATATTATACTTTAAAAAACCCACACACTCTTTTTATATAATAAAACAATAGTCATCCTGCAGCAATGTGCTCTGTCTCAAACCTCAGCGTGTTTCCATGATCACATTCCTGTCCAGGTGATGTTCAGCACATGAAGCAGACAATGACGCCTCTAACTGTCTTTGTCTCTCTTCCCCTCTCTCTCGCTCTCTTTCGTTAATCACATTTTCTGCTGAGAGAGGGTACCATGTGTCTATTACTTTGTTTTCCTATCCGTAAATTCGCGAAGAGACCGGAATGAGGCATTGCACATCTTAAGTGGTAACCTTGAGGACGATGCTGAGGGAGGGGAATGAACTTATGTAACAGCCGCTTGAATCTAAATGAATAGCGGCCACTTAAATTCAAGTGGCACATGCCAGTCTGAGAATTAACACGCAGTCAGCTTCATCAGTTCTCTCCCTCATTTAGATGAATAGCGCGGAGGACAAAAAAAAAACCCGAACGGATATAGACGCAGAGCCAAAACCGACCAAGCGTTCGAACGCAGAAGCGCTGGCCATGACTCTAAACCTTTAATCATAGCCTCATGTTTTATCTATCTTACCCCCTTTTTCTTTTTAAATCTCAAATGAATAAATTATCCTTCAAAAGTCATAATTAGTGATGAATAGAATGTCAAAAGATTATGACAGAGCGTCTCAACAAACGACAGAACAGATGAATTTCTTCCATGTTGTTATCATTACGGCATAGATGCTAGAGGAACGTTCGTGTTGTGCTGTACTCTTTTTAATTATGAGCAAAATTAGTATTAAGAAGTACGGCTGTGGTTGAGGAGTTGCATCCCAGCTAATCCTTCGTTGCAAATCCTCCTTAAGCTTTTTGTTGTTGTTGTTGTTGTTGTTTTGTGACAACGAAATGAAATTCACTTTAAAATGAGCTGCCTGAAAGATTCATAAAACAGCCGTTAAAACATACATGAACTAAAATGCAAGCCCACCAAAAATGATGAAATACCTCACCAAACAGTTCTCCCATGACGTCGGATGGGTTTGTGTCATCTTGTGTATGTTTTATCTCTTTCTCTCCTGTGTCTCTTTCTCTCTCCTTCCCATTTCCCAGCGAGTCAGGAAGGACGGAATTGCAGTTTTGATGACCCTGCCTTTGTTGTTTATTCATCTGTGGCCTCCTTCTACGTGCCCTTCATAGTCACGCTGCTGGTGTATGCGCAGATCTGCGTGGTACTGCGCAGACGAGGCAGGCGCACGGCTCCACCTCGCAGACACGGACTCCATCCAGACACTGTAGATGGACATAGACACCAGAAGGTATACAAGTCAGTTGGAAAGATGGAGGAATTTTCAAGCTCGGTTAACAATGCTTCCTTTAACCAGCTCTCACAGACATTTCTGATAAGGAAACAGGGGCCTACAACATAAAACTACTGTTACCATGGAATTTTTTTACTGTAAGGATTCAAAACATCAAGCTGCAGTATTAAGAAATATTCATCAGTGTGTCATGTTACTGACTTTTGACCAGCCCTTCCAGACCTTTCAGTCTTTCTTTCTTTTCTCTCTTTTTTGTTAATAACTTTTCATTGGTTTTTCACAATAAAACACACACACACACACACACACAAATGCACAAGAATATCAGTAATGATTACAATAGAAAATAATGAGGGGAGAGGAATTGATTGTAAGTTCATAAAGTGGTGTAAATTAAAGCTTTATATTATGACAGTCCAATATACCTTATACAGGGTACAATGTATAACAATAAGATGTATTCTATTCTGCTCTTTTTCCTTTTTCTCTCTCTTGGTTTTTTTTCCCCTCTTTCTCTATCTTTTGTCTTGAATCTTCTCATTGTTGTGTTGGTGAATAATTATTGTTTTTTTTTGTTTTCATATCACTTCTCCCTGTTATTGTATCCTGCTGTTCAGAATAAATGCACACACCCTGAGGATGTGAAGTTGTGTACTCTGATAGTGAAGCCTGCCTCAGTACCTCCCCAACGTAAAAAAGTGGTGAGTCAAAGGCTGGTCGGTCAGCACCACAATTCAGATTTTTATTTTTTGTCCCTTTTTTTTATCATCTAGAGAATTTTCTCTTCATTATGAAAATAAAAATAAAATCCTGTCAACTTAAAATTAGAAGTGCAACTTGCCTCACGGCTTCTGGGTAAAGGAATCCACCTTTGTCCAAACGTTTACTAACCAAAAATTTTACTTATCGTTTTAAGAGGAGTCGACTTTTATTCTGTTAAAGTGTATTCTCTACCTTTGTCCCTACCTCCTACTTACTTCTGTCCATTGTCTGTTTCTCATCCCATCATCATTTGCTCTCTCTCTCTCTCTCTCTCTCTCTCCCCCTCTCTCTGGTCAGACTCTGGTGAAGGAGGCAGTGGTGCACCCCATTGAGGTGGAGCCTGTGTGTTTCTTGCCCCAGAAAGAGCAGGGGTTACAGCAACAAGCTGGACGGGGCAAGATTTCTCTCTCTGTTTCCGTGGCGCCCAGCCCCACTCTGCCCTGCTCCACCCGCTCTGCCCTGGCCCCCCGCCGGGCTACCTTTCAGGGAGGGGTGAATGGACGTGAGGGCTGGAGGGGAAGGAATGGAGAACGGGAGAAAGAAGGAGCGGTGAAGGAGAGAGTTCGGGGAAGGTTGTCACAGCAGAAAGAGAGGAAGGCAACTCAGATGCTGGCAATAGTTTTAGGTAAGAGTAGAGAGAGAGAAAGGAGAGAGAGAGAGAGAGAAAGAGAAAGAGGGAGAGAGAGAGTAAAGTAAACTGGGTCAGTTGAAAATACGAAAATGATGATCTGTGATCAGGGATAGTTTTAAAAGATGGGAATAGGTTTTTAAAAGAAGATGATTGCACAGAGCATATTATGTGAGCAGAGACCTAGAAATTTGACCGATAGATGTATCATGATGTAAGTCCTGTTACACAGAGAACTGTTCGGCCGGCTTACCTTACGGTTATGCCCGTGTGTGTGAGCTTACGGCGCTTTGAGAGCAGTGTATCTTGATAAACTTTCACACACAGTATCTGAGTCACTCTCATATGTACATATGTACACAAGTGCCGAGTGCGTATCTAATCTAACGTATGTTTATCTTACTCTCAGGTGTTTTCATCATCTGCTGGATGCCTTTTTTCCTCACCCACGTGCTGAAGGCTCACTGTGGCAGTTGCTGTATATCCCCTTCGCTTTACAGCGCTGTCACCTGGTTGGGTTACCTCAACAGCGCCGTCAACCCTGTTATCTACACCACCTTCAACATTGAGTTTCGCAAAGCCTTCATCAAGATCCTGCACTGCTGATAGCGCACAGAGAAGGAGTTGCGAGAGAGAGAGAGAGAGAGAGAAAGAGAGAGGGAGAGAGAGAGAGAGAGAGAGAGAGAGAAGGGCTGCAGATGGTATATGAAAAGAAAAATGGCAGGTGCTAGAGTACAATGGCTGAAAAGAAATCAAAACACAATCGAAGAAAGAGTTCAAGAAAAGAGACAGTACAAAAAGAGTGACAATGAGACAGAAATACATGAAGGTGGAAAGAGACAAATTGTATAAGGAAATTACAGATATCGAGATACACTGTTCTAGAACACAAGGAATCTATTGGAACATTTCAATAGATGTGACACCATCTTGTAGAACGTATTGTAAACTAGAGAACAGCCTGATGAACTAAAAGATTGTCGATTCAGTCCAACATGACAGAATAAGAGTTGTGTGGGAAAAGGTTGACGTGGCAGGGTTTTTTTTTTTTTTTTTTTGTATATATGAACATTCAAACTGTGTCCCTCGTGTCAACGTATTTATTGTCAAAGCAAGTGTTTTCTCAGTTGCTACAAAGATTATCATGTGATTAAAACATTGAATTCCCTGGAGAAAAAACTCTCTCATATATGTTTTATGGTGTGTCTTTGCTCTACATTTAAGTTCAGTACAAAGACGAAGGAAGAACAGTTATTCATTAGGTTGCTTATATGTCAGGAAATTATGTGTAAATAAGGTTATATTATTTCTCATTTCTTTCTTTCTTTACATATAAACTCATTTTAACATAATGAGCAACCTCGCCTTCCTAAACAAATCATTTTAATCCTTTTTCCAATGCACCTGCTCTTGTTGAACTCTTCTGACCTCCTTGTGTTGACTGCCAACACCTAACACTGCCTTATCTTGTAATATGATCAGCCAAACAAATACCCCTCTCATGTGAAATAGGATTCAGGGAAGTCCAACACACAGGCATGCGCACGCGCGTGCACACACACACACACACACACACACACACACACACACACACACACACGTGCAGACACACGCACACACGCGCAAAAACGCACACGCACAAACACACACACACACACACACACACACACATACACATACACAACTAGTTTCACTGTACGATATCACACTTTCCATGTATGGTACCACAATATATCACAACTATATATATATATATATAAAAAAACCTTATAAAGTTCTATTGTGACTTGTCTTAAAATGACTTAATAGCATGAAGGTCATAATGACTTAAAGATTTTAAAATAAATGATTCGACATTTCATAGCTATGCTTTGTGAACAGAAAACTGAAACTATAATATCGCCTTTCATTTTCCTTACCTCGTCATTCGTGGGCTAGTATAAAATGATATGTATAGGACAATGGGTTGTTTGACTCAGCTATAGGAGTTTACGTTACCTGCAGTTGTTAAACTCTGACTCAACCTTACAATAATCAACATGCATTTTTAATCAGCTCTGATGACACAGACGCGGCTATCCATTACCGCTGGACTCCTCCATACGCCACCAAAAAACCTCATAGAAGAGAGAGAGAGAGAGAGTAGTCGGGATGAACAGTCGAGAAGAAGGGACGGCGAACGCCGTTAACCTGCTCTGACGAAGATGAAGAAGTGAGACTGTGAGGAACAATCAAGGACGATGTTATTTTTTATGACAGAGCGGAACAATCGGGCGGACAACAAAGGAGCAGGTGAAGCAGAGTT
This sequence comes from Chanos chanos, assembly GCF_902362185.1. NCBI lineage: Eukaryota > Metazoa > Chordata > Actinopteri > Gonorynchiformes > Chanidae > Chanos > Chanos chanos. Next base: position 41,587,173 of record NC_044502.1, read on the forward strand.
ACGAGAAGCGAAGGAGCGCTGAGGAGAGCGGACACATCGAGGGGCATGAATGGGCTTTGAAGAAGAAAGTACTTTGACACAGATGTCCCTGACACTTTGGCTCTGACACAGCCATTGTCTGTCGTGTACTTGGTATTTATTTATTTATTTATTTATTTTAATACCTTATGTGATCACACTGTGAATGCTTCTCCAAGGTTCTTTATAAGCAAGTCCATTGCAGGAGCCTCAGCAGACCAAAAAAAAAAAAAAAACCACTTCAGTGATCTGATGCTGTGGTTTGACACTGCTCATTATGACTCTTACTGAGGTAAGGTCAAGCTATACATCTCTCTGTGTGTGAATATGAATGAGAGAAGACAAAACTTTAGTTTGAATCCAAATGAAACTTCTCCTGTATAACGACAGGTTTATTTCGAAGTGGAAAGAATTCTACAAACAGTGTTCAAAATCTCCTGTCAGGGTCTGCTATAACATCTTTACAAACTTTTGTATGGGATGTACAAATATATATTTTCTTATACAAGAAAGGATTACATATGGCAGTAATCATAAATTAAATGTGAAAATGCGACATTGAAATGTGAAATCCAATTCTTATTGTACATTTGATTCACATATACAAATTTATAGTATTTTAGCATGTAGTGTATTTGATATGGAGGATATGGCTTTGATTATTTCACTCATAAAAAAAAAAAAACATTCAAGGATATCATAGTAACAGGTTTACAATGACAGCAAGTAAAAAAAAAAAAATTCACTACAATACCTCAATTTCTCCTTTAGAGCTCGACTGATTGTAATATGGTAGCAGAAGGCCTTGGGCACCCTCCATTTATCCATCCATGTTCAGATACCTGCGGTTCCACTCGAGAGCTGCCATCTGCCCCTCAACTTGATCATTTGTCTGTTCCACCACTGACTCTCTACAAACCCCCAATGGCCACTGCGCCACCCTCCCAGTCAAAAGTCATACCTCAAAACTCCATTTGCCAGAATCTCTCAGACGCCGCTCAGCAGCAAGTAGCCATCATGCTACACAACCAGGACATGGCTTCCACATCCCAGCTCCGACCGTCTGATCCATGTTTGGATCTCTCAGACACGTTCCACATCCAAGCCACCTTTCCATGCACCCAGGTGATGGGGGTTTCTCAGCTGAACCCCTGCTCATTGTCAGTCCTTACACCTCAACTCCCTCCAAACGCATTATCAAGTACCAAGCAGCCTGGGGAACCTTGGTCCTCTGTCTCTGGCCCAGAGTCTCAGTCAGACAGTCAGCAGAGGAAGCTGTCTGAAGAGGGACTGGTTTCAGAGGAGAGAGCAGAGGGGCTCACATTGTCTAAAGAGGCCTCTCTCGATCAGTCAGGTGGGCACGGAAAGCAAACATTTACATTCCTGAGATATGTATATATATATATAAATTCACTGGGACCATAATATTAAATTCTGATCATTCAAAATGAAAGCTGGTTCATTAGTGTTGAGCTCTGATTAGGAGTTCAAACCATTTCTGTTCCAGTGTATTTCAGATATACTTGAAATGTTTTTCGATAATGCTGTTTTGTGTGTGTGTGTGTGTGTGTGTGTGTATGTGTGTGTGTGTGTGTGTTTGTTTATATGTGTTTGTTTTACAACAGAGTTCAATGCCCAGTGGAAACTTTGCCCCACACGACTGACTTTGCTAATGATACTTATTCCCATCATCATCTCCCTCACTGTCTGCATTGCCATCATAGGTAGTCTGTCATTACTGAATAACATTTCAGAGGGCAATATCAGGCTAGAGTTATGAATGAGTTAAAGGATTTGGTTTTCCATACAGTAGAGAGAATGCTTTAATTTTTTTTTCATCCTCTTCCTACGCATGTCCATCTGTTATGACAAAGAATTACCCAGTGCTCAAGAGGCCAAATTTACTTCAGAAGAAAATTCTCTCTCTCTCTTTCTCTCTGTCTCTCTCTCGCCCTCTCCCCACCTTAGTGAAGTTTGTGTGCTTTCCATCCAAACTGCGAGAAGTGACGCTACCCTGTGACAGCAAGTGGAACTGCAGTGTGACTCAGGTTCCCTCATTTTCTGCAAAACATCAAGTCAACCAGACAATGAACATCTCCACAGGTAGAGTTCCCAGGTCAAAAGAACTCCCCAGTAACCTGGATTCCCAAAATGGCTTCCTGATGAACCTTCTCTTTCTCATTTTCCCAGATTGCTTAGGTGTGGTGGGTGACAGAAGTGGGTCGAGAATTGTTGGTGGCACGGTGGCGGTTGAGGATCAGTGGGGGTGGCAAACTAGCCTCCATTGGAGGGGCAAACATGTGTGTGGAGGGGCAATAATTACCCCATACTGGGTCATCACTGCGGCTCACTGCTTTGTCCAGTAAGAAAAAAAAGTTGAGGGAGAGAGAGAAAGAGAAAGAGAGATGAGAAGAGATTAAAAACAAAGAATTTAGATTCTACAGTTTCATCCCATCTTCATTTCTTCACTCATTCGTTCTCTCTTGTGACGTCTCACAGGTATAATATGTTGGTGGAGTCAGACTGGCAGGTTATTATTGACACAGTGAGCGTATCTGACGCGTCGCTGGGGAAACGATACAACACCTTAAGGATACATCCTCATCCACGCTTCTCAGAAGACAACAATGACTTCGACCTGTGTCTGCTCCGCACTGAGACGGAAATGTCCATGGGAGGTGAGAGAACAGACAGATGGGATGAAAGAAAGAGGGAGACTAATCATATTTTATCACCCGCCACTGTGACATATTTATATTTCCAAAACCAGAAAATCTTAAGGAGGTCCTTCACTTATGAGTTAACCATTTGAAACATTTTACTAGCTTTTGTAACCAACTAGAAAGAAAAACTAGGCATATGTGACATGGGATTGTGCTGAGAGCTTCATTCAGTTCTGACTGCTGTTTAGACGGCGTTCGCCCAGTGTGTTTGCCAAGTCTCAGGGACACATTTCCTGCTGGCACTCCCTGCTGGGTAACTGGCTGGGGCTACACTCGGGAAGGAGGTGAGAGAGGGAACTCAGCCTATAGTTCCCTGGAAATCTGAAAAATATGATGTATTAAATGCTAGTCTTATTTCTGTAACGCTTTATTTCTCCAAAACTCTCTCTCTCTCTCTCTCTCACTCTCTCTCTATATATATGTGTGTGTGTGTGTGTGTGTGTGTATGTATGTATGTATGTATGTGTATATACACACACACCCACACATCAGGCTCTGTATCCCCACTCCTGAGGCAGGCTCGGGTCCACGTGATTGATCAGTCCACCTGCTCTAGGCCCTCAGTCTATGGCTCTTACCTTACTCCCAGAATGCTTTGTGCTGGCGTTATGGAGGGTGGGGTAGACTCATGTCAGGTTTGTCGGGGAGGGGGAGGGGGCATTTTTGGGGGTTTTGTTTGCTCTATGGTCTTCTTCATCTTCACAATTCTTCATATTTGTATCACGTAAAGTACCAAGTAAATTGATTTTCCATGGTCTTCAGGGTGACAGTGGAGGTCCACTGGTATGTGAGACATCAGATCGAGACTGGAGACTGGCAGGAGTGGTAAGCTGGGGAGAAGGTTGTGGTCGGCCTAATAAACCAGGCGTCTACACACGCGTGTCAAAACTTCTTCAGTGGCTAAACCAGTACATACAGGTAGCGTGGAAATAAAAACAGATAAGGCTTGAAAATGCATGCAGCAAGCTATGAGATTTTTAAAGACGATAGTAAAAGCTTTCAACTAAATTCAAAGACTGCTGTGTCGGTGTGTGCCCTTACCAGAGGATTATGAATACTAGGATGTTTGTGTAAACCTTTCTTATTTGTATTTATTTTTAAATTTGTACTTATTTGGGTTTTTTTTGTTTGTTTGTTTGTAATTTTAAGTCGACAAAAAACAGCTGTCACTATTAATGTTCTCTTACAGGATGAAGAGCAAGAATCTCCCACAGAAACGACAGAGACAACTCAGAATAACTTATGAAACATAACGTAAAATAGCAGCAGTGGCAAAGACAATGATAATCAGCATGGTCATCATGACAGCGCCACAGACTGTCACCTTACTTGAACCCCCGAGATCTTGAAAATTCGTGAGGCCAGCAACAACAATAACTGATAATGTTATCACTGTTTGTTGTTGTTACTCTGTCTTCTGACTGCTGTAAACAAACAAGAATTAAGAATAAATTTGAATGTATTTACGGTTTGACAGTCTGTTTCTTATGTTTACGGAGCGCTGTTAAGGAGGCAGCTGTACCCTACGCTACGCGATAGAAGTCACGTAGCATGCTGGGTGGGGGCGTGGGGGAATCTAACTGTGTATATAACAATAAAAACCAACGCTATCACGTCTCACTCAGGTATCACGTAAAAAAATCAAGGACGTATAGATCACACATTTGTTTGGGAACCGCTAATCACGTAGCTAATGCGGAAGTACTTCTGTCAACTGTCATCTGTTGCCGCAGAAACACTGTCACGCAATGGACCGCCCCTCTGCTTTCCAACTTTTCACTTTAACATGGCGACATAATTGATAAGGCGACTAATAAACCAAGGCATTTTGGCTATTCAGCAAGGAATACATATCTCGTTTATTACACCCCGACGATCGAATGTCTTAATGATAGTTGTATTATGGAATTTTGGCATACATTGCGCCAGGTCTAAGGGGGTTAAGGACGACAGCAATCTCACTATCAGTTCGGTTGTGGGCTGTCCTATCCTGAACTGCATCAGAAGGAATCCGACCGGTCAGGCTTCCAAGATTGGGGTGTAATTTCGCTGATAAAAATGAGCCTTATTATAAGACGACTGAAGCCGACTTTGGCTTACTCGCAGATATATCAGAAGACCAGACAATCGCCTTTTGTGCCATTCCTCTCTCGACGGAGCGACGTCATTAAAAACACTACCCTACTTTTTAGTACAGGAGTACGACTTTACTGTGCACGAATGGAGTCGAAAGGGGTTATATTCAGACAGGTACAGTTGTGCTAACGTGCTAACAGCTGAATGTCGCAAACCGGTTTGCAAATCTAGTTTATGTATATATGTATGTATGTATGTATAGCCTATGTGTATGTGTGTATGCATGTCGTGCATTTTCTAGCTTTTGTTTGTTTGTGAGTATTATCCGTGTTGTTTTTTCCATAGCTGTTGACTACTTAGTGTGTAAAATACTAAACAAGAATTACTAGTTCAAATGCGGAAAATGTAGCCTATAAGAATAATATATCAAACTATGCTATGTAAACTGTATTTACCCTGACCTGTTCGTTTTGGCAGTTTCGTATCGTTGAAAACAATTTATCACATCGTATTTTTTCCCCGATAATTTCATGAAGTACAGCTACCAGAACTACCAATATATTAACTTTTGGCAACATTATATGTAGGCAATCGTATTTCACTGACTTTAAAAGGACGACTACAATTCCGCTGTAGTTAGCTTGCCAGCTAACGCGGCACAAGATGAGGAAATGTAGGTTGTCCATTGAGGGGTCAGATAAGTTCATAGTCGACATGTTTCTGTTTCGACAGACTAATATTTAATTAACCTGTCATTTTAGATCAGCAAGGTTTTTAATCAAAATAACATTTACCACGATATTTTTTTAGTTGTCAAATTCTTATCGTGAGTGACAATGATGGATTGTCGTTACGCGTTACAAATGTATACGTCTGAGTCATGCTGATGTATTTTTTGTTGTTGTTCTCTGCGCAGTTGTTTGAGCCTGTCAGCAGCACGTACACATACCTGCTGGCAGATACAGAGACTAAGGAGGCTGTGCTCATAGACCCTGTGCTGGAGACAGTTGACAGAGATCTTAAGCTTATCGATGAGCTGGGACTTAAACTGAAACTAGCAGGTAATCAATCAGCTTACTTGATTTTTCGGAGACAAAAAGACAAATCAGTGAATCACACAGCAAACCTGCAACAGTACTTTGACCTCATATATTTCTAATATATAAAAGTACATCATAAGACTACACTTAACACTGCAAGCTTGTTATTGTAACAGAGTTACGCAATTACGACCTTTCCAGTATTCCCCCTTGGCTGTCGGACACAATCTTTTAGTGTTCTTTTTACTTTTCAGTGTTATCATCTTTCTCAGCGGAATACTGTGAATATTTTCTCTTTCTGTTTCATCAGTGAATACCCACTGCCATGCCGACCATATCACAGGTACAGGACTGCTGAAGAAGAAAGTGTTTGGGTTAAAGAGTGCCATTTCCAAACACAGCGGCGCTGCTGCTGACGTCATGCTGTCAGAAGGAGACCGTGTCACTTTTGGAAAGCATGTAGGTGTGAGGAGGACATGGGAAGTGTTGAACTTACCCCCAACTTACGGCCAAATTTGCTCGTGGTTGGTTGCCGTTTTAAAATGTATAATTCCATAGTAAATCAAGGGACATCATTTACTAAAATGGTGTCTAGACCTTTGCTCGTCTTGCTCGTGTTTAGGATTTTGGCGTGGGCATCCCAATAAATATGCAGTGTGGGGCGTTCTGCATTACTGTCCATTGTCGCGGATGGGAAAAGTAAAATAATAGACAGAAGACGCAAAAATGGGCACGTGACTTGCAAATACACGGATTTGTGTGTTGTATGTGATTTACAAGGCTGCTTTGCCTAGATACGCGATCGCTCGGACTGTTATCGGATCGAGAAGAAGACTTCAGCATGATTAAATCGCACAAAGTTGAGAACCTATTTGGCCTTTGCATATCTCAAAACTAAAATTGATTTTGTTCCTAGCCTCACGCGTTATGGTTCCTCGCCCATCACTTCGGGGCGGAATTTCACTTTTTCGGATGCGTGGATTCGCCCAGTTGCTCTGTTCGATCAACCTCGTCCCAATATCCATCGAATATAATACTGTATGCAAACGGGTCAGTTGAAAGTCCTTTATCGAAAGAATGTTGCAATTCATTTGTTTGGGTTGGAGAATGTTTGACTGAGTATTGTATTTTTCAGCATACGCGAAGAAGTTGGTGCTCTTAGTAATTCCGGCCCAAAGATCGTTCATGTAGGGGATTGGAGGGTTTAACCCTAAGCCTAACCCCGTAAATATTCATTGAGTAGTTGTGCAGAATACACAGATGTACAGATTCATTAATGACTGGAATGTAGTTGTAGAATGAAGTTTTGCTTACAGTAAATATATTTGGATTGTTATTACTTGTCGGTCATTCTGTAGGGCCCTCCTTTCTTTTAACTCAAATTACTCCTAAATATTGTGATTCATTCCCAATTATCCCATTCGCTCTGTGCCTGCATCTTGTTTTTCTTCAGCATCTGACTGTGAGAGAGACCCCAGGACACACTGATGGCTGTGTAACCTACGTCACTGACGACCAGTCCATGGCATTTACTGGGGATGCTTTGCTTATCAGGGGCTGTGGTAGAACAGACTTCCAGCAAGGTTTCTGCCACTCTTACTCATTCATACACAAACGTAACTTTGACCTGAAGCTTAAATCTCATGTTCTGAGAGGTTCTGTGTGTTATTAATTTGAATTTTACCCATTAGCTTTTCCTCCCAACTTTTACCACAATGCGCATTATGTGAGCTCATAACTGAATAATTTTGCCGTCTCTTAGGTTGCGCTAAGAGACTGTATGAGTCGGTTCATAAGAAGATTTTCACTCTGCCTGGAAACTGCCTCGTCTACCCTGCACATGATTACAAAGGTACATGATTTGGCTGATGCTATAGACTTTATACTGTATTGTCTTCTTCATAATTCCACTCACTGCCAAAATTCCCATTTTGTGTTCTGCTTTAAAGTTGTGTCCTGTTTTTCTCTCTTTAAATTGACACTAACAACTTTTCTACACACTGAAGGTCAGATGGTGTCCACTGTGGACGAGGAGAAGAAATTTAACCCACGGCTGACAAAATCAGTGGAAGAGTTTGTGGACATTATGAAGAACCTTAATCTCCCCAAACCAGCTAAGATTGGTACGCTCCTTGTATCTTATTTTTTCCAAACCCACAGGCATTGCGCTAAGCATTTAGATCGCTTAAAAGTGTCCGTGTCCTCTTGATGTTCTTGGATTTTAACCAAGATAAATGCGGGCCTGCCTTTGATGTTGTTTGATTGGTATTTTCGTGGCGGCATTCACACAGTCATGAAAAGCATGCAAAATTCCAGTACCTATGTCCAACATGCATTGTCAATATAAACAAGGTATTGGATATAGGTCGCTAAAAAGAAGACACAAACAGCCAGACCAAATAATCAAAATGTTTTAGGAACCAAAACCTGGAGAGTAAACACAGATTTTTCTCTGTACTCACATAGTAGTATGTGTGCACTTTAAATGTATATGATATTATATTCAAAATGCTTTGTCTACATTTCACGTTCTCTGCGTTGTTTCCAGATATTGCGGTGCCTGCCAACTTGGTTTGTGGACTCCACGATGTTTGAACCGAACACGTTTAATTGGAAGAGGTTTCTAGAAACCCTGTGGGGCAGCTAAGGGAACAGTTCATTTAAAGCTTAACCTAAGACCATGTTTTAATGATTGTGTGATCATACTGATTTTGAGATATTCTCTCCAGTTGCAAACAATAGACCAGGGTAAAGGACTGAAGTATATGTAGAACATGCAAAATTATGCGCTTTCGTTCATAATGTTTTTGCCTTTGATGTTCCGATTTTAGAGCACTTAAATGTCTACTACAGCACTGTTATCTATATATTTCTACATCAATCATCTGAAATCAGAGTTGACCTTTGTAACAGTGAGTGGCCTTCATGAAATGAGCATAAAATGCAACGTGTATTACCAAGTAATGAACTCGAAATGTTAACTATAATGTGTAAAGCCTGAAAATTAAATGGCGTTGATTTAATGAGGTTCTTGTCTTTTCTCATTATTTTTGTTGTTCATGTTTCTTTTTTTGCATTCTTTTTTTTGTGTGTGAATCAAGTACTGTTATTAATTTTTTTATGGCTATACTGCTTTTATCAGTTACGTTATAAGTCAGTAATTAGCTCTGTGAAAGTAATAAGCCTTCATGACAAACTTCCAGTATAACATTTATGAGCCTAATGTTTCACCGCATGTCATTTGAACACATGTAGATAATGCTGTTTATTAGAATTTGATAAGCCCCACATTTTGTCTGCATACACAACATAAAAGGTCAAGCATTAATGTGTAAAAATAGAGAAAGCAATGTATTTTTGTGATTGTCACAGATTGTGAAATAAAGTAACCAGGACTCTAAACAAGAAAGATACAGTGAGCCCCAAAAGATTTTGGGAAGCGGGATGTTTTGGGGTTTTTTTTCCCTCCCTTGTTTTCTTCTTTTTGGTCTGTTTGGCTCTTTCCTCCTACTCTATGGACTTGAAAGGAAACAGTGAGATCAACACGGATAAAGTGCAGATAGCTTTAATCTGATGGTGTTTTCATCCTTATCGAGTGAAATGAAACCACATTTTGTACATGCTCTCCGTCATATTTGGGGACTACAAAGTACTATGTTGAAATGACTCCACAGATATGTCACACAAAGAAGGCATGTAAGTCTTGTTTGTGTGTTTGCAGATCGGGTGTCTTGTCTGGATTTTTGGCTTTATATCTGAGTTTGGACATGGTTGTTGAAGTTAGCCAACATTGAGAATGCCAGAATCAACCCTTTGGTATATCATTAACATGGAATAATGCACACTGGCGAAACAACACTAAAATGTGTCTTTACCCAACAACTTCCCAATCTGGAAAAATAAATTGCTGCGTTAGCGTGGCATGATGCACTGTTTTCACAATTGCCCGTTTCAGACACACGAGCGTTACCTGTCTTCTTTATGTGACCTCTTGTGAACCAGAGATCAATGGCCTACTCATGTGACCATTATATGACTGGAGCAACTAAACACTGAGGAGACTCCTAGTAATGGTGACAAAGCAGTATGAGAGGCTCAGCCTTTCACAGTAGCACGGAGGTTTTCTCTGGCATTCCACCGGCATGTCAGAACAACCCTCGCAATGTATAGATGCCTGTCATAATTTCCTGTTTTCAGGTATCGCGCCTGAGAGATATAAAGACACATTTCTGCTGTAGGTGTGGTGGCGGCGGCATTCTTGTTTACGTGCAGAAAGACCTTTTTTATGACACTGCTCTGGGATTCATGCGTTTCCATGACAGAGCAGTCTGACGATCCGCGCGAAGCTGTCCGAAGTAAGGTACGTAAGCTCGATCTCGTTCGTGAACTTCCTTTATAGCAAGGAGTTTGTATTTTATTCAATCTTTTCTGTTTTTCGGTTGCTCTGTCAAACTGAGTGGGATGAATGTAATGATGCTATCGTCGAGAAGAACTGGTAAAAAAAAAAACACACACAAAAATTTTCTTTGGCCGCCACAAAGAATTTTTTAAAAAAGTGTCTTAGATTGAGCAAGTGTGGAAATATTGGCCTCATTGTTCACACAGGTCTAGCAGATTAACAGTTTAGTTATACATGCTGATATTTTACTGACAAAATTTTACTGATAGAAAGGTTTTACAGAGCTGAAAACATTATAAAGGTCTTTCATTAAGAAAGTGAATGAGACCTGGATATAGTTACATACTCTTAAATGAATATGTTGTACTAGTTTTTTTTTTTTTTTCTCTGATTACTCTCGGCTGTGAAATTTCATTTATTGAAATGAGTATAAAACACCATCTTTTGATGTTTCTGGTGGTTATTTGTAAATAAGTTACATGTGTCTTATGCTTCCTATTCTAAATGTGATAATAGCTAATTTCTTCATTCTTGTGATGTATAAAATATTTATTGTCTCTGAGTGTTTTGTTTAACTGACTAAAAAAGTAAACTTAATGGGGTGAAAGATGAAAAAAAATATATATATATATATATATACATATATGTTTTTAACATTTTATTCAGTGTGATTAAAAAAAGCAAACACAAATACAAAAACAAAACAACTTCAAGCAACATTCCATTGCTTGGACAAAACAGAACTGTTCCTGGGATGGGGGATCCCCACCAGGGGAATCTTATCGAATAACACACAGAACTAAATGAAGTGGTACAGATAGCATGAGAAAGCTGGAGATGTAAAAAAACCAACATATGGACCAACACCATTTGACAACATCCATATGTTGCACAAAAGCAGCTGTAAACTGGAATTGATCATAAATACATCAGCACTGTATCTTTCACAAAAGTCCATAAAATTAGCAATCATTCTGAACCAGGTCTTCCACCAAATCTTACTTTTAAATGCAGAAAGTACAAAGTGTTTTCCAAAGACGAACAAAAAAAACGTTAAAATCCAATTGCAGTGTATCAAAGGCAGACACATTCAGCCCCTGGGAGATTTGGCAAAAGCCAGAAGTATTTTTGTGGTTTCCCTTAAAGTCCTTCAAAGGCCGTCCTGCATTCACCACTTACATGATGGGAAAGCTGGCAAGGTTGGCAATGCCACAGAGGTTGCCGCGGTTTCGTGCCATGTAAATGTAACCTTGGTTTCCCCAATCCTCACCCCAGCTTCAGGAAAAAGAAACAAAAAGAGGATAAGAGAGAGATAAGAAATGAAAAACATACTTAATTTCACTGTGAACACACTGCAAGGCAACATGCATAACTGGCACTTAAACTAAAAATGCACTAGATAAAAAACTCTGCAATTGTTGTACTACTGCCTTCCTCTCTCAGCACATGTTTACAAAGCTCACCTGTTCTTGACGATCCAGTACTTTTTCCCTTTGGTTGTGACGCCGTAGCCCACTAAGAGAACCGCATGATTGATGTCTTCTTGATTGCAGTTGCGGTCATAATACACACCTATGGGGGGGATAAAACGAAACACTTTATACACTTGAACAAATATGACTGAGTGCACACAGCAACAACAAAACTCACTGTGTGTGTGATACATTCCAGAGAATCAGAGAAACACCCACCTCTCTTGTAGAACTGGAAAGTGGACAGAGTGGCATCGATGCCAATAGACACCGGGCCAGCCTTGACCAACGCTGAGGCAAGCGCCCGCTCGTTACCTTCCGGCACTTCTTTGTAGCCACGGCATTCTGCCGCCTTTCCAGATGCACTGTAGGCGCATTGCTGGTCCTGCAGGAGAGATCAGTTCCACACAGAGATAGACCCTTTATTATTCAGGGAACTGGTGACCTTATTAGCATCTCAAATCTTTTGGTAATATATTTGAACTTTACACAAGGCGGGCTTTTAGAACTCCCTCAGACAAAATATACAAATTTAGGCCCCGTAGAACTTGGCCTTGTAAAACCGCCATTCTAAAATCGTGCTTATACTGCTAACTGGGGACGTCATAAATTAGACAATGTTAGACGTTTAGGATCCAACCTGTCCCACGTAGGGGTAGGCGGACTCTGAGTCGATGCCTCCGTTTTGTTTCACGTAGTTGAAGGCGTTGGTCATGTAGCCACCTCCGCAGCCATAGTTCTCTTTGACACAGTCGACCAGGTTCTGAGGGCTGAGGTCAACTAGTTGGCCCTTAGTCTTAAAAAGCTGACCCTCCAGAGCACCTGCAGAGCTGAAGGCCCAGCAAGAGCCACAGGACCCCTGAGAAACAAAGCCATTAGACACTAGTGATCATCCTGCCATATGTGTTTTTAAAAGTCACACACTTTACAAGGTCACGCAACCCAAGAGTCAACCAAAGCAGAAACCGCAAAAAAAAAAAAAAAAAAAAAAATTTCAGGAGGCATTAGAAAGACCACTGTTCACTCTTCGAATGATTTTGGTTCCTTGCAAATGATATCAGTTCCCATATTTTTTTTAAAAACATGTAATTAGATCCTTAAATACTTAAAACCTAGAGCTTGGTTAAGCTGTTTCTAACATGTGTTGGGTGTGACATGCTGTTCAGTTGTCCTTTCCACCACAAGGTGGAGCTTTTACACCATTCTTTTTTTTTTTCCTTTTCATTTCTTGTCCCCCATTTCTCCCTTTCTACATCTCTTTTCAAGTCTTATACAAGAAAGTAAACCATCTGTGACAGATGAGTTTAAATAAAGCAGTGTGCATCCACAGCCCAGGAAACGAATTAGTCTCCATCTAATATATGGATGTCTAAAAGCCCCTAGTTCACTGTGCGCTTAATTTCGAGCATGCGTGTGCAAGCATACTGCAATTAATACTCTGTTTACATAACCAGAACAAACAAACAAACAAAGGCATTCCAGTACTTATAAAATAAAAGGATTTATTAGTGTGAACTTCAGCTGTGTTAGCTGAGTGCTAACTTTGCAGGGACACAGTTTTCCATACATGTCTCCTCTCACCTGGTTTTTGACTGACGTGACATAGCCCAGTTTGCGGTAGTCGATGGATTTGGGGAGTCTCTTCAGTGAGTCTTCGGGAATGTACGTGTTGTTACGATCTTTATTCAATGGCAACATGAGGCCAGCCAGCTTCAGCGCTACTTCCTCTGATGTCTGGGACAAGACAAACGTGAGCATAGTGACAAATTATTCACGTATACAGAACACCAGCAACAGCTCCCAAAATTGTCCTTTGTGTTTAAACTTTAAATGGAGAAAAGTCAAAAAGAATTGGATTTCACACGCAACATTAGAATTTCTTCTTTAAATCTCAAATGTCTCCAAGTGTGGGGTAGGAGTCAGATTACTAGTACATGTAGACACACACACAGCTTTAAAAAGTAAGTAGATATCTTTAGTAGGTATCTTTTATCAGTTGTTCACATTCTCCAAGAATCCTCCCCACTGTGGGAAGTTGTGTTTACCAAGAAATCACCTGACCTCATACATCACAAACACATTGAAATGAACTGTCTCCTGTTTCAGACGCTTGTTAACCATTGCATTAGCAACTTCACAGATTTACCACAAATACTGTTAAGCCATTCAACAGATAGTTTTTCCTGCATCAAAAGAAGTATTACAGGTCAAAACAATGGAACACCTGAGAGGGTATGAACAGATCCCCCCCATTCTCTTACATAATATGAGTAAGAAAAACAAAACTCTTACCATGTCACCCAAATGATTCATGCCCAGTTCATAGGAGTGGATTCCCAGCTCATACTCTTTATTATGAGCTTCAATCAGCATCATGTTCTTCTCCCAAATGGTCCTACGAATTGCCTCCTCGTCCTACCACACACACGCACACACACACACACACACACACACACACACACACACACACACATCAAAAAGGCATCTATGCTACTGCCCTTATTCGGATAAACCACCAAAAAAACAGGTATAATTGCAAAAACATGGTGAATTTATGTATTTTGATATATTTGCTGACGGTTGAGTAAAACAAGAGGAGTAAACCAAAACATTAAGCCAACAGTTCAGTCCTCAATTTACACCCTTTAGAGGAATGCCCCACGTATATGTGACTGGGGTTACTCCAGTGGAAACCAACGAAGGCTCATACAATCAATGATGTTCTACTGACAAATTATAGTTTTTTTTTTGTTTTTTGTTTTGGTTTTTTTTTTTTGGTCCATGGATTCTATCGAAAGCAGTAAGAATATTCCACGTTTGAAACATAATGAAACTCTTCACTCTCTGGTTTTCTAATCAGTTACAGTAAACACAGTCAAGGCCCTCTCCCACAGTAACGCTACGCAAAACCAGCACTGGAGCAACTGAACATGGGCTCCTGACGGAATAGGTTTACAGTGACCTCCATAAATATTTAGTGAGAAATACTTTGACCCCAAATGCCTGTGTATGCCTTCATGCTGTGGGCCGCTTTGATTTTGCCTGAAAGCAGCAATGACGACATCTGTTCCCCTCTAAATTGAAGCAGTGAAGCATAACTCTGCAGTTTCTCTTACTTTGATAGAACTTACCAGGCCATTGTATTCCTTCTTGTGAGTGTTCTTCCACCCCTCCCAGGCTGCATCCAGGGAAAGGTTATCCAGCGAATGGGCCAGAACTGACCCCACAAGCAGCAGTACACCAACACACAAATGCATTCTACACAAACAAACAAACAAAGAAACAAAAGAATGCAGAAAGGATTCAAAGGTTTCTATCAGTGCAACAGGTAACGCAAACTCCCAGATTCTTGTGGGAAACACAGTAGGCTACTTTGCTCTTCCATTATTCAAACGTAGGACACAAGCTGGAACTAAGATTAGATACTGAAGCATCTGGCTTGAGTTTGACTGGAGGGCGTCAAACCTAAGAAAAAGGCCTATTTCAATTTGTTGGACTTTAAAAAAGAGAATGAAAGGGGGAAATCTCACCCAATACACAGTAAAATCCATTAGTTAATTTACCATGAAAATAATTAAGCAAACCTACCACCTTGAGTCAATCAAACAAATGCAACTACTTTAGCATTAGTTAACCTTGACAACACATGTTTAATTCAACTATTACATTTCACAGTGCATTAGAAAAACTGGAAGTGAGTCAAGGTTTCTCTGACTGATAAACTTTTTCCTCCATTGCCGGAGCACTCCTGTGTTTCAAAGTTGCTCTAATGTAGACTCTAGGAAATGAAGGTAAACGATTTCATGTTATCATTTAAACTAATTTATTGACGTGTCAATGATTAACTTCATAGAACGTCTCCCAGCGAAAATATACGGAATTGTGGTCTAAAGTGTTATGACTACAATCCAAAAAACCACTTGTGACCTTTAGCTTATCGTAAGACTAGTATAGCGCGAATACATACGATAGTGAAGCATGAAAAAAGCGAAACTAAAACAGACAAATATCTTGTCCCCTCTCACACAAAAAGAATCACGTTGCACAAACTTTTTCCCCACGAACGCCCCATTCTTAAAACTCTGACTCAAGACCTATAGTCCTCAGAACCAAGGAACTTTACCTTAATTCTAGGTCGGTGGGATCCCAAACTATGTCCTTCGCGTCCTCCTGTTTTCGAAACTAGGTCGGCGACAGACTATTATATCCAAGTATTTTGAGGAAGTGCACTGGATAAAAAAAAAAAAAAAAAAAAAAAAAACGCTGACGCGAAATTTTCATCTGGGATCACTCAGACTTCCCAGCAACCAGATGATGTCAGGTGTCAGATTACAATTGCGCTGGAAAACCAGTACAAATCAGTAACTATTGTTTTTGTACCTGCAGCGAATTTAATAAAAGTTGAGTAAGTGATTATGACGGGTTTAAATTGTCGCACATCAGCTATCATTGTAAAATCTATTTTTCAAAATGTCACCTCAAAACGTTATTCAAACTAGCCTTGTCTGAATCTAGTTACTTGAACTCTGAGTGCAATTTCACAAATTTACCGTGAGTTGAAGTACTGGTATTTGAAACTTTTAATCTGCCTATTGTCTTCGTACTCACTGTGAGTTCGTACTCACTGAACGTGGGTTACTTTACTAACAGTTGTTTGATTCCGTCAAAGCAGTGAGTTTGTACGATGTTTTCAAGTAGCTTAAATGAACTTTTGTGTTTGGGAACTTACGTGCGTCTCCAGAACAGTAGCCATTACTAATTCACTACTCGAATAATGAGTAATGACCTAGTAATGACTAATAATCATTACTTATTTCCCATATTTACTTTCGTTGTCTGTGGGCCTTAAAGGTAACTCACAGATAAACTAAAAACCAGAGAGTATGTGTGGCACCCTAGTAACTACATGAATGACAATGATAATGAAATACCTGGCTATATATTAAAAAAATCACTTTATTACTTATCAGAACGCCAAATTTTATTAGTTTGTTTTCCACCGAAACATACATTAGACTTGTGACATTCCCTACTCATAGACAGGTACACATTTCATTCAGTTTTAAATTTGGTTCTCGGTGGGGGAGTTGGATGGAGGGCTGAAGGTTAATTTGGTATATTTGCAGAACATCTTCCTTTTCCTCTGTTCGTTAGTCCTGAGGTCACACAGCTATGCATCAGGTGCAAATATGAATGAGGACACGGTCTCATGATATTTACTCTGTGTGCATGTGTAAGCATGTGTGTGTGTGTGTGTGTCAGACTCACATAAGTCACTGTCTTGAAAACTGTAGATGTGTGAGAAACACAGGGAAATCCCCAGCGTGTTTTACCCGGTGTGGTGAGTAGTTTACCCATGTGGAGTTGGTAAATAAAGACAGTACCCAAAATAGTTACAGGAACTGTACATTGCCAGCCGCGTGTAACCATGCATACACATTTAAACAACAAGGACAACAAAAAAAACTTTAAAATCTCTTGTTTACTGGGTAAAATTCAAAATGATATTTTATTGAATTCAAAAACAAACATACGTTTAAAACATTTGTGCTCCACAAATATCCGCAGGTCATTAAAACAGGAAAATAGATTAAAAACAAGAACTTACACTGAAATGATAATACGAGAAAAGAAGAACTGGTCTTAAATGGACACGGAAGATTGCACAAAAGATAAGTCCTTTTTATTTATAACAAACATAACAATGTAAAAGGTGACACATCAAGATGAAAAAATCAGCAAAAAGGGTTGTAATTGTCCAAAGGACTGGACAGTTCTAAGCAGAAATCAGCTCAACTCCTTGCAATGTCTCCAAATTGCTTTTGAAGTATCATTAAATTTGCGCGTCTTCTTGTTGTGAAGAGTGTGTTTATTTATTTTCATGCGCGTGACCTTGTGTAAAAAGTACAAATCAAAAATGGACTTGTCAATGTGCATTAAACATGGGGCTCACTCGTGCACCAGCAGAAGTGAGACTGTCTCACTGATCATTGTAATCCCTTTCACAGGTCAGGCTAACTTAAACTTTCAGCTCAGATGCTCTGCACTGAAGCATGGGGCTCTTATAAAACTCTAACATCAGGCTTTTAACAGACAACTTCCACTCTTGTGTAGTGAAACCAAATCCAAACTGCTGTTCGCCCACAGCATCCTCATCAGACTGTGAACCTGACAGCTGAACGGGGGTATATCATAACACTCTAGGTTCAGGTGGTGACTGGGGCTTTTGAAAAGTACAAGTGTTCTTTTTTCTGTCCATCAGTGACTATAAGACACATATTACTGTCACTGCACTTTAGTGTTCATATGCATTTGGAGCTGACAGGGGCCTGTTTTTTTGTGGGGTTTTTTTGTGGTTATTGGTGTTTTGTTGTTGTTTAATGGGTCTTTTCTCCAAAATGCTGACTATTGCACTAGTGTCTAGTGTTCATGTGAAAATCAGTTTGCGTGACAAGAATGGTATGCTGCTTGTGCACTGTCATTCTATTGAGGTTGTCCCCTGTCGCATTACCCTGATGTATGGAGGACTGCTGCACAGTTGTTCTGATTTTGTAACTTAAGAACTCAACAACAACAACAACAAAAATCAACACTGGGTGAACCAGACCCCAAGTACAGCATACAACAGAGACTTTTAACGATGTGTTTCTTATGCGTTACTAGTTTCCTTACTAAATTAACATGCCTGTCCATGACACCTACAAGACACCTACAAGTTAGAAACACTGTAATGTAGACCTTTTGTTAATCGGTAACAGCAGAGCGAAGTTGTGTATTTGTTCTCACTGCCACAGAGCACAAGCATAGTGTTACCCAGCCTCTAATTCCTGCCTCCTTGCAAGTCTCCGCACAGCTGTTTCCTGTTACCGACATACCATTCAGAATACCACAACACTTCCCATCATGCACTTCTCTAGTCATGTGACTCATCCCGAGACCATCATGAGATCCTCAGGTTAATTTTTTTTTTGTTCAGTTACTCAGCCTTGCTTGAGATATATATTGTCTGAAATGTGTCTTCTTTGTCATTCTTTTGAAAATTCAGACTTGCTATGCATTGAAAGCAGTCGATGTACTTTTTTTCAAACGTGATCCAGATGCAGCTGTGAGGATAATTCACCACGTTTTATTTATTTTTTCATTTCATTTTTGTTCTCTTTGTGAGAGGGATTCTGAGTTCAGTTTTAGTCCTTCCATGAACTGTGTGTACACGCCCGTTGACCAGTTCAAAGATTAATGCACTGAATTCTGGAGGGCTTTAAAAATGTTTAGATCCTGGAGGATTACAGCAAACATTATTTTTTAATCCTTTATGCATTTGAAACTAGCAGTGGAGATTTTATAAAAGGAGAATTTTACATTATTTTGGAGGATCTGTTTCTCTTTGCAGCTTACATGATCAAAAAAGAGGTAAAAAATAAATGTTATTGAATATTAGTTGTGTGTTATGGATTTGTACAGTTCTCTGGTCAGTAAGATGTAATACACCTCAGAAACACAAGAAAGAAAAAAATTCAAAAAGAACCAACTGAACCCCAGAAACAATTCCTGGTATTGTTTAGGTCAACAGTATGACTACAATATTTTAAACAAATAAACAAACCAAAAAAAAAATCTGCATCAAAATAAGCACTGAAACAGCATCACACAACTCATTACACACGTCAATGGGCTTTAGCGGAAGCATATAGCTTTGTAAATCCATTCATGAATTTTCCTGCTGAGGATAATCTTGTCATTGTCCAAACCCCCAGCCCCCCCCCCCCCCCCCCCCCCCAAGTACAGAGAACGGATATGTTATTTTCATTGATCTACACATGTGCGCATATAGAAGATTAGTGACCATGTAAGCCAGCATTGGCAAGCCTCTTTATTGCTCCAACAGGATGTGGCCCTGTGCACAGAAGCTTGTCATGTCTCTGGCACATTCATAATTTCTGAACTCGTACGGCGGCCACGTGCCGCGGGATCTCAAAGTTTGCTCTTAAGGGATTTAGCCAAACGCAAATCAGGACAGGGAGTGTCTTCCACCGGCTCCATCCACGTATGGCATGATCGGAGAATGCTGGTCGGTTCTCTGCTAAGAAACAGGACCACAGTGCTTAGGCACCAGAAATGCTCCTTTGGACTTAGTACAGCTGGCTTGAATGGAGATGTGCATACAGATTCCACTTCTCACAATCTGTGAGGGAGAGAGAGAGAGAGAGACAGACAGACAGACAGAGATAAATAAAATGATGTGTGTAGTCATAATGATTTAGATAGAACTTTGCTTTAGTTTATTATATAAAACTGACCAAGCCATTTTAAAGTCTTTTTTTGGACTTGGGCTTTTTGAGCAAAACTCACTAATGTATTCTTACATTAAGGGTTGAAAGTAGGTAAGCAAGAGGCTTGAACATTTTAAAAGCACCTCTCTGCTGTAATTATTTATTTTCATTGGGACGGTTGCACTGGAACATTTTGTCACCCATTGACTTGGAAAAACAACAACAAAAAAAAGCAGTTACAAAAATACTTATTTCTTTTGTTTTCTGTCATGTGTTTTTGGCTTAGGGCTTGTATTTAATTCATTTTCACATCATATTTGTTCATCTTGACTCAGCATTTCATGAAAATAAAAGACAAGGGGCTTATTCTACACAAATAAACAGCAATGATAACTGACAGAAGCCACCCAATGTGAATAATCTCAGTGCAACTGTCATGATTACAGAAACAGCCATTGGCCAAACACCAAGACAGGGTTGTTGCTAGGGCTTTGAACAGATGTCCATGGAATGTTCTAGATTTTTCCAGCTGTTCCAGAACGAAAGAACTCAAGTGAAGAGTGCATGTGAACCAAAGTTCATCAATCTCATTACAGAGAGAGAGAATATTGTTAACATTCCTTTCCTAGGAAAATCCTTTTTTCCTGGGAAGTTTCCTAGGGTAAGACAACACAAAGAAGATAGCACGTTTTTAAAAACACGTTTATCCTGTACTTTCTGCTTGACTACACACGGAAATGACACTAATGGTTAAACCGCTTGCTGTGATAAATTGGACCAGCCTTGTTTTGAGACGTATTATACTCTTATAGACATATATTATACTGTTATTGAGGACCCTTAACAGGGAGAAAGGTGAGCGTTTCCAATAATAGAGGACTGGCTCTGATTCCCTCTCCATTTAAGATGCTCTGCCTCCAGTGGCCAAATTTAATTAGATTGCTAACGGCATTGCCAAGAGTGCTACAGTGCTCCCAAAACACTAATGGATGACACACAAGCGCAAGACTCTCTCTGTCTCTCTGTGTGTCTCCCTGTCTCACACACACACACACACACACACACACACACACATACACGCATACTGTAAGATGTACAAAAAACTGGCCTCTGGTGTTTACATTTTGTAACAAAAGACTGTGCTACTAATTTAGATTATGAAACAGATATATTCCCCGTATACAAAAGAAACTATTGTTTTACCTGAAACAAAAGAGTATGTCATGCATTGAAATAATAGTTATAAACAGCCTGTCCTGCTGTAACAGAACACCATTCACAGCAGGCTGATTCAGATAGCACCATAGGCAGTTCGCCCGAGTGGGATGAGTCAGGTTAAATGAACGAGAATAGCCTTCCTCACCTGCTTATGTGTCAGATGCTCTCCCTCCCTGTTTGGCCTATTACAGTAAAGTGATGGCTGGCATATGCCTCCGTGCTGATTCTAAGGGAACCTGTCCTTGTTACAGAATAGAAGGATCACTCAAGGATAACTCTTCATGAAAAGATGATGTCAGACCATATCTGCAAATATACTGGCCTCTCTGCATGAGTTACCAAAATCTGCACAATTCAAGTGCCTGAAAAGGAATATGTAAGCATCTGTGTTATTGTCTCTCTCTCTGTCTCTCTGTCTCTCTCTCTCTCCCTCTCTCTCACTCATACTTTTTTTTAAATCAGTAAATAAAGCAAAAACATATCCAAAAGATGGTTTGTATTAGTTATTCTGAATGTGGAATATGTGGTTTAGATATTTAATGTATGTATATGTGTAGGTTCAAGTATGTATTTTAAAGTCTCAAGCCAAACATTTGGTTTCAGCTATTAATAAATAAATAAACTCAAAAAATGAAATGAACTATTCAACATCCCAGATAGTGTGTGAAGTTTAGATTCTTTTTTAACCTTTTTTAAAGGTATTGATTATTGTATGAGTGTGAGTATTACTTTATTTCTTTTAGCACGATTTTGTTCATCGGGCAATCGGTAGATTTTGACGCTCTGAACTTACGGAGTCACTTATGAGTGTGTCCAACACGAGAGCAGAATGTACTCTGTGTCACATACAAGCCACGAGCCTTTATTTATTTATTTATCTCTATCCATCTGGTGTTTTACCTAAATCCGGGAGATTTGGCTGACCCGTGCACATTTGCTCATCATTCTTTTAAAACGTCCTCACTAGAGTCCTGTTCTGTCCTGGATACACTCTGGACACATTGCGTGTTGAATAAAAGACGCTTACTGAACGAGAAAGTATAACGGCTATATTCAAGAACTATGGTGTGCCTCAGCGCTTGTAGAGTCGAGGGTCTTAACTGATATCTAACAACTCGAACGAGTGACATCATCTGTTATTCGTTCGGCAGCCCTCGTGTAACGGTTACGACTTGGTCAGAATTACTGAAATGGTAAAGTACGCGTCCCGCTGAACTCGGAAAAGGCGGTAGGAAAGCATCGGAGAGAGTCGACCTAAATTACTACTGGAAAACGCAATTATCTTGGTAGACCCCGGGGAAAAGTGTCGTAGACACAGGGAATTAAAGAAGAAAGGGAAACGATTAAAAATGTTCGGGACTTGTCTCAAGGCAGGTGTACATGCACTTTCATACTCATGACTAAGAGCACTAAGAATAGATGTGGGATATCGAGACAAGGATAGAGCTCCGAACCGAAGAAAAACGGTAAAATTATGGAACCGTTTCTCAACAACTTTAAAACACAGTACGCTACGGGTAAGTTCATAGTTTA
Organism: Chanos chanos; assembly: GCF_902362185.1. Taxonomy (NCBI): domain Eukaryota; kingdom Metazoa; phylum Chordata; class Actinopteri; order Gonorynchiformes; family Chanidae; genus Chanos; species Chanos chanos. The sequence continues at coordinate 41,609,922 of NC_044502.1, forward strand.
GTTTCTCATTTATCGAATATTCTGTGTAATTCAGTAATTCTCTACAATTATTTGACTTATTTTGCAGTGTTATTTACGAAGCACTAACTACTTTCAATTTGAAACGCACTTATATGGATCGCTACAAAATGGTATAGCCTTATCACTTTGCTTGTCGTGAGTTAGAATGTATTTTTTCTGTTCGCCGAGCTAGGTTGTATGTTATATCGTTGATGTTGCAGACCAGTTTTGGTTGTTTCTTCAAAAGAAAGAAAGAAAGAAAGAAAGTAACAAAGAAACAAAGAGAGAAAAACATTTACAGCCATAAAAATAGTGACCCAAACCTGTCATAACAGGTTATTTTCCTATAATCCCACACTTCGTGCTAGAGCGAGTGTTGTCCTCCGTTGACTCAGACAAGCGGTTTGGACTGACTGTCTTAATAAGGCTAAATAGAATTTGGCTGTGGTTTCTAGTAAGGACAGAGGTATGGGCCAGGTTAACGTCAGGCTTGGCACCTGATTTGTTCAGAACAGAAACTTCCACCTCCTAGAACGCGAGAGTGCGTCAGACGGCATCCGATGTCTAAAACCTTAACACTGGAATAATTGAGACTGCATATGTAATAAGTTTGAACTAAAAACCTTGAAACTGGAAATTAGAGAATCAAATAATGAATCTGAATGTTCAGCTGTGAGCATGCACTTACTATTCCGTACTGGGTATGCCTTAACGGATTTGTGAACTTAATCAGTCTTTTTTTTTTTATCCAGGCCAAAACCGTCAATCATTCTAATCATGTCTGCTGACTGCAGCTACCATTTTATAAAACACCACTTTGGTGATGCGGACGAGACCACCTGTATTGAGTCCGAGTCAAGACTAAAACCTTAAAGGGTCAAGTCTGAGTCAAGACCAAGATTTTGGGATTTTGGGGCTATCGAGTCAAGACCGAGTCTTTGGAGCAGGCGAGACCTGGTCGAGACTTTAATATTCAAAAGTGAAATTTCTGTGGGGGAGATTGGGGCTTGTTAGCTATAGGGGCAGGTTGGCACACTCTACATCTCCAGCTCCCTACAGGGAGTTCAAACAAAAATGTAACATAAAATGTCTGCCCTCTTCATATGGACCGGTGGTGGGGACGAGACCACCTGTGTTGAGTCCGAGTCAAGATCGAGTAGAATTTCTTTCAATTCTGAGACGAGATTGAGTAAGTGAAAATGTGGTCTTGCGCCTGGTCTCGAGACCAAGACCTGCCTCGAGTACTACAACAGTACACCACATTACTTATCCAGCTGTACACTGAAAGTGCAGTTAAAATATAGGGCTTCCACAATTTAAAAAAAAAAATATATTCCCCTTGCAACCATCCTTCCTACTGAACCACATGATAAACTCAAAGCAGACAATCCGTCAAGCTTCATTTCAAAACATAGTCGGACGAGGTTTGGATTAATATCTTAATTTCTATTTCTTTTTTTTCTTTTTCTTTTCTGCGTCTCGGTCTCCTGGTCGTCTCTTGAACGATGACTATCCTCTTGCAGAAGTTCTCTAAATGAGGGCTTAAGTAGCACACTGTATCACAATAATGTGTAGCAAAGACAGTCTAGCCCCGACTAAAAGCCACAGAGTGAAGCTTTGGTGAGGCTCCAAATATGCACTCTAATCAGTGGCGTTTTATGCATTGGCCACCCAGTCGTCCACTCACCTCACAGGGAGTGATTTATCTCCCTTTCTTGTGTTTAACCGGATAGCCAGGATTGATAGAGCATAGCAGTGCTAGCAGTCATTTAGCCAGTGCCTTTTGTTTTGCTTTGTCATTGTGTCAAATGTCTTCAAGTGCATTTATTCAACGATTTACTCTTTTCAGTGTGAGGCTGCCACAGCTGTATAAGAAACTGTTGTGTTTCAATGGCTGTCTAGTCCTGGGAATGTTTTTTTTCCATGCCATGCATGTGTTAGGTGTCCTCTGTATGGATTTTAAAGTCATTGGATCTAAAGTCATCGTGATTTAATGCAGGTATGTCCCATTACAATATACAGTATACAATTTATGCCCAAACATCTATCTCATGAGATTAACATGCCTAGGTCACCGATTTGGTTTATTTAATTTTTTTTTTTCTGAGAGTAAATGCTTTTGCTTAGCACCCTTTAAGTCCTGGGTCAGCTTTCTCAGACAGGGTTTTCCCCTTCGTCTGTTGAATGTAATCCTCATGCCCCCCAACAAGAGCTATTAGGAATTGCTGGGAAAAATATTCAGGACACAGGCTGACCTCACTAATGGACAGTCGGCTGTCTGAGCTTTATCTGGCTGGAAAAAGTTAAATGGAGGTTTTGATGATAAATACGATGGTCATTCTGTATTGCTCTGAAGTGCGGCAGTGGTGCACCGAGACAGCAATGGTGCTACTGGAGTGCTCCTTTATTTTAATATCTGTGTTTTCGCATACATCTGAGCATGGAAAATGTATTTATGTGGTCTCTCTGTGAGACCACAAGAGAAAGTCCAGCCAATAGCGAGCGCACATTATAAGCAAGGATTCAGCTGTCTCCTAGTATTTGGGATTATGGATGATTGTTTTTGACTGGATGTAGGTTTATACTGTTTTTGTTTTTTTTTTTGTTTTTTTTAAGATATCTTTCAGTCTGCATAGAAATCCAAGACTATGATTTAACAGTGAATTTAACAGAAGGTACAAATAAATAGATACATATATACTCATATACATAAATACATGCATTAGTCAGTAGCATACAAACACACAAACAAGCATACATTATTTAAATGGCATCTCTTTTGTAAAGCCCTTAGTTAATGATGCTTCTTTCAGATGTACATTCACTTAATCAGTGTGAGTGAAGGACATGGTAACCGCCTGTGATAAATCAATTGCATCACTGAAGTATTTGTCTTTTCTCTCTCTCTCTCTCTCTCTCTCCCTTGATTTCTAATTTTCATGCAAGGAATCAAAGCTCTGCCAATTATATGACTTTTCAGTGTGTAACAGAGGCCTGGGGAGCATAGCAAATGTGCTCTGGAGAGACATGTTTTCTTTCTTTTCTTTCTTTATCAGTGCTTGTTTGTGTTATATTTATTTATGCACATATATTTGGGGATCTTGCGTATTGTCCCAACAGTGACTAAAGAGCTCGTGACATGAATATGAATGATTGTAATGCGTCCAGTAGACCCCCTCTCCGCTGATGACTGATTTGGGCAGTGTGCACAGTGTCAGTCGTTCCATGAGAAATTCTTACAAAGCCCTGTTTCCTCTAAAATGAATATAGTTGGAGCTATACTCATGACCCAATTCAATCAAATAAGCATAAAAGAGTCATAGCGGTAAATAAATATCTGTCTTCCGGCAATTTCATAAAAAAAAAAAAAAAAAAAAAAACTCCCAGAGAACTTTTTGTAATCAGGATATTATTATTGAATATAATTATCCTGAAAAATGGTAAAAAAAATAAATAAATTTTAAAAAAATAAAATAAAGCTTTTGACTGAGGATCGGGAGCTATAACTGGTTCTTTGAATCCTGTTCTGATACAACCTCCTACTCCACCAACACAATCACGCAGATACACAGCGTCCACTCAGATTAACACAATCAGCCCCTCCTTTGCTCCCACACATACTATGCAAATGTGCTACACTTACGCACATATTCAAACCTATTGAAACAGAAATCCTCCTGCCAAAATATTCAGAGGAACACACACTCAAACTTCCTCTGCCTCCCACGCAGGTATACACACACACACACACACACCTTCCTTTCACTCCTACTTAGACAGGGACACACACACACATAAACAAAGAGCACAAACAAATTCACAAAGCCCCATTTTCACATGGCTTCAAAGAGCATGCATATCAGCCCGAGAATGTGTACACAGTCAATTCATGTAATCACGTTTGTCACAGACTTAATCCTAAATCTGTTATAGACAGACGAACACCTCTCTTTATCTGTCCCTCACACTGCTTCTTTTCTGCAGCAAACAAATCAGTCCCACTAAAAAAAAAAAAACACATTCCAACTCTTTTTTTTTCTCTCTCTCTTTCTTTAGGTGTGATATTTTCACTGTTAATGTAAAGTAACAACATGATTTTCTCTCAGGTAATGTTCTCTTTTCAAACGACCTCCCTCTGCAGGCTGAAAGTAGTCAGAGACCTTTTGAACACTTCTGTTGTTTTTCATTTTTCATTTTTTTTCCCCCCCTCGCAATTCTCTTTTGTTTGTGTATTCGTTCTTTCCTTTGCACCCTTGACAAGGTTCAGGGAAAGAACATGCAAGCATGCTGGTAAACTGTCATCCAGGCTGTCTCTGCCTGAGCACCTGCTCATGCACTAAGACCTTTTAATACACTGCTGTACCACGCTGCTGCATTCTTTAGAGAGTATCTGCCCGAATCAGGTGCCAGAGATAATAATCAAAGGCTAACTCGCATATGCGGCCGGTATCGCTGCATCTCAAGAATTCTAATTAGGGATTGGAGTGTGGATAAGTTTGTGCTTCTCACCCCCACGGACTAAGAATAGCACTGCAGTGAGAGTAGAAGAGTAGAAGAGGCCTGTACTGCACATTCCCTGTCTGCGCAGAGGTCAAACGACCAGGCAGGTCACTAAGGTCTAGTTAGTTGTCAACTTACTTAGGTGTGTGTGTGTGTGTGTGTGTGTGTGTGCCTGTGTGCATGTGACACTGATACTGATACCCTCCACAGAGTTTTCAGAATGCCTTATTATCTATTTTTTTTCTTTAACACTAAAGTAACCTTCTTGGTCCCCAATTTAGGTAAATAATCTTAGCATTCATGTACTTATCTAAAAAGCGTCACACTTTGTCTTTGAATGTTGTTCTTTACTAGGATAGAAGGCTTTTACATACCTGGACCTCTTAAAACCAGCTCATCAGGAGTAAAAATTTATGAGTTGTCATGTAGTGTCTCCTGTATCTGTAAATAGACCAGTACATATTACATGTTCTCAGTGAGGCCATTGTACTATACCATAAGGTGGTTCTAGTGCTATAATTACAGCTGTGTTCACTCAGCAGGACCTGGCCTGGAGTCCTGGCCCAAACCCATGAGGTTTGATGTAATACGATAAAGTCAGAAGGAAATGTTTTGTGCTGACAGAGGAGAACAAAAAGCAAGACAGAATGATTGTTTTCACTGAATTAAATGAAAGGGATTAAAAAAAAAAAGAAAAAAAAAACCCCAGAATGGTTGTAGGTCACAGAAGGCATCTGTGAAGACCTTCCATCTGATTTGTTGGAGTGTTTTTTTTCCTTCTTTCTTTCTTTCTTTTTTTTTTTTTTGTATAATTGCATTTGTTAGATAAGATGTTTGACCACTGCTGAAGTTGTGATGCTGTGTTAGTTGTGTTATGCAAAAGCTTTTTTAGACAACATTAAGCTTGGCAATCTGGCAAAACACCACCAATTAAAAGCTTACTTAATGTAAACAAAATCCACTCAAAAACAAACAAAAATAATAACAATGAATGTTCTAAAAGGTTAAACAGATGAACTAGTTGCTTTTTGGCAAATAAACAATATCTTGCACTGAGTTCTGGAACTCTGGAGCCTATACAATCAGAGCATTACACTAGATCAGTGTCAGCCTTCAGTGGCATTCTGTTTATTTACTTTCTGATAGGACTAAATTGATTTAATGATCAGGAATAGCATAATCTAGCTTGACTGCATTTATGGTGTGGGAAATATTGTGTAAGTAACCCTATCCTACACTGTTCAGAGAGAGCGGACTCATGTCACATTTTGTCAACTGCCAGAGGGGGCTCCTACCCACCTGCCAGTCTCTGTCTTTCACAAGTCACTGTGCAGGGCTCAACACTTTTAATTTGTGTAAGCAAGGCTCATAGTCACACAGACAGGCTATAGTGTGACAGAATGGCACATCCTGTACGGAGCATGGCCGTGCCAGCTGTGGATTATGAGTCAATGATTCCATGCGATATAAAGGTCGTTTTCATGACTAGAAAGGTCGAGACTGCACACCTCTGGGAACTTTTCCTCCTTTCAGCAAGGACTAAGGCAAAACAATAACCATTTAGAAATTCAGAAAAAACTCTACCACTCCCAGGTTTGACTCAGTATTTGCATTATTTTTTTTTTTTTATCAGTTAGGTTTAATTCTGTATCAGTGTGTGGTTAGACATTGTATATCATATGACCATAATGCTAGCACTACTTGTAGCATGCAGTATTGTACTGTTATAATGAACCTTCAGAAACAGGTTATTTTAAAAAACAAAGTCAAACTTTTGGCTCTGTTCTCTGAATTACATCGCAGTGTGATGTATTAAGGTTTCTTTCTTTCTTTCTTTCTTTCTTTCTTTCTTTCTTTCTTTCTTTCTTTCTTTCTCTTTATCTTTTCTTAAATCTTTTTCTTTTTTTTGAGTAGGTGGCCAATAGGAGAGGACAGTAATGAACAGAGCAAAACTGTAAAGTACCGCAGCACCCAGTAAAATGTTTGTGTCATCAAGACTTTAGCTTTCCATGTGTTGATTAAATGCTCTATTGATCCTCTCCTCATGAGAATTTCTTAAATGTAAATGAGACAAGAATAGTCATTGCTGCCTTATATTTTGCTGACACCCAGAACACTCTGAGCGCTCAAAGACTTAAATCTAAAGTCTTGAAAGTGAGGCCTGTTACTTTTAGAGCTTCCTTTACTGTCAGTTTTCTCAGTCATTACAATGTTATTGAAATTATTCAATTTTGTTAAAAAAAAAAAAAAGCTTTAGTAAACATGGTTCAGACATTTCCTTTCCGCTGCTGTTTCTTATCTCTTATTTGCTCTTGCTAATATGCTGGAGACAGGAGGTCTGTTTGTACGTGCTGTCCTGGCAATTCCCAATTTATGTTCAGCTCTGTCCACCTGCATCTGTTGCCCTGAGGTTAAACCAGGCCTATGTTAAACATGGTGGGCACACCTGTCTTCTAACATCTTTACCTCAAGAACCTCAAGAGTGCACTCCTCTCCAGATGATTGGTCAGGAGGTGGGCTTGTTTTGGTATGGCTGCCACATAGCCCTTTTTCAGCAGTTGACACACAGAGCAGCGAGGCACTGTCTGCCCCAGTCTACAAGCTCTAATGAGATTTTTAGGACACAATGTGATTGTATAGCGGCAAAGCCGTGATCGGGCTGACACAGACCCTGCCTTTTCTGGCCCTGCGTGGGTTTGGCATTTCTGTTGAATCTCTATCTCTGTTTGACTAAATCCCAATCTGCTTGCATATTCTTTTATGTCTGAAAAAATGTTCCCCCTATGTTTTCGGATCCATCTTAAAACGATTTGACTACCAAGGAAAAAAAGCCTTGATTTTAGAGAAATTGTGATGGCTCCTCCATTCTGGTGTTAGCTCAACTGTCATTAAGTCAGAGCACATTGACACACTAGAAGTATTGCATAATGTGGCTTTTCTGTTTGGTTTTAGGTTGCTTTGAATGATATGACTGTTTGCAAAATACCTCTTTATGTAAGACTGAACTCAAGACCTATCCCAACCTGAAAACATCTGGTTATGAGAGCCTGCACTCCAACAGAAAACTGGTGAGTTTTTTCTTTTTTCTTTGAACGGACTGAGGGTGAAGATGTGAGGATTGCAAAACTGGTGTACATTTTCTAACTGTTCCTCCATCTTTGATTTGTTACAGGCAGGAGGTAAGATGTTTGTGGAGCTGTTTACCCAGCAGTGGGTGTGGCCTGTCCTGCTCTTATGGGGCTTGAGTGTGTCAGCAACCAACCTCTCCTGGTCGTGCCCTCAGAGATGCTCCTGTCACCAAGAGATGCTGGAGGTCAACTGCTCCTCAAAGCACCTATCCACTGTGCCCGAGGGCATCCCCACTGACTCTAAGCGCCTGGATCTGTCCTTCAATCGGCTGAAAACACTGGGTCGTAGACAGTTCCATGGCCTATCCAAGCTGCTGGAACTGGACCTGAGTGACAACATTATATCCATGATTGAAGTGGAGGCCTTTCAGGGTCTGCAGAGCCTACGCTTGCTGAATATCAAGAGCAACCGCTTGAAGATCATCCCAGTGGGAGTCTTCTCTGGCCTGTCTAATTTGCGCAGTCTGGACATCAGTGAGAATGAGATCTTGGTCTTCCTGGACTACACTTTCCGTGACATGGGTAAACTACAGCAGCTAGATGCTGGAGAGAATGACTTAGTGTTTATCTCCCAGAGGGCCTTTGTGGGGCTTCAGAGCCTTCAGGAGCTCAATGTGGACCGCAGCAACCTTACGTCCATTCCAAGTGAGGCACTTTCACAGCTCCAGAATTTGGTAAGATTACGCCTTCGTCGCTTGACTATCAGCGTGCTGCCCAACAACTCCTTCCGTAGACTACATCAGCTCCGCAGCCTTCAGATCCTTCAGTGGTCTTCACTGGAGACACTAAACAGCAACAGCCTCATTGGGCTTAACCTTACCAGCTTGACCATCAGTTATTGCAACTTGAGCGCCATTCCTTATGCCGCCTTGCGCCACCTGACCTATCTGAGGTACCTGGACCTGTCCTACAATCCCATCACCTCAGTGCAGGGTGGGTTGCTTGGGGAACTATTGAGGCTACAGGAACTTCACCTGGTAGGGGGTAACCTGCTTCACATCCAGCCCGGAGCCTTCAGGGGGCTGTCCCACTTCCACTTGCTCAATGTGTCTGCCAACCGGCTGAGCACCCTTGAGGAGAGTGCTTTCCATTCAGTGGGCAATCTTCAGACCCTGAGACTTGATGCCAACCCCCTGGCATGTGACTGCCGATTACTGTGGGTCGTGAGGCGGCGCCGGCGGCTGGATTTTGATGGTCGCCAACCCACATGTTGGGTTCCAGGTCAGGTACGAAAGCGCGAGTTCCGGGATTTCACTGAATCAGAGTTGCCAACTGTGTTCACATGCAGGCCAGCCCGTATAGTGGATCGCAAACCCCAAGAGGCTCAAGTAGAGGAGGGGAGCACTGTGTTGTTCGAATGCAAAGCAGATGGCTATCCTTCACCATCCATAATCTGGTTTTCTCCTCAACAGACTCCTTTTAGCTCCATGGGAAGAATCCGTGTGCTAGCTAATGGGAGTCTGGAAGTACGATATGCCCAAGTGCAGGACAATGGTGCCTACTTGTGCATGGCAATAAATGCTGCCGGCAATGATAGCATCTCCGTTGCCCTACAGGTGCGAGGTTTACCACGAAACCGCACAGCACCCTATTTCTTAGACGAGAGCTGGATCGAGACCTCCTACCCTCCCTCCACCAACTCGACAGCACAGATGCCCAACCCCTACCCCTTTGATGCGAAGACACTTATCATTGCCACGACGATGGGGTTCCTGTCTTTCCTCAGCTCAGTGGCCATCTGCTTTGTGTTCATGTTCTTCTGGAGCCAAAGTAAGGGTCAAATCAAACATACGGCCACCATTGACTTTGTGCCCCGTAGTTCTGTGGGTGGCGGTGGTGATGGAGGAGACACAGGGAGGTTTACCATGAAGCTAATCTGAGTCTGAGTGGACAGCATGTACAGTTCAGTTCAGCCCAGAATAGCACTGTATTTGGGATTCAGAAGAGGCTAACGGTGATTAGGGCTTATGGTTTCTGGCTGTCATGTTGCATTTATGCAGCTGATGTACAATAACTAAAGAAGTCAGAGTGATTCTACTGTAAATAGAAACAAAATAAGGACCTCATTATTGTCACGTTATTTGTCCGTCGTTGTCTAGGACAAACAGAATGTGCCAGATTCAGTTATCAGATACTGGATGTTATGGTAAAAAAAAAAAAAACAAAAAAAAAAAACTGGGACTCTTTTCTGTTGATGTTCATTTGTAATGTTGCTTTGATTAGAATCACAAAATGAATGGTATTATTTCGTATTTTAACTTATTGAGAATAAGATTGAAGACACAATTGCATTATGCCTCATCAAGAAACTCATTTAGAGTTAAACAATTCCTCGCTCTCTTTACGGAACACATTATGTAAATTAAATCATCAAGGCTCAACTAGTCATGAAAACAAAGTGTTATTCTTGTTGTTTGAGGCTGCTCCAAGTGTTACAGTATAGGCTTGAACCTGCACTGCCAACCATACTGTGGAGGTAGCAAGTAACAGGCTAATTATGAATTCAGCACATGATGATTGTTATCAAGATAATTAATGGCTGCCATATAGCTTGAGAAAAACATGTAAAGCTACTGTAGTCATGGCAATAACAGCAGTTATACATTTTTGTCATATTTGGATTTATGTGGAAGTGTTTTAGGGTGGATTTATCTGGATATGTTTTAGCTTTAAACTTTCTGGGGTTCTATTGGACTCAGTTTATGTGCTAGAAAATATATTGCAAAAGGTGTGATGGTTGTGCAGAAAATTATGCATGTGTTTTCAGAAGAGTATTTTTTGAACAGTCTTTAACAATGAAAACATTTTAAAGGTACCTCTTTTAGCTATGCACAATGGGGGTTTTTTTGTGATATTCAATGCACATTTATGTACTTTGCAAGAGAATCTTTGTTTCACAATAAAATGTATGTAATGTACATAATGTATTCTAAATCAATTTTTGTTTGTTTTGCTACCTTATTTTTAAAATGTAATATTTTGCATTTGAAACGATTAAAAGACTATGCAGCTCTGCCTGTTAAATGAACAGACTGTTGTCTCTGTCTCCTCTTGATCTGACAGCATCTGAACGGCTGAAATGAGAACTGCAGTGACCTAAAATCATTAACACCAATAAACAAAACCTAAATGATTAAAGGGGGATTCGTGTTCAGTCTATTTCTGATAATTAGTCATTGGTAACTGTGCATTTTAACTATGGTAACAGTATAATCTACAATTACGACTGATCAAAATGAAATCACAAGTTATTTTTATTACCTTTCATACAACACAGTAACAGTTTCTCATAAATATGGTTAACTCCTGTGGACATGATGTCCTCCTTTGCACAGAGCAGTGCATGCAGCAAATCACAAACCTCTTCAGTCAAATCAGTTTTGAATATTGCTGTCCCTTATTTATTTATTAATTAATTTATTTATTTACTGGTTTCCAAACGTATCTGTCTGACTGAAGCACAGCTAGGGTCGGAATGAAAACACAATCTGATTAATTTACATGGGGGGTGACTTGCGCGCTTGTTCGACGCAGTCCATGCAGCTGAGAAAAAGAAGATCCGACTTAATTATTCATTTGATCAGTCGTGTTTTCACAACATCTGGCTTCATTTTCCAAATGAAATGGGATAACAGACATGTTCTGTGATGTGCATCTTAATGAGGTTGATTAATGGTATCTGTCTCCTTTGATCTGTGAAGGTGTCAGCGTGAAGGTCAGTATCTCAGATCTATTGGCATTTTCTAGTCCAGACAGTTAGCAAGCCAACACAGCTTTAAAAGGGCTCTGTGCAGGAAACGAATCCCCTCATGCTGTTGCCCAGAATAACCCAGAAAAAAAAAAAAACAGATAATCACGTGTACGGCCAGAGGTTTAAACCCTTTTGGATTACCTCTGGCAATCTCAATCTGTTATATAGGTCTGTCTGGCGCCAGGATCGTTTTAGCCATAGATGCTTTATTTTAAAGTTTTGATCTGTTTACTGCTGATGTAAAATATAGCAGAATTTGTGAATAAACCTAAATACAACTTAAATGCTCTGTGCAGGAATTCATTTTGCCCTTATATCTCTTCTGATAAAGAAGGTCTATCCATTGAATGTCTGTGGTAACAGATAATCCTTTTGAGAACTGGAATAAAATGTTCAATAGCACAAACACTCAAAGCAATTACATTTGTCAGGAAATTTGAGAGGAAAGATTGTTTGTATTCTTTGAATTAACAGTATTTATGAAATAAAGCTGTGAGCTGTTTGGAATCAATGCTGCTTTCAACGGTGTCCACTAGGTGGAGCAAGTGGTACAAATTTGGAAGGTGACACGAACATTCTGTTCACAACAGCTGAGGGTTCAGACGTTCTGAATGTTCAACAGCTCTACAGTTAAAACGTCTAGTTTTTTTTTTCTTACACATTTTTAAACTATTAACTGGTTCAAGAGCCATCTCACTACTGAGTTTTACTAACTGAAAAAAATCCTAAGACAATACTCAGAAGGACAAACAAGAGAAACTATTTCAAGTTTGAACGCTTTAATTAGATTGGTATGACAGCCTTTACAGATACGAATACAATGGGCTTTCAAAGCCTCCACAAAAGCTTCCAGAGTGAGTTAAATCTGATTGTCCTCTTACTTAGACTACTGGAACACTTTCATATGCACGCAGAGTTTTTGAAATTTTAATTTCTTTTAGTTTGGACTTTAGTTTGAAATTCTTATTCATACTCACTCTCTCGGTCTGTCTAATACTGTTGTGGCTGTTATGTTATTGTTGCTTTCATTGTTGTACTTAACCACTGACTGTCAGAGTGACAAAGCTTGGTAATGGTGATTTTGCAAGACTCCAAAGTATTCAAGCCAATCAGGAAATGTTCAAATCTATTGAGCAACGCAATACTTCAGGTAAAAGAAAAATGCAGGAGATTCTTCCCCTGCATAAGGATTTCTCAATTCAAGTATTGATGAATCTTCTCACAGCATAGTCAATAAACATCCCCTAAATGCACACCAGGCAAAACTGAACTGCTGAATCATTCTTATTTGAGAATGCGAGTGCACACTGACAAGCTGTGATGGAGCAATATTAACTGTCCTGCAATTAGCAAGTGCATTTTTCTTAAACATAGAAGTGTTAGCAGAAGTGAAGGAAAACAATCAACTCGAAAGTATATTCTAACAAGAGCAAGTTTTGAACTCCCAAAACATAAGAACAAAATTCAGTTCAGTTAGTGATGGGCAAGAGAGGTCCTGTAATCCTATGGAAGTGCTCTGTGTGTGTGTGTGTGTGTGTGTGTGTGTGTGTGTGTGTGTGTGTGTGTGTGTGTGTGTGTGTGTGCGTGCGTGCGTGTGTGTGTACGTGTTACAGGGTTTGTGTCAAGCCTCCTAAATTGCATCTCTACTGGGACATTTTGGAACATGCCCTCATGTCACATGGGGAATACATAATATTCTACAAGCTCTTATTAGCCCCAGACTGCTGATCAAAACTCGAAAAATCTGAAAGGAGGGTAGGGATGAAACACAAGTTTTGGACGGTGTGATTATCTCTGCGGGGGAATTGTTATGAGGTGCAGAGGGCGATGCATGTAATAAAGCTTCAACTGCTTCCTCCCTCACATCCCTTCTTTCTGCCTCTGGTTTTTGAGGTGGAGCCTGTTAAATACCCCGACTTCTTCTGAAAGAATTGAGGGACAGGCAGACTTAGAGAATTACTGAGGTCAATGTAGTGTGTTATAACACGACTTGAGTCACTTTTATCTCGACACATATAAGTCCGGTGATTTCTTAAAGCTGTTATTTTTTTAATGAGGATAATTTCCTCACCTGTATCTTCTAGTATCTACCACTGACGGATTTGGAAATATGAACCGAATAATCTTGACCACTCTTTTGTCCATGGTTTTGGCCGAAAAATCACCGAGGCTGAAATTCACTGCGCAAGGTGGGTGGATTGATTTAGCAAGATCGTTTTGATTTTTAAACAATTCACCATTTACATCACTTGCGATCAATTCTGGAACTGCTTTATGTTTAGCAAGATAGAAACGTTTCGTTTGTTTACGTTTTTGCTTACCTCTCTGAAGTACCTAGGCAATGAATAATGGGTTTCACATCACACGCAGGTATTCTATATGGTGGATTAGTGTATGGTGGATTAATAAACCTGTCTGTAGGGAGAAACGTGTAGTGCGAAAGGTGTCATATGAATCTTTCATATGAGGGTATTCTGAATGCTTGGTACGTGTCCGTAGGACCACAAAATTGATTATGTTAAGTCAGATCTGACTCAAAGCTGGATTAAGGTGAAAACAGAGAAATAGCTTTTCCTTCCTAAATTATGGTTATAGTGAAACGTTGCATTTGAAGTTTTTCTGAAAACGTGCGAGGTAATGAGATCGGTCAATGTCCTGGTTCCTTCTATGAAAGATCTGACGATTTCAGCACACCATTTTATTCGCGATAGCTATTAGTTGTGAATTTTAGAACAGGCTTCAACCGACCACAGTGAAGAAACTGGTCAATAGTGACTCGGTCAATACAGTGACGACATTGCCGTAGCCTACTGGTTCCCAATTTCAGATATCTGCTGCTTAATACATCTCTATTAACACTGACGGAGATGTGGGGTTCAAACGAGGATATTGCGATGACATGTGTGGCTTCGTAGTCATGGAAACATACAGTGAACATAAGTGCGTTCTTAACCAATCCGTAAACTGCCAAGAAAAAAGTAATTTTCTCAAGTTCATACTTCTAATCTATTTCAATAAAATAACACATCAATCAAACTCGCGCAAATTTGCTATAAAAACTGTTTCTGCAGAAACAGCCTAAAATGTATGCTATGGATGCTTTAATCGGTGTATATCCATGATAAACAGAAGCACAGCAGAGAGGCATAGCATAATTTTGTAATGTTGCGTTTCGAGCAGACTTAGCTCGCTCTGCAGAGCTGCAATGCAGGTGCACGAGCTAAAGCACACGAGCTAAAAGGGATGATGGCACTGCCGCAGCGGAGGTACTTTGAAGACATAGCAGCGAAACATGCGACCCGAATACACACACACACACACACACACACGCAGACGAGAGACAGAGAGAGAGAGAGCGAGAGAGAGAGAGAGAGAGAGAGAGAGACCAATGAGAACATAGCCTGTGGAAAATTCCACAAATGAAACTCACGCTTATTTATGCACATCACGCAATCACATTTTACAAAGAGCTCTCAGTTAACAGCTACGAAAAGAATCAGGGTCAAACATGCCGCTGTTGTAACTACAGTACAACGACACAATCAGTATGATATTTAAACCATTAACAGGACTGAAAGCATAAAAATAATCCACAAAGAACCACTCTAGCATGAAAATAAGAGGCATAAGAAAAAACAAACAGGAAAATGTTTTTTGGTAATGTCAGAGATAAAAGACCCCCTATTGTCCGGACTTATTTCAGCACCACGGACAGCGCAGGATGCACTTTCGTAGCGGCTCGTTGGTATTGTTAGAACTCCTTCCATAGAGCGAAAGACATTTCACGGTCTGATGGTTTTAGCTTGATTATACATAAGTTACGACACAATAGACTACAACTGAACAGTATACTCTCTAGAATATCATAAATGTACCTTTAAACCTTTAAATGAATTCTTTGGAATAGAAATTATTCCTAAAAAAAAAAAAAGACTTCAATCGGTCATGTCTCGAGAAAAACGACATTAAGTGGAAGATCAAGGGCTTAACATGTCATTTCAGAATATGGGGCCGCAGCCTGTAGATGGTACAAGTCATTCTTGTTGCAGTCAAATAATAATAGCACCGAACTGTATCCTTTGTTTTTGGATATTCTCAAATGATATGACGTCAACGCATTTTCAATTCACAAGTTTTCTTGATAAAGTTGACTCGAGAAGTCACTGACACGCATTTATTCACTGACCCTCTTTGCACCGGCTTTCAGAGCAAGCCAAGTTTCACTTCAAGAAACCTGAGAACTACATGACAATTTACCACCAGGAGGGAAGTGACATCCTCTACGTGGGGGGGCAGGGTGTTATCTACACGTTGAAATTCATGGACAACGAAGTCAGGGATACGCAGGTAGGGGGCTGATTCACGAAGTAATCCAACGCCAAACAGGTAGTTTCACTGTCTTACCTACAACAGTAGTGGATATAAACAGCACATAGGCCTATATAAAGAGCAAGAAAATATTATTTATTCACGAGAGGAAAAGAAAATGCGAAATCTATCAAAAAAAATTTCCACAATATTTGAGGAACTACTTTCGTTAAAGTAATGGGCATTTGTGGTAAAAACATCAGATAATAGAGGCAGTTCTCTGCTTAAACATGCATCTTATCACTGAGAGGCTTTTCACTGATTCTTTGTATTCTGATCACTCCGGTAGCGACATTAGCAAGAGGTGATTTTCAAGTGAGTGCCTGATGAGTTATTATGGCAGTGTCTGTCTGCTTATGAATACAGATTCCAGTCGCGGTAGACGAAAGTGCCAAAGGAAACTGTCTCTCGAGATCAGTGTTGCCACAGGTAGGTGGCTCCCTACATCATGACTAGCGTGACCGTTGCATTGCAACGCTCTCTACAACAGAACAAATTGGATGAGTAATACTCTGCCCCGTGGCCTAATTTTGATTAGAATAGAGGCGGGCATACGGGATCAACGGTACATCATTCATTTTAGACAAAATGGGGCTATTTTGTAGGTTAATAACAAGAGCAGTAGGCCTACTTTTCTTTTTTAATGAGCTCTTGTGAGAGAGAGATTAAAAAGAGAAATGTGATATCTTATGTTATGATGCTAATTGTTTTACTTCATCGCTTCATTATTCAAATCTGCAATACAGAGTCCGTCTGGAAGAGAGAGGAGACTGTGTGTTCGTTACATACGCTTCAATAGTTATTTGAGTATTTAGGAGCACTGCTGCGTGTTAGACACTTCGTTATTGAAATTTGAGGTCATGCCTATAAGAGTTTGAGTTCTAATGTAAAATCTCTGTCTGCTTTAAGCTGGAGTGCGACAATTTCATCACTGTCATTGAGAAAATCAATGATACATTCGTGGTGTGTGGGACAAACGCAGGATCCCCTAAATGCTGGCTATTGGTAAGCTTTCTCATTTTGTTTTCAGGATATGAAATCTGTTGATCATATTCAACAGACTTAGAGATAAAAAAAATATATACCATTTTTCATCCCCCTAAATACTGTAATCAGATGTAGGCTGACCTATACATATACACATTTAATTTCACAGTTCAGTTGATTTAGCCTGTCTGTTTTTGCTTACATCTCCCTGTTTTGCAAATTCCCATGAGTTCTGTTTGCCCCACATTCTAAGCCTTTCAAATGTTTGTAAAAGACATAATAGTCATTGCTTTATGGTTATTTGGGATTAGAGTCTGTTTTTAATTTGATCCTACTCTTCCTGTAGGTCAATAACACTGTGCTTACTGACATACCTCAAAATGGCCTGATGACATCAGCCACTGATATTTCTCCCCCCTCCCCCTCCCAAAGGTTCATCAGCCTCTCAGCAGGTAGGAGAGAGAAAGTAGATCAACCAGAAACGGCTCCATTTCTGCAAATAGATCTCCCTCTGTCAGAGCAGAGAGTGATGAAAAACTATTACAGTCATACAAAGTCAATGAATTTATCAGTTAGCGGCAGAAGGCTACAACAAAAAGTGAAACAGAGGAGACAGGAACTTAACACAAAACGTGAAAGGAGCAAATTGTAAAATAAAAAAACAGGAAAAAAAAAAGAAAGCATTTCTGAATTTGCAAAATAATCTCTCTTGCGTCATTTGTAATTTGTTTGCCCAGTGGTACTGCAGAATAACAGTAGGGTCTGTCTTCTATGCACATCATTTAATTCAGTAAAATTCTCTGTCTTTCTTTTGTAAGCTTGCTTTGATGAGAAAAAGAAAGCGCATTTGTATAAAATCTTTCCTACTGTCGCTGTTTCACAGATGGGAGTCTGTACTCTGCTATGTCTGCGGTATCGAGGCAGCCTGGATCCATCAGAAGAACCTACAGCACCAACAAGCTGCTAAAGACTGAGAACAAATGGCTGCTAAGTAAGTGAGCTCATCTCTAAATGGTGTCCTGCTGACCCCCAGAATGGGAGAGTTGGGTAGGGAGATTGATATGTGATGGATGTCACGAGTGAACCTCGGGTTTAAATGGAAAACCACAAGATTGGGTTTGGTTGGATTGATGCGTTCAAGAAGTCCCAGAGGGACACTGTTTGGGGCTGCATGACTTCATAGGATTGATTGTTCTCGGTAACTCATTGCTGTGTTCTCTGGTGGTATAGATCCTCAGTTTGCTGGAGCGGCGGTGATCCCAGCATCAGAGAAACATAGGGAAGAGATCTTCTTTTTCTTCAGTGAGATCAATAAGACGGTCAGCGTGGATGAGGAGCCCTACAGAGCTCACATTGGACGAGTCTGCATGGTAGTAATTTCTGATGTCAGACTAATAACGCTGTCAAGCAAATGATAATATAAATTGTAAATTGCTCTATGTTAATTTCCTAAAGGCAGTAGCGACACAAGAGCATCCTGTAATTTGACATTTCCCAATCCTGCTTCTGTTCCTGCACATTTTAAGGCTCTCCCTGCCATACAACATCAGCTTGAGCTAATCAAGGACTGGATGTTTAGCTAATGAGTCGAATCACTAGAGTTGTTGGAGCAGTAAAATGCTATAACGGATGATGACTTGTAATATTTGCATTATTCCGTCTCATGCTCAGCAGTTAGATGATAACAGATCAGGCAACATGGTGCAGTGACTGGTCTCTCTGAGTATCCCTGATCTCCAGTGTTTGTCTGTTCATGTCTGTGTGTATGTGCATGTATGTGTGCATGCACTCGTGCATGTGTGTGTGTGTGTGTGGTTCAGCTTGATGAAGGAGGTACGAAGAACCTGTTGCCAGACTCCTGGACCACCTTTCTTAAGGCAAGAGTAATGTGTGGAACACCAAGTATGCCTCAGCAGTATAACAACATCAGACGCACGTTTGTGCTGACAGCCCAGGAGAAGACTGGGGTTATGTATGGCCTCTTTTCTAACGCTTGGTAAGTTTGATTTATCTGACAATGAACCATTTGTCACTTACTGAGAGCAAATGTCTCTCTACCTGGAGAGCCTCCAATCTACAGCACTGGAGCTGTAACACCCACGAATCAGTTAGTTCAATATATATAATCCGTTTGTCATATTTTATTTTTTAATTCATGTAATTTATATAATTATGTTTCAATATAATATCATTTTTTCCACATCATAATTGTATATCCATGTATATCATTTTCTCATATTTTGTTCCTCTGTTATGCAAAGGGACACAACTGTGGTGTGTGCATATTCCATCGAAGACATTGATCAGGCCTTCTCTACATCTAAACTGAAAGGTTACAACAGCCCACTGACAGGACACAGACCAGGAACGGTAAAGATCACCCACCTAGAAACTTAACCAAAATCAAAACATTTCCTTAGCATTTCCCTTCCTTAGAATAAAACATTGTATTGTTTCACAAATGTGAACCCTCAAATAACTCTTAAAAGAAAACATACTGCATAAATCAGTATTAAACACAACAACAACAATGACAACAACAGCAACTACAAGCAGTTCCTTTATGGTCCCTAACATTTTTCTTCAGTGTGCCTTCAAGAATTTGCCGGCCAACCAGTATCAAAAGAACCTGGAGGTGATAAAGGACCACCCAGAGATTGAGGATGTGATCAGGCCAGTGGGAGGGGCACCTTTGGACTTGCCCACAGACGACCACTTCACATATGTCGTGGCTGATACCGTCCTAGCCGTTAATGACGAGCATTACTCTGTCATTTACCTGGGAACAGGTGAGAGAGTGGGGGAACAAAAACCCAACTGGTTAGGTTGGTCAGAAAAATACATGATGTAACAATGGCAGCCATTTCCTGTTGTCAGTAAATAATGGATTGACCATGAAGTACGGAGCACCTTGGTTTTTTAATCGGCTCTTGACACTGAAGAATGACACTAATTTGTTCTCTGTCTCCACAGAGCAGGGGAAGGTCCTTAAAGTGCTGCATACCATCGATGAGGCATTCATCATATCTCAGTATTCCCTGTTCCGTAGTGAGGGGCCAGTCTTAAACATGGCCATTGACTCCCAGAAGGTAAAATTGCCAATGCACTCCTCTCTTCTCCTGAAGAAAAAATTACTAACAAAAGTACTTAACACATTTACAGCACTGACTCTGAAACAGGTGACAACTTTTCAGTCAGCAGTTTCAAACTCAAATCCTAAATCATAATGAAAGGAAATATTTAGTTGTAAACGAGCATAATTATTTCAGGCAGAATGAAATTTGAAAATAAATTTAGCATGTGATTGGCATCATCGTAATTGCAACTCTTTAACTCACACTGTTGGTCTGACCCCCATTTTTTTAATTGTTGTTTTCTTTTTTTGGCCTTTTTTTATCAGGGTCACCTCTATATTGGCACAGCCACGGAGGTCCAGAGAATCCAGTTGGCTGACTGTGGTCGCTATGGAGACAGTTGCCGGGAGTGCATCCTCTCTCGAGACCCTTACTGTGGGTGGGACACAGCCAGGAAGAAGTGCACAGCCATTCCAAAAGACTATAACATCAGCTCTGGGTATTGGGAGTTAATGATTTCAAAACCAGCCTCAGAAAGCATTCAGATCTTTGGGGGTTTTTTTCATGATTTGTCAGTGCTAATTCTTATATGTCTTGTTTCTGTGAATGAAAGGACAATCATCCAGAGCCTTGAGCAATCCAATGCCTCTGTTTGTGGAGAGACTGCAAGTGAGTCCAGCACATACGTCACATAGGATTTCTGTCTGTAGATTTTCATTTGAGTTATGTTAGAATTCTGGATCAGAAATGCACATGATTTGTATTCCACTGACCAAAGAGAGAACTTCATTATGAACCATGAGGGGGAAAAATGTCAGAAAATAACACATCAGAGAAAGAGAATAATAATGATGATGATAACAGTAATTGTAATACCAGCAAAGTATGATCAGAGTTTTTCCAAACAGCATCAATGAATCAGATATGGGCCTCGGTTCAGAACCAACAGATGAAGTGGATTTTGGGGTTTATCTAGTTACCCCAAGGAAAATGTTTCAAGATTAAAAGCCTCCAGACTTGAAAAAGCATGCAGTAATGAACCTTGACTCTTTTTTTTTTTTTTTTTTTTTTTACTCTCTTAGCTCTGAAGAGCCGTAAAACAGTGCCCAAAGAAGTAATACTGAGTCCAGATGGCCCCGTTCTGCTACCCTGCCCTGTGCACTCCTACCATGCCACCTACCGATGGGAGAAAGATAACTGTGTGAAGCACTACCCCTGCACCATTTCTGGAACCTCTTGTGTTCTGGGGCCTACACCTGACCTGCAGCTGGACCAGGGGGTGTTCCGTTGCATGGCCACAGAGGACGGGTTAAAGCAGGAGGTGGTGTCCTACCGGTTGGTGTTCAACAGCGGTCCTCTACCGGCTTCCTTTGCATCCACCCTAGCTCCCTCTCTACTGCTGGCTGCAGCCACCCTTTGGCTGCTGTAGACGTGGCCGAATCATGAGATGAGCGTTTCAGAGAGAATTTTCAGATACCAAGGCTAGGTTTACAGAGCATGATTATGTAGGCAAGTGCGAATGTCGTTAAGACAAGCACAGCTGGTCTCCGTGTGGCCTTAAATCACGTGTTATTCTCGTTTTTCACCATTCAGAATTTAAAGCTACATCTCTGCTGTACTTAAGAGCCTTGGGAAAAAAAAAAACTGGAGAGCAATCAGTTTTGCCATCTTCATATCAAGCTTAGGCTACACAGGAATACAGGAAATTATGTTGTTAAAATATGTTGTGGTATTTGCCAAATAGTGAAGTATATAGCCACATCATCTAACATAAAGGATTTGCACTTGAAAACACACACACACACACACAAACACGCTTACATCATTTCTGGTCATACATAAGTAATTTCAATGCATTTGACTGCTTTGCGAGCCTAGCCCTGGGTTAGTAGGCCAGGTCAGATTTTTTAGTTTCATACCCTGTCTGTGCATTGTGACTCTTCCATCTAGAGCTTGAATATTGCTCTAACACAATAAAACATGCTGTTGAAAACTTTTTGATTCTTCTAGGAATATGAGAGATGAAGAAATTCAAAGCCTTAACAACATGCATGAATGGGACTTATCCCTAAGCACAATTTGCAGTTAGAGCAAAAAGGAAGAAAAAAAAAACAAAATCTGGTAGTTTCTTGGCTTGGCACATTAAACAAAGCCTTACTTTAAGGATGACAGCTTTATGAGAGGAAGTGGTGTGGGCACGAATCGAAAGAGGATGCAGCTGTGTTTAAGCAAGGCTTTTCCTGAGCACGGTGGCCTTTTGCCTCCTTTTTCGACTGTATATTTCAATTTCACGGTCCATATGCCCCATATTTTTTCCATAACAATGTATTTGAAATCAACATTAAAGAAGGCCAAATAAGCTTGCATAGATGAAAAGTAGATTTGCATTTTTTTAATTGCTGCAAAAAAAAAAGCTTGTGGTTGTGTATTGATATTACTTATTGTATTATTGTAATTTTATTGTTCTGCAAATGCTGATTTCCACCATCGCTGCCTATCTGTACGGAAAGTATTCCTGCTGGTAAAATGTTTTATACAGTACTTGTGCAATGACGTCCCCCTCTGGCCATTAAGACCATCTTTTTGGAGGGCAAATCATTCATAGTGTGAAGGAAGAAAAAAGAAAAATTACGTTTCCATGTGTCATTTTTGTCTCATTCTATATTTTGGTCTATGTCATTCACTCATCTGGAACACTGTACTGGAGCCACACACTAGAGAGAACCCCCACCCCCCATCCCCGCCCCCAAATGTGCCAAAAACTAATGCTTTAAATATGAACGAGGACTGATTCTTTTACTCCCATAACCATCTCTCTCTGTGCAGCTGCCCCCGAATAAAGCTAAATATATTTGTCCTTATTCATTTTAGCCATCACTTAAAGACGGTATTGACTGCTGAGCCATATTTGTAGATGTGTTAGAGCTTGCCAGTAAATGTAGTTGATATTGTTTGTTTTAACATCTGAAAGAAAAAAAAAAAAGAAAGAAAAACTCTGTGTTTTCAGCTTCTCAGTGTTTTCTATGTCGATTTTGACCACCTGTCTGCTTCAGAGTGCTCTCTGTGCAAGCTGTGCCTGCCTGTGCCATCATGCCTGTGCTTGACTCCGTGAACTGTGTCTAAGCCAAAACAATCCGAGAAATGTGAGTGTAATGCGTATAAATATATTGCACTGTGCAAGGAAACCTATATGTGCTGACTGCATTATAAAAGCCAACCATGAAATCCCACCACCTGCACGCTGAATATAAGAGCTGCCCCCCCCCCCCCCCGCCTTTTTTTTTCCTACTCTCTCTTGCTACCTAGCATTCCTGTGACAGCCCTGAGGTCTGATCTGCCGTTTGCATAACAGGGAATTGAATGTGCCAAATGTCTAACTGCCTCATTACCCTAATGCTTCTGCTCACTTTGCAATATGCTTGTATGCCAGATATATCCCTCTCTAACTCACATTCACGTAAACTGCAAATGTTCCACGTACTTACCCACTCACAGAAGCATTCGGTTACTAACAAAGGAAGATTTTTGACAACAGCTAGATCCAGATTATATAGTCTTTGAACAACATATGAGCAACTATATCAACTTTTATCACATTATTATTATTATTATTATTATTATTATTATTATTATTATTACTTACATGCTTACTTACTTACCTACTTACTTACTTACTTTTTTGTGGAAATTACAAATAGAATAGGAGACTTTTTTGGAAGTGGATGTCTCTGGAGGTGAATCCAGCATGTTTTGGGTTTGTTTATAATTTTATTTTTTAATTATTAGTTTACGGTCTTGTTGTATGTGGGTGTGTGCACCAAGTCTTTCTTTTTGAATCTGTGAAAGACCGCTTTCATGGCAGGGATCCTTAACATTATACCGTACAAAAAAAAAAAAGGTGTTATTTACCCGTTAATAATATGCATCTCTTTAATAATACACATCTCTTTCATGCAGTTGTACTGTGAAGATCAGCTTTTGAAAACATTTAATTCCCTATGTAACCAAGACTTAACCATGTCTCTGGGCTTTCACATGTTTTAACTTCCCCATTAAAATCTCAGTTCTTCCAAGCTTATTTCACAATGTAATGGAGAGGGCCAACAAACATCTGATAATGAAATGACATACATATTTGTAACTGTACCACTACTTGTATCAGGTGGCTCTGGTCAAGACTATTGTGTTATTGTTTCCAAGTGATACCTGGAGTCTAGATGGTTCTGTTATCTGTTTTGCCCCAAATGGAATAATGCTAAAAAAAAAAAAATGTTGCAAGGCAAAGATGATGAAATATACTTGCCAAATTTCAAAGCCTAACATTTTTTTTAAAGATGAATGTCAAAATATTAAAAACCAATACATATATACTGTAAAATATCTTAAGAAATGTCATGTTTCCCTTTACTGAACATGTGAAGTGAAATGATTAAACCATGAATACAAAAAGGTCTTGGTTGTTCACGGAGTTTTATTGTCATGTGTGTAAATTAAGTCAAATTACAACTGTAAGGTACAGAGGAAGTATAGAATCATTCATATGTAGTTATTTTCTAGTGTGCCCCCATGGTAGCTGTAAATGTATTGGTTTTACGTGCAACACATTACACCTTCTTAAAAACGTTTTTACAAAACCCGTGAACTGTGCTAGGGGAAATGAGTTTATGCGTCCGGTAGGGGTAAACTTGATTTGTCGCAGAGAAGATTTCAGACAAACGGAAACAAACTCAAGATGTCTTTAGAAAGTTTAGAAAGCGAACTAAAAGAAAACAAAGCTTGAGTCTGCAATCACCACAGAAATGAGTAAATCATACAGAAACCACAGTGAGCAAACGGAAAAACAGACCCGTGGCAGAACACTGAGATTCCCACCATGAGTCAATCCGAACTTCAGGAAGCCTGCCAGGCGGAGTCTGTTGGGAGCTAATGCTGAACTGCGGCTAGGAACGTGAATTAGATCATCACGGAACAAGCCAGCTCATGTTACTACAGCAGCGTCACGTTTCTCAGCGCTGCGGCAAAAATAAACAGAACAGCTATGGGATGTTCTTAGTAGAATTTGTACTTTTAGAGAGTAACTCAAAAGTAATGAGTAGTGAGATTACTTTTTAAAATGAGTAACGAGTAAATTTATCCCATTACAATTTAAAGTAGCCTAATTGGTTACTTACAACTAATTACTTTTTTTTTTGAAGTAACTATACCCCAACACTGGTCATGGCCAACGTTGAGACCAGTGATGTAACAAACACTTCACCATGAAAATGCCTAAACACAGATAAGCAAGTATAAATACACCAGCATACGACACAAATGCCACAAACAGCGATTTCTCCCCAACGGGCTTCCGAAGGTATACTTTTTTCAACTAAATGATCGTGTGTCCAGTGGTAAACATAAGACGCCAATGCTGATCTCGAAAAGCTATAAATGTCGATTGTACCTCAAACGTAATGAGTTTTTGATTGACAATAGGGGAGCGAGTTAGTCTCGAGGCCGCGCGTCCATTTCAGCGAGGGAAAATCGTCGCTTACAGGAGAGAATATTGATCTCCAGTTTTGTGATGAGTAAGTCTTCCAGGCCCTTTACAAATCCACGTGAGCTGCAATCAATTGCCCCTGATAAATGGGGAGCCAAAAGTCATCCCGACCCCCGTTTATCTGGGTCAAGTCCTGAGTTCGTTTACCTCATGAAGACAAGGTAACACATGAAACTGAGCCACCTGAACATTGATTAGACGCCCGCTAATCCGCCTGTAACAACATCGAATCTTTTGGTGGCTGCCCTTCACCCTCATAGCAATAGCCTACTCTGGAATAACAGTTATATTGTGCTGGTGTTAGAATTGAGTGTGCAATGAAATTGCGTAGGTGAGTCATATGAACCGAATACAGCTGTGTCATGACTGCGCTTTCTTGGCGCATATTAAGAGCAAAAGTTGGGCTATCCCTCAACACTCCTCTATTTTGATCACGTTGGATTTTAAGAACTACTGACATCACCAGCGTTAGTATAACATTGTTCGCTTTGTCGAATGGTAACTGCACAATGTGGACTACTCAACCACCCACTTATACGACTCGCCTGTGAATCTCTTCAACTCATCTCACATTCCTAAGTTTTTTGTTTTTGTTGTGGTTTGTTTTGTTGTTTTTTTTCACTAAAAGCACAGTTTTTACGAGAACACACGACAGTTTGCCTGTTTTATACCAACTCTCTGCCCTGTCCGTCATTCATTCCTATATCATCAGTTTTGAAACGGGGTACAATTTTTGACAAACTTCGCCAGCTTACCGGTAAGCAGTATTGTGTTAAAATAGGCTATTTAATGTGTTTTTGCTCTTTTAATAGGTTAATGTGACAAAACATACCACATAGAATGGCTATAGAATAATAAATGTATGTGAAATTGAGACTGCATGATGTTACAGCCGTATATACATTATCTGCTCGCGGCTGAGCTAAAAATCACTAGAACGCAAAAGACAGAACCATCGGTACCCGTCACTGTGCTGCTTTACACAACAGTGTCCATTACTTTGTTTTGTTTATAACTTAATCTTTATAACTTTTTCGCTTCCAGAACAAGTGTTACATGAGTGTCTACCGTAAAAATGAGATTATGGCGGTGGTTCTTTTGAGGTGCTTGATACAACTTGAAGTATCTTTTTTAACTGAAAATTAAGTGATGTTTTCTTACAGTCTCTTCATCAAACATAACGTTCATTCACTTATTCACTCATTCTCTCACTCACTCACTGCGTGGAATTTTGGGCAAAAGTCACTTTGTCTGTGGTCTCTCACAGTTTCATAAACTGCAAGAAACTCAGATAAAAATCAAGTGATGAAAAAGCAACAATTTTATGATCAAGACAATCATTCAGTTGCCTTGTCTCCAGAGGAGTTTCCTCTGTTACCCGACTCAAAGACTTAAAGATAGAGTATAAGGAGTTCAGTCAAACTATAAGAAAATATTTGTAGTTAACAGTGCCATGATTTCTGTGCATCTCATGCAGAGTAAATAATAGAAGCTACGCCTAAAGGCAATATGATGTAACAGAATGGAAATCATTCAAGAAATGTGATTCTCCTTTTTTAACGACAAGTTTTTTTTTCTCGTTTTTTTCCCCTAGGTGATAACCATTTGCTGTAAATGTGTAACACATGAATTCACAATTCTCTAGTTTCTCTACATTTGAAATGCTACTTTACACTTCAGTAATAGAGAAACTGGCACAGAGTGAGATGCTTCCCAAGCTTCAAGAGTCTCTGATAAATGAACCATGGTCATAAAATCCATTCTAATTTAAATAGGGAGCCAGGAGGCATGTATTTGTATGTGCCTGTTCTTTTGATTAAGGCCGTTTTAATCCTGGTTTCAGGTTGTATCTTGTTTTGTTCTCACTGTCTATTTGAACAATTTCCCCGAATTTCTTTAAATATTTGTTCCAGTTAGTCATTCCAAGATAACATTTAATAACATTTAATACACTGGTATCACTCTTGTTATTTATTAAAAGAAATATTACTCTCAGACAAAGCTCTTTTGTTCAGATGCTGAAGAAAACATATTTGCTTGACCCATCTGAATGTCAGATATCTACCCGTGCCTGAAAATCAGGAACTAACATCTTTTTTTTGGTTAATAGCCAACCTACAGACCAGTCATGCTTTTTGAGGTTGTGCTCTCTGTTGTCTGTCAGGTCACAGAGGCTGATTGTTTTCATTTGAACACAAGAGAGACATAATTGGGCATTTTCCAACAAGTCTTGGTTGGATTATTAATCACTCTTAAATCAGTGACACAGTGTTCTGTAATTCAGTCATGACTTCATTTTTTTTGTATGCGTGTTGTAATTCGTGATGCAAGGCTAATTATTACTCATCAGTGTCAAGGGCCTTAGTCATGATGCAGTTGTAACATTTCTCAGTTCCTGAACAGTCAAAATTAAATTACAGTGATGACTGACATGTATACTAATGAAAATAGTGGATTAATAACTGACTCATTAATGATTTTAATGGTGAGACAAGGATGCATATTTAAACCTTTTAATGTATGGAAGCCAAAAACGTCTCTGAAAGTGCTGTACCATCACCATGATAGTGGAAATGCCAATCAATTTGGAAGGGAGTTGTAGCTATGAATTTGCATCCGGATAGAGTTCTGCATTTCTCAAACCATTTTCCAAGCAGTTTAACAAACTAGACAATCTAAATTCTCTTTCGTTTTAAATTTACATTTTAAAAGGAAGAAAGAAAATTAACCACTCTCAGAAGTTTGTTTTGGTAGAATGGGTCAAGGGATCAGTGAGCGCTCACCTTAAGTAGAATATGAGAGGACAAACATGAGATTTGTAGATAAATGAACTAAGTTCAAGCAGAAGGAAAACGAATGATGACCTCAAAGGGTTATAAACAGTTCCTGTGTAATGGAAAGGGAGACATGGAAGTCTAAACATTTGCCTCACCACACCTGGCAGAATTTCAACCACAGGAGTACTGTTTGTCAAACTTGGCAATAAAACGTGGCTTAATGTTTGCAAAGAAGTAATGAAACCACAAGTTATCCCCCCAAGTATAAACAAGCGCTGTGATATGCAGACTTAAACTGTCCTGCTGAACATTGTACCTGTGTTTACTAATATGGAAAACTGGTAGTACAAATTTTTGAACAACTCCTGCTATTTGTCCTCATGTTTAAACCTCAGCATACTGCCGCCAAGATATGAGCACTTCTTCTGAGGAAAGGTAACACAATTTAAAAGATGAATGACTGACTAAATGATAGACTTGTAATATTTTTTTATAAATATGAGGTCTGATGTGTATGTCACATGATCTTGTAGATATATATATGCTATGAGCGCAGTCTGCATTTGTACACCTTCATATCTTTGCCAGTCTACACAAACCTTGTAACTTAATTTTTTACTTTTATTATTATCACCATTAAAATTGGAAAAAATAAAGTTGAAGTAATACTTACCTGAATATATAATGACAATTAGGAGAGTAAAAGTTTTCCATTACTCCTGAAAAGTGATATCTTTGGAAATGCAGGGTTTCTGCATAGGCACCCATGCTGTTGATAGCTGTTGTTTATAATGATACTGTATACTGGAATATAAAGGTTAGTGTAGTCATCAAGAAGTTGGTAAAATCGAGCAGGAATTTTTTAATGAATTTTAATTGAATATAAAAAGTTTATTTATGTATGGGAGTATGTTATATGATGCCTGAATCACAGTTTATGTAAAGTATACTGATTTCCTTGGAAAAGTTAATAAATTAAGAGGGAATGGGTTTGAATATGTCTTATAGTGGAACCATGGTCTTATGCAATAAGTATGTGTGTTTCTCGTTTCTTACATTGGTAAACCTTGAGAGAAAAGACTTAGATATAACACATGTTCGTTTATGGTGACATTTAGTCATCATTTGAAAGTGACCCTTTTCCCAAAGCCAAGTCAGTGAGACAATCCAATTTATTCACTTATTTTGGTGTATTTGTGTTTGGTACAGTCATTTGCGGATGGAAGGCAGTACGGATTTGAAAGTTATGAACCAAGTAAAATAGCTGTTTCTTTTATATTTACATTGTTATCATAGCTCCAGATTGGTTACCTACATACTCAACTGTTTTGTTACATTACTCTCTAAGCCATAATCATATAGAATACAATAATTTACCTTTACACCCATTACAACAAAGAAATATGTTATAACTGACTCATAATGAAAGTTATGATGAAAGTCATTTATTTGATTGTTCATGTTAAATGATAGAAAAGTTACTGATAGAAAGTTATTCTGTCTGCTCTTCTCCCTCACAGATGTCAATGGCAGAGAAAAGGCAAACATTGATTGCTCTGTTCAGTCTTTTGCTCAGCGTCCATGGATTTTTGTTCATCAGTCCAACTGATGCTAAAAGCCCCTGCCACATATCAGATGATCAGAGTATAGCAGACTGCAAGGGACAACGTCTGGATCGTGTGCCTATCAGTGATCTCCCAGCCTCTTTGACAAAAGTGGATCTCTCCTACAACATCTTGGACGGCATCTATAACCTTGATTTCTCCCACTTGCCTAACTTACGGGTCCTCTTGCTTCAGTACAACAACATATCAGTGATTGAGGATGAAGCCTTCAAGTTCAATCTTTTGTTAGAGGAACTTAACATCTTCAACAACTCTTTGAATGCAATCCCCTCCAAAGCCCTGGCACCTCTTATCAAACTGAAAAACCTAGATATGTCAAATAATTTATACAGTAAAGCTACTCTGGATCTGGAAGTCTTCTCTGCATTCACGTCTCTGAAGGTGCTGTCTATGGGTGGTCCTTTGGTCAAGACTTTGAGGAAAGGTGACCTTGATGCATTGCAAAGCCTTTCACTGAATAAATTTGCAATTAAAACCGGAACTAGTCTAAAACAGTATGAACAAGGGTATTTGGAGCATGTTCAAACAGAGAACATGTGGTTTGATGTGGCCATAGACAACCATCCACATGTGCTGCCTCAGATATTGCAGGACTTGGCAAACAAGACCTTTCGTGTTCTCCGTTTCAGAAACCTTTTTGAATTCACATACTATACAAGCACAGAGGACCTCTTCAGTGGCCTACAATACATTCGGGCTCATGACCTTTTTTTTCACCGTGGTAAGGTCAATGAGAACCTTTTGAGGATGCTCCTGCTGAACATTCAAGTCAGCCCAATTAAATCCCTGATACTTATGTACATTGATTTTGCTCGTTCGCCCACTTTTGTGGACAATGGGAAAGATTCCAGTGTGACAGACCTAGCTTTGGATAGACTTGTGCTTTCGTAAGTGTTTTTTAACACCAATTCTGCAATGTCACTTTCTAAGAATTCAGGGGAAAAAAACTTTTCAGAAATGTCAAAATTCATAAAAATGATCTCTTCATTATGTCTCTCTCTCTCTCTACAGGGACATCAGCAATCCAGACATCCTCCGTTTTGATTGGCGCTTCACTTGGTTTAACAAAATCCGCCACTTGATAATTTGGAATGTCAATTTCAACTCCGTGCCTTGTGATGCTTGGCAAGAAATGGGTGATGTGCAGACACTTGATGTCTCTAAGAACCAACTGAGGAGTAGCTACCTCTACAACCAGCAGTGTAACTACAAGGGCACCATGCCGTCCCTTCACCTCTTTAATCTTAGCAATAATTTCCTAAACAGCCTCAGTGATGTGGCATCACTCACAGGTGAGTTTAAGAGCCTGAAAATCATTGACCTCAGTTACAATCAGCTGGGTTCAGCCGAGGGTGATGCTTGCACCTGGAAGCCAAATATCACCCATTTGTTGGCTCACCATAACCAAATAGTGACCACCAGCTTCAAGTGTCTACCAACCACCTTGGTCTTCCTTGATTTGTCTTACTGCAACCTAGAGCGGGTGGATAAGGACTATTTTGAAAAGGCCAGCAACCTCAGAGAGGTCCGCCTGTCTGGCAACAAGATTAAATTCATTCCTGCAGGCTGGAAGAATCCCAATCTGCAGTCCCTGTCCCTGGATGGCAACTCTTTTGGCCTCATAAACATGGGATTATTCAAAGACATGCCTGGTTTAGTCACTCTGAAGGCAGGGAACAACCCCTACCATTGTACTTGCGATCTTCACAATTTCATCCATGAGACCACGTCCAAAGGCAAGGTTAAAATCATCGACTGGCCTGAAAACTACAAGTGTTACCACCCAGAGGCTTTGCTTGATACGATGGTTTCAAAGTACTTCCCTGGCCATGTGGCTTGTGACATAAGACTTGTCATAATAATCTCTGTGGCAACAACCTCTGTGGTTGTTTTGGCCATCATGTTGGTATGCTACGTTTTCAACATCCCCTGGTATGCTAAAGCCTCATATCAGATCATCAGAGCCAAATATCGGGCCCATAAGGAAGGAGCGGGCCCATCAGTACACTATGCTTTCCATGCGTTTATCTCCTACAGTCACGCTGATGCTGACTGGGTGAGAGACCATCTTCTCACATGTCTGGAGAATGCCAGGCCTCCTTATCGTCTTTGTATCCATGAAAGAGACTTTATGCCGGGGAAGTGGATCATTGACAACATCATTGAAAACATTGAGAACAGTCGTAAGGTATGTACGGATGCTTGGCATTGACTTGTCTCTGCTAGCCCAGGCTTCCCCCAGGTCATAGGCTGTCTGATGGTTTCTGAGAATCTGAGACAGGCGGCCAAAACCAGGCTGCTATATTGCTAGGTTGATCAGCTAATTTATCTTTGTCTTAAAACTGTTGAACGTCACTTGTGCTCTCATTTGCTCTCCAATGACGCGTAATGCAAACTCCCCCTTACACTCTTGTTTCAAAGGCAGTTGGTAGCTGGTCGCTTGGTTTCCAAAGCAGCTGGTAGCTGAGCATCTTTGCCCCATACCTGAAAACATAAATAGATTACATCAGTTATAGATTACATCTAGAATCATAGATACATACAATCTTTACATTTTCTAATTCTATCATTCTCATTTCTTTCCTCATTCAGTATTGGAACAGAGTTTTTGTGCTGTCACCTTGTGCATTAACAGACTGGTAAATAATTGAGAAAGGTGCCAGTTTATAAGAGGGGGTTGCAAGAGAAAAAACATAAAAGATTTTTTAAAAGGTTTTAGGTGCCAGTGAAATACGCAAGAGATAAAAAAATCAATGATGTCCTTGATTTTTGACAGTTTAACAATAAGATTGGAAATGGTGGCATGCTGGAAACTTGCTGGACCAAATACAGTAGTGATAAGTTATCAGCAAGTAGACAAATTTAGAAAGGAGCATTGACTTTATTTTCATTATTAAAGAACAATTATTATTGCTGATTACTATGAATCAGTATTTTTTTTAAAAAGAAATTAAGTGATTATTTCAAAACATTTGAAAAGAAAGAAGTGAGATCATTAAAAATATCAAAGAAAGAAATTTCAAATCATTAAAATAAGTAATTAATTCAGTAAGGTCATGAACCTCCACAGCATTCATGTCTGACCTGTTTAACTTTTTGATAATGCCAACCAGCATACTTCCGAGACTGACTAAAAACACAAGCGTGACCAGCTTTTCCATTTCTCAAATCCATTCTAACATCCTCTTTCTTGTTATAGGTTATCTTTGTGCTGTCTCGACACTTTGTAGACAGCGAGTGGTGCAACTATGAGCTTTACTTTGCCCAGCAGCGAGCTATTGGCAAGACCTTCAGCGATGTCATCCTTGTCGTAAAGGAACCCATTGATCCCAATTCTTTACCTAGCAAGTACTGCAAACTCAAGAAAATGCTGAGCACCAAGACATATTTAGAGTGGCCTCAACAACCCAAGCAACAACCCTTCTTTTGGGCCCAACTCAAAAGCGTCCTGGGAAAGCCCAACCTTGTTCAGAGGCGGTCAACCAGTGGCCGAAATAGACCCTCTACCGGGAGTGCCATATCTGTAGTTGAGCTCCCTCCGGAGAACCAGCGGACAGGGGATGCTGTTCTAAAGTTAGAGGAAAGTGCGGAGGTCTTCCAGGAGACCAGTGGGGAGGTTGAAACTGTTCCAGAAGCCAGTCCACAAAACCACACACCCAACATATCCCCTGCAGAGATGATGTAAGTTTAAAAGAGATGACGTGTTTTTGCCATGAGTCCAAGCATGAGACAGACTTTACAATGTTTGTGCCAGAACATTGTGTCTGAAGGGTAATGAGATGAGGTTCTCAGTGTTTGCCAGGCTGGCAAGATTGGCATGGATCACATGGATGATGACACTGAACGATGTGATCCTCTTGCTCTTAATCCCTTTCTCTCATCAGTGCCTTTGATGGTGATGTCATTTACTCTACAGGCTCCAAGACACTCAGCCAAAGGTTCTGAGATGATGACAAGTCCCCTAAATTGATGGATCAAGTAAGATCTCACATGTTAAACTCAATGTAACAAGCTGAGGTGCAAGGGGTGCTGATGTCTCAAGACAGTTATGTTGCCCAGCTATGATTTAACACAATATTTAGTTTCCTTTGACCCCTTTAAATTAAGTAACTCTAATTCTGGAAACTACAGCAATGTTAAGCCCCTTTATTTTCTGAAGAGTCTTAGATGCCATCTCATGTTATAATACCAATATCCAGTTTGAAATGACTGTCTTAGATATCTGTGTTAAATGATTGCACACAAAGTTTCAAAGTCTCCTCAGTGCCAAGTTCCTTAGATACCCTTTCACCAAGCCAGTTTGAACTGACTGACTGCATTAGATATTTTTGTTGAAGGTTTGCACACAAAATTGCAAAATATCCCCAGTGCATGGGCAGTCATAACGCAGGCACAATACAGTTTAACACGACCAACTCTGTATAACTCATAGTGAATATTTCTCTCTTTCTATGGCCTTCATTTATGAGATAACATCACTGATAAAAGACCTCAACAAAATAGAGTCACTTCTAAACAGGCATCCAGTACAGAGACTTTGTTTCAACTCTGTTGTTTCTAGTGGGAACCAGAAGTAATAAATGACCTGGAAACTGGAGAGCAGAATTCCTCTCATACCACAGCCTTCCAGTGTTCTTGGCAAACAGCGCAGATAGAAGACTAGGGCACAGTCAGGCCATACCAATGCACACAATCAAAGTTCATATGACTACTGGATAAAATAACATATATAAGACAGAGCCAATAATATTACTTAATAAGAAGACGGTGTAATCTAAAATACACATTTTACTTGAATAAAAAGTTCATTTGGCTGGTTTTGTCCTTTTCGTTGCCCATGAAGCCTTTATTAAAAAGTAAGGCTAAAAATCTACATCTTATGGGAACTTGAGGTGCGTCACCATGAAAGGTTGCATATTTGAAACATTTTCAGGAATTCTCTGGTGACTCAGACTTCCAGTTGATTAATCTGTCACAAAATGACCATGGAATGCGGCCAATGAAGTGAATAGCCCTTTAGGAAAACAGTCATTGTTTCTCTGAGAACATGTTATTCAGGTTTAGGCTTTTCCCGATACTGATGATGAGTACCAGGAATGAACAGATTGGTATCATACTGTGCTTGGTCCCAGACTAAAACTGCATGTCATATTCTGCTTCAGTGCCTGATTTGTATTGCCATGCCTGTCGTAAGTCAGAGTTCTTCAAAATGATTTGAAATTCTTTAAGTGCATGATCACTACAGTGTTTAAACACTCAAAAAATACACATCTGTTCACAAGTTCTTGGGAAACCTAGGCACGCAAAATGTACATTAACTGTGAAGTATAGCATATCAATATACGAGTAGTCAAACCTCTTTTTTTTATTGTTTTTGTCTGTTTGTTTGTTTTATCTTTTATTCTTTGATGCATCTGTGCCCAGCACAGCATATATTTAAAAAATTGCATCACAGCACTGATTTTCACAACTTCCACACTTCCAACTTTCACTACAAGTTTTTATCCAGACCAGAATAGAAATCAAGCTACTTCCTTTACCGCATCACTGCACTGGGTTTTTTTTTTTGTTTGGTTTTTATGGATGCAGTGCCAGTTTGAAGAAAAAAACAGTTCATGCTATTCTTAAGGGGAGAAACAGCTTTCTATCATGCTTGAAATATAGTTAAGTATTGTCTTTAAATTAAATTTATACTGAAAAGTGTGGTATGGTCCTTGATATATGCTCCACCTATGCTAACTAGCAATACCAACTTGCCTATTCAGTATGCCCAGACATTCATAATATACACAGATATTCATATCCATATTAATGTCTGGTGCCAAAGCTTAACTCATACACAAATACATAATATATCAGTCCATCTTAAAACTTTTTTCACTTCTTGTCATGTTTAACACTGCTATCCCTTATAAATGTGAAAGATGCACTCTTATGACCAAAATGAAAGATATTCAAGAGTAAGGACAGTACGTTCTGAGTGAGTAAGTTCTCGTTCATTAAGTTTTATTCTGGGCTTTTCATCTTTGTACTGTTCTCTGAATATGGCTTTTTCCCTATATGATTTCTGAATATTATTTTATTTTTAATATTTTGTTTTATATTTTGTCATTATAATAACTGAATTGTTTATGTAATGTGTGTTGAGGGATGAGTTTGATGAGACGGTTAAAATGTCCGACTTAAATAAGCCACGTGTGATATTTTATGTGCTAAAATATGTTGATGTACGTTTAAATGTTACTTCACAAGAAAACATTTTGTAAAGGTGTATTTTGTTCTTAAATTTTTTTCCTGTTCATTTTGTTTATTTAAACAAACTCAGTTCAAGCTGGAAGTATTCCTTGTCTTGAATCTCACTGAACACGCTGAAACCCTCAGTTGGACCAGTGCAGTTGGAACTATATTGTTGAGAAATTTTATGTGGGAGTGAAAGAGAAAACACTGGAAACAGTGCCAGATTTTCCATCTGTTAATGGTTATATATCTCTATCAAGACTCTGTCATTGCATGGCTATAATCACTTAGAGGTTAGGATTGAAATCACATTGAAACTAAAGTAGGAGGTATCACTATGATTATTTGGAGACTACTATTCTGAAGAGTATAGGATTACCAACAAATAACCTTTGCAAAGTGTGAAAATATCCAGTAGATGGAAACATTTCCCCGTGTCTTATTGCCAGAAATGAGCTACAGAGAAAGCAGAAGAGGATGACTATGTGCTTACAGTCACACACAACCAGAGAGAGAGAGAGAGAGAGAGAGAGAGAGAGAGAGAGAGAGAGAGAGTACATAAATAGAATGAACATAAATAGAATGTTATCTTGAAAAGGGTGACAGATGTGGTGCATGATATAACAAATAACATCTGGCTTAAGTCAATGCAAACAAACACCATATGATCACAAAGGAGTCGAGCAAAGTTCAGAGCAATTCTGATACTACCACTGAATAGTGATTTATACTGGTGTCAGTGAAGAATGATTAACAGTTCCTGAATAGGACTGGATGACTCCTCTGGAGATGCAGAGATATGGGGGATTAAACTCTTTCATTTGTCAACCTGTCTGGCATTAACTTAGTCCTGTCATTAGACATGCAAGAGTCAGTTTCCAAAACAAAAGAAAGGGTAGAATTGCTTTTCCAGGTCACCAAAGTGAACACTGACAATACTCTAAAATCACCAGGACAACCTATGGGTGTCAGTGGTGTTCAGACAGCCGACATGAACCTGGTTTAACAGCTTTCACCATAATCAGACAGCAAGAAGGACATGAAAATCAGGGATTGACCAGACTGTGGTACTACATTGTGGATACAGATTAAGATTCGTGGATGATTACATTTCTGTGTTCATGAACATTCTTCATTAAAATCCTTTTTTTTTTAGTGCTGGACTACACTTAATCTGTGTCTGGAAAACAAGCTCTTAATCTTTCATCACAACTCCAATGAAATTTTTCCAATTATGAGAAATTGTGTTATTAAAGTAAAGGCTTAGATGTGTGTAAGTTGGTTGGTGCATATATGCACGTATAAAGTAAGACTGAAAAGAGATATGGGGTGAATACAAATATGAGACACACATGTGATTTTGATTAGCTGGAACGAACAAGTAAAATTATAGGATTACAATATCTGTCCTGTCGTGTGGCGTAATATGCACTGTTAATGTAGTACTGTTGCCACACTTTTTTTTAATTATTGTAAACCACAGTAGCCAAATACTGACGCCATCGGAATGTAGCGAGGAGTATCACTCTGACATCTTTTCCCCCATGACTGATATTGAGTACAAGCTTTATGGACAGTGAGTCAAAGATTCCTCCACAGAGGCTAAAAACACAGTAAGGTTGTAAGCCTACCTCCAAGCTGACATAGCTTGACCCCCTTTTCCTATTCTAGACCGTCTTTTCTTTCTTTTTTATATACATGTATATATGTTTTACGTGCTAGCCTTCTTTTTGGCCATATTACATTTGAGTTTCTCACATTTACGTTGCTCAACTGGTAATAGTAGTCAGAACAATATAGTCCATATAGTAATATAGTCGGAACAACGCGAAGCTTATTGGCGGATTAACGTTGAATGTTAACTTGATGAACTAATTAAGAAAGCGTCCGCAGGGGGTAAAGTCATTACATCGCAAATGCTTATTGTTTACGAGGTAAACCGGGAGGAGGCGCTTTGTCATGATTTATTTGTGCAGGTGAGGTGTAGCCATGAGAAGGTGAAGAGTTGAGTCATCTGTTTAAGCAGTTCGCATTCACTTTCTCTCCGTGGGTGAGTTTAACTTTTCTTTCGTTTACTTGACAGAAAGAGTTATGTTTGGTTCCAAATGCCTAATCTGCTATCATATCAGCGGAAAATATTGTGCAATGAGGATAAAATTGCAATGCGCTTTAAACGGAAAACACATTTTAGAGTTCTAAGATGAATTCATACACGTTCGTTAAGAAACTAATTGTCATGTTTCTTACTGCTGTATATGCGTCAGTGTTAGTGGTTTGTGAGGTTTTGGCTACCTGGGAAGATTACCATATTACGTTGCCTCATTTTAGCCTTACAGTTAGGATACAGCCAAGAATGCCTTGGTGTTGTGATGTTAGATTTACTTAAATGGCTGAGTAAAGATCCAACTGAATGCTATGCTGCATCTTTATATGAACATTGGCTTTTAAAATGGTATTTTAAAAGCAGACAGAATATCTAAAGCCACCCCCTCTTCTTTTAAACTGGCCATAGACATTTGAGAATGAGCTGGTTAATTGTAATGTGTTGTTTGAGCGTAGATGGAAAAAGTCTTGATTGATGCCTCTTTATTTAGGATTTTATTTAATTGATGGGTGGGACAAGCAATGGGCTATACATAGTTTAATGCTAAAGTCTCAACCTCTTAACAGTAACAAAAGGCCCCTTAAATAATTGATGTAGACCTGTCCTCCTATTCCCATGAAGTATCAACAGCTAAGCAGAGCCAAACCATCTGTAACCTCTAGAGACATAGGATCCCTCCATAGGAGTGTGTGTAACCTCTGCCCTAAGGGTTTTAAAAGGATTTAAGGGTTGTCAG
This sequence comes from Chanos chanos, assembly GCF_902362185.1. Classification (NCBI taxonomy): domain Eukaryota; kingdom Metazoa; phylum Chordata; class Actinopteri; order Gonorynchiformes; family Chanidae; genus Chanos; species Chanos chanos. The sequence goes on from NC_044502.1 coordinate 41,648,748, forward strand.
GTGTCCTACAAGGCTATGGTCAGAAACTGGAGTTATTTCTCGTTCATGACCAAAGTTTAGAGTCACATTAACCACTCTTCTGTGTGGAATATTGATAGCGTGTGGACGTTATGTATGGTTGGTATTGAAGTGATGCCCTTTGACCCTTTCCTAGGGTCATTTTCATCGAGAAGAACATGGTTTCTCAACTGGAAAACGCAATGGAGGGACTCATAAAAGTTTTCCACTCCTATTCCTCCAAAGAGGGGGACAAGTACAAGCTCAGCAAAGGAGAAATGAAGAGTCTGCTGCAAGGGGAACTCAGTGACTTCCTGGCGGTAGGTGGTTAATTCCACATAATGTTTAAATGTTCTTGAACTTGTGATGTTTTGATGAACAAAATCTCATATCTTGCCCCCCCCCCCTCTCTCTCTCTCTCAGGCCAGTAAAGATCCAATGGTGGTGGAGAAGATCATGTCTGACCTGGATGAAAATCGTGACGGCGAAGTAGACTTCCAAGAATTTGTTGTTCTAGTAGCAGCCCTAACAGTGGCTTGTAATGAGTTCTTTGTGGAGAGCATGAAAAACTGAATAAGCCTGTGCTCTGTGCTGTTTTCATCATCCATCTCTAATAAAAAAGGTTGGCTTCTTTTCCTCAAACACCCTCAACATGATTTTAATTACAACAGTTATGAGGTGATCTTGACACAGGGGGACCTCTTGGGTGATTATAAATGCAGATTATGGCAGGTCTTATCATGCAGCACGGTTTTGACCTCTTCACCTTCCAGGACAGTTTCTCAGTCACGTTGATGTAGTCAAGACTATGGGTGATTTAACAGATGTAGAGCATCCCCTAATGGTGAATATTAGACAATACATTTAAGTAGAGAGAGCACTCTTTTCAAAACACCGCAGGTTATTATTCTAAAATTTATAACACCCTAGAGAGCTCTCCCTGTGCAGTTAACAGTTGTTACACCACAGGGCACACTGTTTTTGTTTATTAAATAACCATATAACAGACTAGCGTATGAATTAAGCAAATGCCTTTCCCTCTCCATTCTGGGGCACTGTGCCAGCGTGCGGTATGTATCTAATAAATCTGAGAATCCTGCTTTCAGTAGTGTGTTTCTTTATCCTTACACACCCCTGCTACGTTTCATTAACTGTACCATGGGGTAGCATCATGAGGCAACACAAAAAAAAGGAAAAGAAACTATAGGCATTTAAGTCCAAAACACTCCGCAGCGTGACGTAATTTAATCCAAGAAGCTCACCGAAGCACTGGCAGTAATTTAATCATGCAACAAACTTGGTAATTAATCCATGTCATTCTAGTAAAACAATCCAAGTAACACATCCCCTTGTTTAATTATGAGTACATGTCAGAGTAAGGTCATGACCTCAAATGAGACAACTGTATCCAAATAATTAAGAGACCTTTTAGAAGCAAGGTTTTACTTAAATACATCTGTTTAATTTCACATTCACAAACAAACATAAAAAAATGTCAGAAAAAAAAGCTTCTTTTGCTTTCAAAAAACATTCCTTCTCTCCTTCCCCAAAGGAGATGCTAAAAACAGTGCAAAGCATGGGGCTGCATTATGACCTAATGATTTATGGTTGTGGAAGAAAGCCTGGAACAAAATTCCCCATTAAAACAAAAAATGATGTCCTGTTATCTAGCCTTAAAGAGTGTTTTGTCATATGATGATGTCCTGCGGTCATTGAGTAAACAGTAGCTTTCTAGCAGCAAAATTGCACTTAAACTCCCCTGTGGGTCTTTCAGTTTGAAACGCGGCCAGTCCACATCTTCCTGAGTCGAATGCTAAATTTTGTATGAAGATATCCGTGTTCTTTATTAGACTTTCCTCAGTCTGCATCTGGTCTTGGCTTGACTGCCACCAGGACCAGGTTTCGAGGAGAGAATGCTGGATCAAAGAGTGCCACCAGCTGACTCTGCAGACCTACGGATGGAACAGAGACACAAGGATGAGTCACATCTATCAACAACTTTATCAGAAAATAGACCAAATTTAATAGCTCTATGTTAAGGTCAGACCAAGACCTGAAAATGTGCAAGCAACCAATCAATAAACAGCGATGACTGAGAATAAAATTAGGATAGTTTAGCGGATTGACTGGAAATATTTTTCCCACTGTTGATAAAACAGATCATTGTTAAGAAGCAACAGGTTTTGAGGAGGGTTTCACCTTTTTCCTGCAGAAAAAGCATTCTATCCAACAGCACCATCGTCTCCACAACAGGTGCTAGCAGCAAAGACAGGCTGAAGTACACCAAAACCTTGCTATTTTGTTTTAGCATGGCATTTACACTGGCGTGGTCCAAGGGAAGATCGGCGGGCAATCCCACACGCTGAAAGCCAAGCTGGGCATACCTAAAGGGGCCATGGTGAAATGAGCAGTGAGTAACTCTATGTTCTTTCTAAGTGAACTGGAAAAAAATGCTGCATTACCTGATGATTAGGCAAAGTGCTTGTCTACAACGGTGATACTGACTGAGAAGAGGTGAGCTTAAAACGAATGGTTCTAACTCTGAGAAGAATGGAAGGCTTTAAGAAAACTGACAGAGAAGTGACTTAACGATGGCTTCATTAATGGTGTAGTCACACTAATACAACCAATTAGACTTATCAGACTTAACCCCTGCACAGTGTATAATCAGTGTGAGTGCTGATTAAACAATAGTGGTGCCCAAAATGATTTTTTGGAGGACCAGAGTTTACAAATGCCTTTATTAGGACTCAGTAGCTCACTGATTCACTGAAATAATCAATCAGCTTAATTAAAAGCCCTTGATTAAAAGCTGACTGAAAGGTAAACGTTACTGGCTTTAGGACTAGCTTTGGACAGCCCCTGGATTGGCTGTAACCTGGAAACTGTGGAGAGCACTAGCTATTCATTAGCGTGTGAACAGAGTGGAGTAAGATACTAACTCTGAAAAGCTCAGATCGTGAGCTTTCTTTATGGTCTGGATTCCTGCCCTGCATAGGTCAGGCCTTAAGCCTCTGATGATAGTCTCCAGAGTAGCTCTGTAGCAGTGTGATTTAAGCAGCCCGCTGCCTTCCCTCAGCCTCTCCACGTAGTCTTCGACGGCATGGCATGCCCCCTCACGTGCCTTATAAGACAGCTGGTGTCCAGGTAACCCTCGCACCCATTCACTCATTGGATAACCAAACTCTGGGTAGGAGGAGCCTTGTGTCTGATTGGACGGTGAAGCATGAATGACTCCAGGAGGGTTGGGGTTCTCTTCGGTGGAAATCTTCATGTAGCAACATGCCACCGAGGTGATTCCTTGAACGTGGGGGCAGTTGGCAAAATGACGGAGGAGAGTGGCACTGAGGTCTCCGCAGGCGTGAAGCCCTGTTAGCACAAAGTCAGAGTTAGTGCTTTTTCTCTGACTAAGCCTAACAGCTGGGTCCGTCGATAAAGTGCTGGCAGCGCAAGAGCTGGAAAAAGCAGAGCTTGGCGATTCATCCACACCTGCTTTATTGTCAAATTTGCAAGGACATGCTAATGGAGAAGGGGAACTAGGCTCTACCCCTGACTCTGGTGAGGAGACAGCAGAGTCGGGTTGGTTTATGGAGTCAGTGCTGTTGTTATGAGTCCTCTCCTGTAACAAGGATTGCTTCATGCCAGAACAGGTTGGGCAGTTGGACTGTGCTGTGCTTTCATTTGTAGACTCTCGGTCTTCCTCTGTCTTTGATACCCGCTGCCTCTTACAGAGCCAATGACAATGACTCTCGCTTTCCTTCTCTTTAGTAGCCAACTGCTTAATGAACTCTTCCCATGAGGCCCTGGGATTAACCCAGCCAAGCACATGATGCGGCACTGGACCAGGTGCTGACTGAAAGAGTTGGGGTTTCTGTGAAAATAAGAAACTTTTAAATAGAAAGTTGCAGTTGCAGAGAGCTGCTTGAACTCACTCCAAACAACACTGCGCTCGTTAAATTAATAATTCACTGGAAATACAGAAAAAGCAACCTAACTTGACAGGGGAGAGATAAAGGAATAAACTCTTGAATACCAGCAGGCAGCATCATACCTTCAGTCTGTCCTTTGCCAGTGATCTTAGTAACTGTCCATCAAATCTAGAAGCCATAGTTACCAGATGTAGCTCAGCCTCTATTCCAGTGACGTCCAAGCCAAGTCCAAAGGACAGGAAACGGGTGAGATGACCCTATAGTCATAAAGGGAGACAGTCAAAATAAATGATCTGTGAAATGTTCTACCACATTGTGCTCTCACAAAGAGAACAAAACCAATAAACCACTGTAGATTAACACAGTATATTAAGAGTATAAATTCATTCAAACTACCAAAATCAGCTTACCTGCCCAGATCCCACATCAATCACGCTGTTGCACCCTGTGAAATCACAAAGCTGTTTCACCAGCTGAGGGGGAGAAAAGAAATCTGTGTAAGTTCATCAACATGTAAAATGTGACTAAATGAATAAAGCCCATCTGCCAATCTGCAATGGTTCTTACAACAGAGAACTAAATTACATTAAACACAAAGCCTCGTCTGAGTTCATACCATCCCAAGCTTGCGGATCTCGTGCTGTTTCTTAGGTTTCACATGTTTACGGAAGAGGTGTCCTAAAAGCGAACTCTGACTCTCGTTTGCGTGGAATTCGTCTGGTTTCCCGTGGACTGACTGTTGCGCGTGCCGGCCGCGAGGAATCCGAGGAAACGCCAGAGTGTGTGCCGTAGCACAGAAAGCCAGCAGAGAGAGAGGCCACACAGTCGGGTATCTGAAAGAAGAACAACAACAACAACGATAATATTAATTGATGATAATGAATTTAGGGTAATCCACTAATAACATTAAGTAGCTATTCGGTGTGCACTCACGTTCTGTTATTGAAGTGTTTATCCAGTAACAGATCAGCTATCTGTGGGGGCGACAGATCGCCTAGAGCCTCCTGCCATTTAACGGGCAAAGTCTGCCACAAATTCTCTGTGAAAAACTCCTGAAGAGCAGAGGTCATATTACATATTTACTGAAATCAGGAATGACGTAGGAAATATGATTAGAGAAATATCTAAATATCTCTCGATTTAGCATGCACGTGGTGTCACTCACAAGTATATTTCCTACCAATAACCTAACACTAATGGACCCATAAAGCTAACCACTCAATAAATAAAGTTTAGAAAATGACGATAGTTACAATTATGTAGGAGTCACTTATGTGCTTGTATGCAGACAGGAATGAAGTCAGTCGCTTCGCCAGTTCGCGTTGTTGCTGTTCAGTGAGAGTTGGTGAAAACATTTTCCGACACACAACACAATGCGATTCCTCGTTCACATAATCGAATTGCTTGCCAGTTTGATTGCTAGTCACAGCACTGTCAGGAATAGAGCAAATGTTTATTATTTTTCATTTTTAATCGCAAAAGTATCCCATTCTGTTGCATTGCTGTGTTCATAAAGTGATGTTGATATCACATCCTTTGGACCTGGAAGTACATTGTGTAGCCCCGCCTACTGCTATACGTCGTCCACGTGCGTCAGTTCAGTGCTGGAGCATACATGATAAACAGTGTTGGTTGAAAATTAGGGCGAGCTATACAATAATGTACGGATATGTCATTACCTCCATACCACATATATTATAGTGGATTCCCTAATCAAAACGGTAAGACACCTCTGCCGTTTCGACTTGATTTAGTTACAATGAACACATGAAACATATCGTTAGCTAGCGAATGTATGTAGCCGAAGTCAATGAAAACATTTAACCAGAGAGGGAGGTTTAAGATTCTGTGTTTCAATTCTCAGTTTGTTATACTATAGCTGCCGCCTATCACTGTAAAACAACACCTCTCTCTCTCTCTCTCTCTCTCTCTGTCTATCTATCTATCTGTCTATAGTGGATCATAACACGATACATATATGCAGTCACTGTAAAGTCCCAGGAGATGTAAATAAGGACATTAATTTGCATATATTTGTGATGATGCTGTCCACAATTCTTCAGATTGTCTAAGCCTTATGGTCTTTTTCTCCACCAAAGTGGATGAAAAGTACAACTCTCTGAAATTAACTAACTCAATATTCGTTTACAGTTCTGAAAGAAAAAAAAATTAAACTTCATAGAATATTTGAATCCCGTAGTGTCATTTGTGAAAACTTTTAGGAGAGATTCCAAGTCACCCTGGGATTGTTTTTTTTCTTCAGATTCTTTTTTTTGCAGTGTACATTTAGCCAAGGATGTCAGGAGTCATGCTTAACCTGTCTCACAGTGATGAGCCCAGCCATGACAGGACCAAAGACAGACCAGCTGGCAATGCCAAACACAGACGTTTCCTCAAAAAAAGACGGTTCCTGGAGCAGAAAGGACTTTTACGGGATAAACAAAACTCTTTCAAGAATCGGCAAAATCAGCAGAATTTCAAAAAATCCCCCAAACCATGGAAACAGCCACAGCCAAAACAGGGTGAATGCTCCTCACAACCTTGCCCGGTTTTTCCCAAATTCGTCTCCGCTCAGCCTGGACTGTCCGTGACGAGTTCTACCTCCGCACACACATCCTCAGTGAAAAATAACCTCGGCTCAGGCAACGCCAAGATACTCAGTTCTCGCCCTTCTTCAGCCGCTTTGACCTCTGCTCAAGGAAGCGCAGTGTGTTCCGCCTCTCAGAGTCAAACCTTGCCCGCTCTGCCATCTCTCAAAGCGTCTTCGCTTTTTGGCAACCCCCTAAAATACGTAGCAATGGACTGTGAGATGGTGGGAACCGGCGAAAAGGGAAGACACAGCGAATTGGCTCGCTGTAGCATTGTGTCTTACAGTGGAGATGTCGTGTATGATAAGTATATTAAGCCCGTCAATCCAGTCACTGACCTTCGCACACGGTTTAGTGGTATCCGTTGGCACCACCTACGCAATGCTACACCTTTTCCGCAAGCCAAAAAGGAGGTAAGGGAGTATGAAAGCACTCATAGCGTTGTTTGCCTGTTTGTAATGTATGTCAGCAGAAAAAGAAAGAAGAAAAAGAATCCAGTGTTTCAGAGGACACCAAGGGCACCGTCTGACCTACATATTACGCTGTAGCTATAAAAGTTTCTGAGATCAAAACCTGGTTGCGAGGCCTTGCTGTGAAATAATGAATTTTTAATTGCTAAAGTACTTTCTTGCCCGTAATATGCCCACAGATCTTGAAGATCCTGTCAGGGAAGGTAATAATCGGACATGCCATCTACAATGACTTCAAAGTCCTGTCTTACTCTCACCCCCCTTCACTTGTTCGAGACACGTCGCACATCCCCATTCTCAATACGAAGGCGGGTCTTTCAGAGGATCAACCAGCCTCCTTAAAGAAACTCACTAAAGCCCTCTTTAATAAGGACATCCAGGTTAGCATCGCTGTCCAAACATACTAACCAGTTATTGTCATGTTACCTGTACAGTTAAAACTAGACCAAATTAAATTTTCGAAAGTGAAATGGTCAAGCTATTTATAAAACAGTTCATTATCTGTTAGTATCTGCTTATAGTCAGTATTTGTTTAATAATTGCTCTACTTTCAAATAATTTTCTGTATTATGTTTTGAGTTTCGTGCTAACGTTGGTATTATAGCAAGGCTTTGATACGATGTATTTTAAAAATTCTATGTTGTGTTGTTAGGTGGGGAGGAAAGGTCACTCCTCTGTGGAAGATGCCAAGGCCACCATGGAACTCTACAAACTAGTAGAGGTGGAGTGGGAGGGAATACTGGCCTCAAATTCCGTTTCCCAGACACAACAGAGGCAACAACGGCAGTGATGAAGACAATAACGAGAGATTGTGGAGGGTTTCTGGCCCGCTTGTCAATGCAGGGTGATGGGGAGTGAGAAGAATCTCCCATCTTTTAAACATGTTTAATATTGTTTCTTCTGTGGATGAACTGATAACCTTCTGGTGCCACAAGGGGGCTCTCAAACTTCTGTATTTTCACTCTGGGGTCTGAGAAGCTCTCAAGAATATTGTTCTTAAAGCAATGAATGATTTTGTAATGATTTTTCATGGATAATTAACCAATTTTTTTAGCACTGGTTTGCAATTTTAACAACAATAAGACTCCTATTTTATGCCAATTTTATGTGTGTTCTCCATCCTTTTCACTTGTGTTAAATGGATTTGATATTCATCCAGAGAATGATTTACGCACTGCCATGGGTGTATTTGTTGATGCTTGAGTTATATTTGAGCCAAACTGCCATGGGTTTTGACCATATAAACACTGCTGACAGATTTGGAAACTTTCTTTCGGAAAAAAATAGTCCTTGCTCAGAATCCAAGCACACCAAATAAGAGCATTTGTTCAAAGGATTCTGAACCATAATGTACTCTTGATAACTTTTAACACAGGCAGGGTAGCAACTGTTGATTAAAGAAACCTTTTTTTACAGCATTACACTCTTACACCAGTGTGTCAGTTTTGATGCTTTTTCACCCTCCAGAATATCAACATTTTGTAAATTTGCTTGCTCACTTGTGAACCTTACCATATCTTTTTAAGTCTAGGAGGCAGAAGTGTGCACACTAGAGCAATGGTTGAATCTAAATTTACTACACAGCCTTTAATTTTATACTTAACTTTTGAGTTATGCTCTCAGGACAGTACGCTTGTGCGCAGGACGCTACATCATGCAAGTCCTACCCAAGAATACTATGTAAACGGATACGGTTGTGGTTAATCAGCTCTCTGTGATAAGCATGGCAGATTGCAGTGCGTCTGAGAAGGAGCTGAGAGCTAATGGCACCTCCTCTTCTGCTCACACTGCTCCCCTTATTAAAGCCTCTGGCAAAGTGACTGCCAAACCCGGCTAGTCAGCGTTCTTCCTCTGCTGTGAATTCAACACCACAACATTAATTACACCACTTCCCACCCCCAAAAACCAAACTCCAGCACAGCCCTTTCAAACGCTGCCATGCAGCTGATCAAATGAGGGGTTTTTTTTCCCCCCACAGCTGTGACTCTGTACCACTATTCACTTTCCTCATTTATCCATTCATTCATTATGCATTTGGTGATGCCAGACCTTTGCCAAAATGTTGAACCATAGAAGCTCGCCTCTTCGTCAGAGTTGCCCTTCTACGTGGCAAAATGAAGACGACCGAAAAAGGAAAAAGAAACACGACATCCTTCAGCAAATAATGCATCATCATCATCGTCATACCTAGAAATCTTGTCGTTTTTTTTTTTCTTTTTGAAATGAAAGTAGTACCTAGTAAAATATTCCTGTGCCTCAGTGAAAGTTGCCTCCTCAAGCTTGTGACAAGACTTTAATAGTGCACCATAGTATAACCTTTAGTATGACTCTTGGAGCTGTTAGGTAATTCATGATGTGCACACTGATATGGATGAAATGTCCAGGTAGTTATTGCCGGGGGCTGGATGCAAGAAGGTGTGAGTTTGGACTTGCAGATGGATCCAGATGAGTTAAAGGAGGACACTGACAGCAAAAACTATGAAAAGAAAGCAGCATCTGTTTGAGAAGAAAGCAGCATGTGCTAGGGTTTAGCACAAAGATGGCATTTAACAGAAAGTCAATAAATTTAATGATGTGTTGTCCAAATCTTTTTTTTTTTTTTTGCCGATTCATTTCATGTCCGTATATCCTTTCTTTGTGAAATGAAAACATGCTTAGTCATCTTTTTTCCTCTTTGCTCCATTTTTCTTCATGTGAAATCCAGACGGCATTGGTTTAGCCGTCGGAAAATGTAGTATTAGAGGTAACTGAGGACATGATGGAGCAATGCAGTGCGGTAGGCAGCACCGAATGTGACTTCATCGTTTCCTTGCTGTGGTTTGGATGGCTGGTTATGTCTGTAAAAAAGGGTCTATTTTTAAAAAGATCACGGATGGTCAGCAGATGTCATCTTGTGGGCAGTTTCAGAGGCCGTGACTCATGTTATGACTTCATTGGACATCACTTTTATTTTCACTTAATCCCAGTGCACCACAGCTGATTGGGTTTAGATATTTTGTGGTACAGGCATTATAAGTTTACCAAAAACCCATCACAGGCACGCCTCAGTTTTCTCATATAACAATTAGAAGAGATTATCTGAACATACGAGCATTAAGGCACTGTCTGTGATATAGTACAAAACCATTCTGTGCTAGTAATCATCACATACTGCTCAGAGTGAATGCGTTGGAAACCCTCAAGGCTGATTTATACTTCTGCGTAAGCTCTACGCAGAGCCCATGCCGTAGGCTACGCAAGTGGCCTTTGCCGTTGTGAGCATTTATACTTGTGTGCTGGTGTGTTTGCATCACTCTGCAATCACACAGCCAAAATGATATGTCACTGTGTTGCGTTTCTTCGTGTACTTCAAACCATGGCAACTGAAACTGAGTGGATTGTGTTGGAGTTGGAGCTAATAAATGTTGTTACATTTCTTATAGTTACTTTTACTGAAAATTACTGCCACGCAGTAACTCTTTTTCAGAGGTGAGTGTACTTGTCCCTCAAGTTCTTCCATCTCTTTGTACATTCCATGACATCCAAACTGATGTTTGCAGAAATCGCTTTCCATGAATTTGCTGCCATCTGGCAGTCTTTGTAATGTGGTGAAGAAGAGTCGTACAAATGTATATATTTACGGACTTCCTCAGTTAACCTCTCCTCGATTTGGTCCGATCACAGTTGTTGCAGTCGGCCTTGCCACGACGTGTCGTTGCGTTTCGCAGGACCTACGCTGTACCTACAGCGTACATTCAGTGCAGAACTATAAATCGGCCTTAAGTGTTGGATATGAATCTTTGAGCAGGTTATGTATTTTCAGACACAGGACACTGATGTACAGTTGACTTTATATGTGAGAATCATGCTCAGAGACTCTCTCTAAGACACTGGATTTCTAGCTCCTCACTGAGTCACCTGGGTGAACCAGGTTCTCATACAGTATCTCTCTGTACCTCTGCACCTCTGAGTCACCTTCTACTGTCCAGAGTTCAAACCACTGAGTCACTGTTGTCTAGTGACTAAAACCGGAACATAGCACCAACCTGCCATCGAGAATTGGCTACTCTGCACCAGCGAGCCACACCATACTGCTATGTGCCAACTTTGCCAAGGTGCCAACCATGGTCTTGATGTCTGGCAGGCATTCTCACAACTCAATCGTGAACTGACTGACTTGTAAGATGTATCCAAGATTCTTTTAGGGATAACTCTGCATTTATGTAGGGAATATGTAGGGGAAATTAGATAAAAAGTGGTCCAAAAAAGTGGTCAGAACCGATGCATTTGTGACAGCAACAGCAACAGCTCTGTTTACTGCTGTAAATCTCCTTGGCCCCTTGCTAAATTAATGGGAGAAACAGATCTGAGCTTATTCTCCACAATCCATCTTAGAACTGATCGAGATAATCCATCAAAATCAAGCCGTATGTACAGGTCTATTTTACCATGCGTAAATCATTGCCGGCTATTCCCTACAGTATCCATGACCTGATAAAAATGGTGATGCTTCGGAGCTGGTGAATTTGAATGAGGTGACAGCCAGGCCAACAAATTATTTCTTGCAAAGTCAACAGAATAGATTTTCATTACATTATGGTGGAAGTCATTCAGTAAGCCTTTACTTCTGTGTTTTTGTTTTTTGTTTTTTTCGCTTAGCCGTCACATTGAGTGCATTTACGTTTTTGAACCACCATGTTGGAAAAGACCATGGGCTATCAAGTTTTGTAGGAAACATACACGCAGCCCTTTTAATGGGTGACTTGATGCCAACAAAAGGCATCATATCTTGAATATATCGAATGACTCAAATTTTAATAAGACCAAAACAAATCCATGAGGACAAAGTCTTCGGTAGTAAATCAGTAAATCAGCTTTTTGAGTCTGTGAGCAATTTTAATGGGAGATAACGGGCGTAACGCTTACCTCGAGCTGTCTGTCTATGTAAGCACCCTAAGCTGCTGAGTAAACTTCCCAGCGCTGGTGCTGACCCTCCTACCTGTGCCTATATGTTAAATTCCTCCAGAGCCCGACACTCAACTCAGGGCTGTCAGAGAGGACAGGATTTGTACAAAGCAGTATTCACCCTCCCTCTCCCTCAGAGCACTGTGTTCATCATCTTCACCACAGAGCTACTCCTGCTTCATTCACTGACTTCATTTTCCACGTACTGCACAATGAAACAGCTAGTCCACAAGCATTTAACCTCACAGACATGAATCATACATTGGTCAGTCTCCTGAATGAGAGGGTTTTTTTTTTTTTTTTTACATCTCCTGATGTCTCTTTTGGCCTGTGGTTGTCCATCTTTGACCCATAGGTTGTTTGCTCACACTTCATAAGCTGCTGAAGTTTGAGAGCGAGAGATGGCTGTGAGATTGTACTCCATGTTCTTCCCATACGAACGTGATCATGGGTGTTCATGTGCCATGCACGGGCTGACCCATTTCTTGTGTGTTTACATGAGGCCATGGGGTTTTTCGAACATCTACATGAAAATGTGTCAAGGTTGTTATTCCTGGACTCTTGACCGAACCTAGGCCCTTAATGTAGGTTCTGATTGGTTGAACAAGGCATCTGCTGTCATTCTCACAGCTGTGACAAAAATCTGTAAATAAATCGTTATTATCCAAGATTACTTCTTCTTTGTTTAACGTTTTGGTGAATGACCTTTCTTAGCGGTTAATTTCAGATTATTTTCTGTAATTGGCTCCAGATTCAGTAGTTTGGCTAAAGATCAGAGGCTTGCAACATCTCATTTTTAAATGACAGGGCTTTTTCATGAAATAATGAAGGTCTCTCACGTTTTCAGAGGAAGTAGGCTAATACAAACCGTGTAATGCTGATCTCTTTCATCAGCCCAGTGTGAGAATGATCCTGTATAAAGTTTCTTATTATTAAAGTAGACAGGTTTTGCTGTGCTTGTTTGCCTCTATATGAAACCTGTGCAGCCAAATCATAGTTATTTATGCTGCAAGGTGGATTAGCAAAGCTAACTCCCTATCCCGATTTGTGCATGGAAATAAACAAGGTTGGTTTGTTACTTGCAGCTATAAAGACATTTTAAGAATTTACATCTGACTGCCGATAATCTTTTCTATCAATCCTAATCCAAAACAGTTGGTTGTTGTGTGCACTGAAGTTATTGTTGAAAACCAAAAGTACGAGTACAAAACGTGGTGATAGAATCTTCAAAGGGGTGTTTTTATAGCCCTGTATTAACGCCAGAATAACCCAATGAAAGATAACGAAGTTTCATGACACGTGCGCTCCACGCCCGGACAGTTTGCATGTTAATTAGGCCATAGCCTGCAGTCCGTCTTATTGAATTTTATTTGCACAAATACAATCACTATTCTTAGTAGCCTGCATAATAAATGGAAAGTGACGGTCTCTTTATTCAATGAAGCATGCGAGCTTTACCCTGAACAATGACAGTGCCACCTAGAAGCAGATACGTTGGCGTGTTGCTTAAGCATCTGAAGTACCACTATACTTTCTCCCTTACTCAGAAAATTAAATACAACAGTGATTATCCAGCCGACTTTCAAATGACACACCTTGTGTGTGTGTAATATCTCAGGTATTTTCGTTGCGGTCTCGCGACGTAAATATGTTACTTATCGTAGCGTCTATTACTCCAATTATACTCTCACTCAAGATCCCGTCCCACTTTTCTCCTCATCACCTCAAGGGACAAATAAGAAAGTGCTGTCTGTCGGAGAAAGTGGGCTGTTCAAAATCGCTCCTGCGCACCCTCTCCGCCTCTCCTCTGTTAATTTCTCTCTCTCTCCCCTGTCTCCTTCTCTGGCGGACGGAGCACAGGTTCTTTTTCATCTTTTGACATCTCTTTCCTTTACATCTGACTGTCTCGTCCGAGGTGAGGCTGTGAAGACATCCTCGAAGAATCAGATTCACAAAAGGATACCGTTTTAACTAAATTTGATTGAGGAATGGGGTATGTAGACTAAAAATTCATTCATTACATTTACATTCAAATTGTGCTCAATATTGATCAAATAAGTGACAAGTGAAAAAAAAATTAACTTAGTTTAGAAAATATCCTGTGATCATTTATTTTCGCGGATTATAAAGTTGATCCATGATCGCGAATAATGTAGGGGGCACGAAATCCCTGATACGTTTCAGTAATCTGCGGTGACCTTTAGCCACGTTAAAGCTGCTCAAGACCATATTGTCTATGATGGGCGAATCAAGTTGTGGCCATGTGTGTGTGTGTGTGTGTGTGTGTGTATGTGTGACGCATCTCTAAGTCTTGAGATCTATATAGTTAAAATTATGTTTTTATAACCCTTTTAAATGTCTTAGGTTGTTACATTAATGTTTACTATCAAATGACCAGTTGCAGTTTGCATTAATCCAAAGCAGTTGATAAATTTTTAAAATTTTCATTGATGTTTAGAATTGTCCTTAATATACCTGTACACATTCAAACACTGTACAACTGTCCAGTTGCAGACAAAAAAGAGGTAGGGCAGACAGTAGATAGTTTGATAAATAAAAATGAGTGGGTTTTGAATGCAACTTTGGATAGCATGAGTACAGGTCCTTTAGCATGGCTGCAATCAGTTAGACTTGTCTCTTGGTATCTGTTTGAAGGAAGGCAGATATCCTAGTTTGTGTTCTGTTAGACCTGGTTTTCCAGATGTTTTGTGAATTTCAGCTGCCCAAAATTCGTCCCAGTCATCAATTGCATGCGCTCTGACCACGCAGTGGGTAAGGACTGCTGACTCATCCCATAATCTTTATACATTAATCAGGCTCCTTTTAGAACAGTGGTAGTTGGCATAGCAGTGCAGATATTCAAATGAGATGGACAGTATTACTTTCTCAGTCTTGTTATCCGGTAATAACAAGAGTTCAGATTACAAGAAATTGTTCCAGAAGTCCATGCTCAAGAGTTCCACATAGAATATTAAAATGGAAGCTTGTATTACATTTGATAGCTAACTAATGTTTCAATCATGATTGAGTGGAACACAGTTTGTCATTAAGAATACCACATCATTGTAACGGCAGTGGCATGGCCCATTCATCAGACCTTCTGTTTAACAGGGCTGTGTTTCATTCCACACTATGGTAATTGTGCGCACCACTTTGTGTGTTTTGCTGTAAGACATTAAAAGGAAGTTCGTCACAAAATTGGATGCATCATCCAACATACTCATTTCGATGTAGTATCAACGCTTTATAGTGTTATGATGCAGTTTATCACAATTAATGTGATAAATATAAACTACAGGGTCACTTTAATTAAATTCTATATCTATTTATTTCGTCATACTAAACTCTCTCGTTTTGATTTGCTGACAAGTTCAAGTTTGTGAGCTGCTCTTTCTGTAGAGGGATTGTGAAAAAATGCTTGAAAGTTAAAGTTGTGCGAGTTTAGAGAGTATCAATCCATCATCCATCCAGTATCCACCATGCACAGACAGAAGAATCCTAAAATTCTGCATGTTTGGCTTTGATTTGCATGAAGTGCCATGCAGCATTGGTAGGGCGTGTTCTGTCTCCAAGATACGAATATATAAATGTCATTCGGTAATTAACGGTTCATCAAACATCAGTTTTGATGTTTACTTCATTTATTTGCTTTTGTTTATTTGAGCTTTCGTGTCTTTTAAGCAAACTCTGAGTTTTCTGAGCCATTGTCCAATAGAGACGATTGTCTTATAGATGAGCTGAATCCACAGAGACAGACTGCTCTTTAGGATTCTGTGCAGCTTTGTTCACACTGTCAGTTCAGCTCCAAGAGCACTGTACCCCAGTCTAAAAACGTAATGAGTGTACACAGTAAGCATTTCCAAAGCATCAAAAGGAACTTTTTGGCTCGCACTATAAATCGTATTCTTCCCGTTAACGCATGTTAATTCATGTATCTTGTCAGCAAGCGACGGGTGCTGATGAATTCTTTCCTGGAGTTGTTTCTTGGCTGCCAATGTATGGTCCTCCAAAGTTTTCCAGCTCTACTTTTCCATAATCTGACCAGAATATTTAAAGTCTTTGTAGCCCAAGTACCAGACTGTTGTAGTCTGGAACCCAGCTATTGGCGATTCCACTGCCTAATATAACAGTTGGATACCTAGTCTGCAGACTTCTCAACTCCACCTTTCCTTATGAGTCAGTCTGATGGAATATTGTTTCCAGTTAAATGTCTTCACCATAATGTTAGCAAAAGCCTTGTGTAACATGTCCTATCACCTATACTCGACATGTATGTTTTCACACATTAATGGTGTGGCATAGTCTTTACTTCACACATTCAGAGCAATGTCAACAGCGTATCTGTGACCCAGTTTGGCGGTACTTAATCTTGTCTCTTAATCATTCTCATGTGAACAGGATGCTACTGTCCATGGCGTCCCACAGAGAAAATGTGAATGTGAAACTAGACAATAGTGCTCAAACACATTACATACTGCATATGTACTTTTCTTACCTTTGCATGTAAATACATGGGAATATGAAATCTGGGTCATGCAGATATTGTAGATCTGTGAACTGGAATGTATGTCTAAGCCCAGTCTTCAAAGTTCATGTACAGTATGTTTGACCAGCAAATATCACTGCTCCTTAAGGCTGTGTGGACTTGTACAGTTGTAATACGGCAAAGCATGTGGGGATTATGTGAATTAAAATCAAAGATGATTGGCCGCTCGGTGATGATGAAATCCTTTTTATAATCAGCTTTCTTGCTAAATCTCTTCATGTGAAGTTGTGCAGGAAACAGATGCAGTTTTGCGTTTTTAATGTTTGCTTGCACCTTTTTTTTTTTTTTACCTCCCCCCCCCCCACTTAGCAGCTCCCTCAACATAGTCTTTTATTTTTTTTTTTGATATGAGTCACAACAGTCACAGTCCCCACAAACCAATAAAGAGCTCAGTATTGTTCTAGATTTTTGCAAAATCAGCACTTTCAAGGGACTTCAAATAGGTCAAATCTGCCAAAGTCTTAGTCTCAGCTAACTACATGTTCTGGGGTCCATTACTGTGGGGATGGCTGTTAAATCATTGAATGAGGACTACTGGCCGCCCCCCCCCCCCCCCCCCCCCCCCCCCCCTTACTTTCAGCATGCCTCCTTTGCACTACCCTCGCTCTTTCCTGGGTTCCGGTTAGCCTGTGCTTGTAAGGGGGCACTGGTTGCCCCTGGCGATGGGCAGACAGAGTCGTTCGAGGTTAGGAGAGGCGGGATTGGAGGATGGGCGGTACTCTGAGAAGAGACGAAAAGATGGCAGTGGCCACCTCCACACTGGTGTTGAGGACGCAGAGAAAAGAAAGAAGAAGAAACCAAAAAAAAAAAAAAATTGAGTGAAAGGGGAGGTGTGTGGGAAAGCTTTATGTGCCTCTATTCTTCTCCATTACAGAAAATTCTCACATTTAAAAGGAAAAAAGAAGAAGAAGAAGAAGAAGATGAAGAAAAAATTGTAAAAAAAAAAAAAAAAAAATGGTAAAAACAAATCTTGGAAAGGAGAAAAAAAAAAAAACAGCATCAAATGGAAAGGCTCTGTTACTAGGGAATGGTTGCATGAGATCTGGTGCTGTGGTAAAGAAAACCTTCCCCTCCCTGACTCCTCTCCTCCCTTAGTCCTCTCCTCCCTCTCAGCAGTTAGGCAGCCTGAAATGACCCGACTTTGGCATCCCTGCGGATGCACCGGTCTGTCCTCCCAGTCCTTCTCAAGGTGAAGTTATTTGGTATTCCAGACATTAGGCATCTGTGATGGTATTTGTCTAAGCACTTCTGAGGTTGCTTGAGCTTTGTCCTTGTAGGTCTACATCAGAATGAGCCAGCTCCTTTTTACCCATAACTTATGGAAATGCAGTAGTGGCCACCAACAAAGAAGAACGGGTTTCCGGATGACGGGAAATGCGGACCAGAACCGACTGCTTACATACTCCCAGTAATGGCCCATGCAGACCTAACTGGTTGATAATTGCGAGGCAGGCCAAAGAAACAGAGCTTAGCAATTCCCGAAAAAATGCAGCAATGATGAATGAGAGGGAGAGGTGGTTGGCAAGTTGATTGTTAGCTTGTGCCGTTGATTCTGGATATCTCTCTATTGCCTGGTTTTCCTTCACTTAACCCAGAAATTCTGGAAACTGTTCCCAAAAATGACTAGCGTCTCTCTAATTTCCCCTTGTACGATCCCTTAGAACTGGCCATTAGATTCCAAGCCTCACCGTAGAAGGGATGCCCACAATACACCCAGTGATTTTCTGCTCAGCACAGCATTCTTAGAGTGACGTGGAGCCGACTCCATTGCACTCGTTCAGTCCAAGTTTCCATCCAGCATTTTTTTCCCATCACACCCTTTTCCCATGCCCTTCTTTGCATCTCTCACCAGCAGTAAATTCCTGCATTTGGATATGTCGGGGTTTTGTGTTTTGAATATGGATGCTGCTGCCCCCTCCTTTTTAAATTCTTTGCTATATAGTTACAGGAAACCACATGAATCAAAGCTTAACCTCATAGGTCCTAATGGTCCATGTCTTTGGTGTAGTGAGACACATGGTGTAATTGAAAGCAGCCGAAAAAGTCAGACACACCAAAGGATGTGTGGTTTAGGAACCTTGGCCTTTTAAAACAGAGGGACAAAAAGTTCTTCCTCCGCCTCGAAACGTCCACGGTTTAATCACAGTGATGTTGCTTGTCTTTTGAAAGAAGGGAGGGAAAGGTGATGCCAAGCTAGGCTGACAGTCTCAGCTGGAGAAAGCTGAATACAAGAGGTACAAAAAACATACAAAATCAGGCGATACACCTAAATGCCAAACAGACAATGGCACAGACACACGAATGCACGCACGCATGCACGCGCACAAATGCACACACGCACACACACTCACACTCACATACACACACACACACACACACACACACACACACACACACACACACATACACATACACACAAAAAAACAAACAATGGTTGCAGAATTCAATCCTTAAGTGGGACAGAAGTTTTCTCTATTCTATATTTTCTCTTTGACAGCTTGACCATATGAATGAAGTCTTAATTGCTATGGGTGCTGCTGCAACCTGCTGGCGTGCTGCAAACCAGACTCATACAGCCTTAGACTGTCTAATAAATTATTTAGGGTAACTTTAATTCTGCAGTTCTGTGGCCGTTTGATAGATTGAAGCACTCTAAGCACCAGTGAATTTCTGTCTTGTTTTATAGTCCCTGAAACAACAGCATCCTAAACTACACGATAGTCTCATTCCCTGAGTTGGTCTGTCTTTAATTTCACATCTGGTTGATCATAAAATGTTGCATGCAAGCACCAGAGTCTTGATCCTAGAAGTAATTACAGGAACTCTCAATTTCAGACGTAATCACTGTCGACGGTTTCCTTTATCTGTCTAGTGCATTACCTTTCTTTTAGCGCTACAGAAGAAAACTGAGATACACCAGTGTCTCCTGCCACGCACTTACAGAAAAATTGCTTAGTATTCTGTGAATTATATATTTTTTAAGCACATATGAGACAAGGAAGAGTGGAATATGTCTGTTTCAGTGGTGCATTTGTTGGGAAATTACTATTTTTCAGGGTTTTGATCTTCTTTTTCGCCTATCAGTGGTGCTTGCATCACATGGATGTTGCACTGAACATCCAGAATGTCGTACTGAATTGCGTGTAATTCACAGTCATGTTTTTTGGTCTCACTGTGTGCTTTTATGGCAGCGTGACTAGGCAGTTCATTCTCTCTACACAAATAGCATTGCAACGAATGCAGCAGGTGGTCACTTAATTATTTATTTATTTTTCAACTTTGTCCCTTAGAATCTGAGTAGCACTTGAAACGTGTCCTTTTCCACCAGACTGTTAAGTGATATACAACAAAGTTTACATTTATTTCTGTCAGACATGAGGAATCAGAGACAATTCTTCAGTTAGGCGCAGGAGAGATATAAAGTGATCAACGAGTAGGTTTTTGGTTCAAGATGTTTATGGTTAATCAGTTTAGTGAGTCATCAGGATTCTGCTCACACAACGGAGCTCCCAAAGTCTGCTAATGCATGACTCATGCCAGCTGGATTACACACAGGGTTGCCAGATGCCTTTCTTAAAAATCCCTGTCTCAGAAAATGTGTTTGGTCAGTCCAAAAGTCCACAGTTGAGCCTAAAATACCCTGCCCTGTCTATTTTCATGGATAGTCTCCCATGCATCTAACTCTGGTTGACAAATATCCACTTGAAACCAGTAAGGCTGCTGCTCTACTTAAGTCGTCTCTTTGATCACTTGCAAGACTATCACAAATCTCATTTAATTACATTTGTTTCCTTATCATTGAAGATTAGCATGCAGTAAATATGGACAAGGAAGTGAGCAAAGCAAATTAACAAGTAAATGCAAATTGCCAAATCTGTATCAAAGCATAAGACACATTTAGCTCGGTTCTTTTCTTTGATTCTTTTTAAATCTAACCAAAATAATACCAGATTGATAACTAAGTTGTTTGGTGTTTGTTTGACAGATGGAGCACATACAATCAGAGAGTCAACTACCGAAGAGCAAATTTCTTGTTTAAATACATTAAATGTCTGCTCCATGTTGAATTACAATAGAATAATAAAAACTAATAGAATAATAGAATTCTAAAAACTGATAGAATAGAATAATAAAAACTAACAGAAAATAAAAACTAATACTGATTATTTAACATGAAGCTAATTGCATTTCGAGATGTAATGTATTTGCAGCAGTGATCGAATAGCTCAGTGGCATACAAGGGAATTCAGTCACAATCTGGCAACACAGGCAATTCAAACAGGACCCCCACCCCCCCACCCCCCGACTCTGTCTGTCTCTGACTCTCCTTGTTTCTGCCTTAAAGTTCCTTGTAAGGCAACTTTTTTTTTTTTTTAAATAGAATGATCACAGGGTATACAGATCCTGATAAATGACTACACGAAGAATCAATATGGTTACATCTTTCAGCTATATATGAGATACTTTGTCTCACTTTGAAATGTCACATTGTATCTATTATCCTTTTTCCTCAATCCTCCCAATTTGTTGAACAAAACGACTTTCTGCCACATTCTGAAGCAACACCATTCACCTTCCCTTTCGAGCCTAAATCACTGTCTCTATTTTCTTCTGTGCCCTCAGCCTGTTGTGGTGCAAATCAGAAATGGTCCTGTCTCTACTGCTGTGCACCATCTGTTCTTTCATCCTGCTGTCGCCAGCCATTGCCGGCCATGCCTCAGGTGGGTCACCTCCAGTCTCTCATGGTTAGGAGATGATTAATGACCGTCAGCACATTAAGGCAAGGGGGCCTCTCCCTGCTGATGCATTTGTTCTGAAGACCATTTTACCCATTAAGAGTTAAGCAGCAGCTGCGGAGGACTGTATATCCAGCTCAAGGGCAAAGTCTTATCCGGTTGTTGAGGGCTGATGCTACTGCTACTGTTAAAGGCTAGACATGAAATGACTTCCAGATTCAAATTAGTGGCTTAAGTAAGCTTCAGTGAAATCAGTGTTTTCGATGCTGTTTTATCATTTCCTTAGCAATATTTATCTGTCTCTGTGAGAAATGTCATTTCAGGACATCTCTGAGAAGTCTGATTGTGTAGCCTTTTTCATGTTCATTGTGTTTTCCCCATAATTCTGCTCTCCATAGATGAATCCAGACTTCTACAAGTGACCATCCCCAAATCTCCGCCCGTGTCTGCTATCCTGGGCGGTTCCCTTACTCTCCCCTGTCTTGTGTCAATGTCTCAGCCTCCCACAACCTTCTCCACAGTGGGCAAACATGCTGTTCTCTCACAGCCACGGGTCAAGTGGAGCATGTTGTCCTCAGAGCGTGAGACGGAGATATTGGTGGCCCGCGGTGAACGGGTAAAGGTCAGTGAAGCTTACAAAGGTCGGGCCTCCCTGCTCAACTATGACTCCTCACCAACTGACCTAACACTACGGCTGGATGACTTAAGGCACAATGACACAGGTTTCTACCGCTGCGAGGTTCAGCAGGGTCTGGAGGATGCTCATGACCTTGTTAAGGTTAAAGTTAAAGGTAATTTCTGTATCAAAATGATGCACAGAAGCAAAGCTTTACACATCTTATCTAAAATACTGTTTGACATTAATGCACATGTGAACAATCTGAATATCATCAAGTTTGAATTAAACAGGTTGTCACCAAGACAAAATGGATAGCATAGAAATGCACTGAGATAGAAGCAGAATGGTATATTAAGTGTATGGTAACATGTGGTATTGGTATTGTCAACAGGTGTGGTATTCCACTACCGACATGCCTCCAGTCGTTATGCATTCTCCTTCGATGAAGCGCAAGATGCCTGCGAGGATATTGGAGCTCAGATAGCAACTCCAGAGCAGCTTTTGGCTGCCTACAACAGTGGCTATGAGCAGTGTGATGCTGGCTGGTTATCTGATGGCTCTGTCAGGTCAGTACCACATAAACAACAACCTCAGAAAGAGTGGTCAGACAGTATGGCAGTCATTTTAGTCATGATGGTGAGGCATCATCAGTGCAACTTTTTACTGAGAGAGAAACATATGTTGAATCACCATTTTGTGATTTGTTTGTTTTGTGTGTGTGTGTCTGTTTAATGCAAAACATGATTAGATTTCACAATTATGGTTAGTTTTGTATTGCACCTAAGATTCATTATCTGTCCTTGAGTATTTTGCATTTGTATAATCCCATGTTCTCATTGCATGTTTTCCTATTGTGAATCATCCAGGTACCCAATCCAAATGCCACGAGAGGGTTGTTTTGGAGACATGGATGGGCTGCCAGGAGTTCGGAACTATGGCATGATAGATCCCGATGAGCTGTATGATGTGTACTGCTATGTTGAGAACATCAATGGTAACATTTTCATTTACTCATTGTTCCCTGATGTCACATTCATACCGCAAACAATAACCATTATATACTTTCATAACTTAATAATTGTGGCCTGAATCAATTAAACTGACTGTTCTTCTTGAAGGGGAGGTGTTCCATGGCTCTACTCCTCAGAAGCTTACACTGGCTGAGGCCAAGGTTTACTGTAAGGGTCAAGGGGCAGAGCTGGCTACCACCAGTCAGCTTTATGCTGCCTGGAATGATGGCCTCCACCACTGCAGTCCTGGCTGGCTAGCTGATGGCAGCGTGCGTTACCCTATTGTCACTCCTAGAGAACGTTGTGGTGGCTCTGAACCTGGAGTTAAGACCATCTACCGCTTTAGTAACCAGACTGGCTTTCCTGAGCCCCACTCTCGCCATGATGTCTACTGCTTTAGAGGTAAAGAAGACAGATGCACAGACTTGGTTAAATGGTTCCATTGCAGTTCACACTGAATTGTTTTGCCCTGTCCTTCACAGGCAGCAGCAACCCTCGCACAGACTCCCCTAAGGACTACATGGCTACTGAACCGGAGGATATTGTCCGAGACATTGTTACCTTGACTGACCCACAGTCAGAGTTCAGCCCAGGCCTAGTGACTCAACAGACTGAGAATGAGGCTCAAGGGGTCGTGGAGACATTCTCCATTCACAGTGAGCACATCCCTGGGGATGAAGAGGAAGAGTACAGCCACCCTACCACCACCAGTTACACCCAGACCCTCACTAACCCAACATTCACTTTCCAGGAAATTCATTCAACTCCTAACTCCTGGCAAGAAGTGCTTACCAATCCCATTGACTTTGAATCTGTGCCTGAGATATTCCGGGAGCCTACGCACAATCACACTCTGCCACCTGCTACCCCTGAATCTGAGGATTCCATAACTGAGGAAAAAAGAAGCAATCATGGACACTATCAGCCTATGCCAGACACCAACGTTGAACCAGGGGAGCCAGTGGATTTCAGCTTTCCAACAGAGAAAGCAGACACTGCTGTGGAAGTCTTGATTGCTTCCTCAGAGTATACAGAGCTGGGTGGATCTAAACATCACCAGCCCATGCCTGAGACCAATCTTGACACTTCAGAGGGGAGTAACGAGGATAATTTGACAACTCAGACAGTCGTGCCAACAAAGGTATTCGATGGTTCAGGGGTTCACACCACTACAACATACAATTTCAGTGAGCTCACCACAACTTTGGAGGGCCTTACTACACATGGGGTCATCGATGAGCCTGAGGATTCTACGCAAGCTGTTCTGGTGGAACAGGAAACAAGTGCAGACCCTGTCCACCCAAGTGCCTCTTCTGATCCTACAGAAAGTGGGAGCACAACAGCAGAGGCAAAGGCAGGAGAAATTGAGGAGGCTTTCATTTCCTCCTCAGAAACCCCTCCTCAATATGATGAGGACACCCAACTGACAACCCTGTCCACCCCCTCACCACATACGGAGGACACCATGTCCACTGGCACTGTGGAAGAGGCTGTAGAGGACAGTACCAGCTCATCCCTTCCTGAATTCACCAGTCCCCATGAAACTCTAGAGGTCCAACCTGAAGAGACTAGTGTTGGCTCTGGAGGCCTGATTACCGTTAGCCCTGTAGGCGCAGATGTCCGTTTAACAGAGGTCACACCTACGAGGTCTTCTCCAAGCCCATTAGATCATGTAGAACAGGAGGCAGGTGGCACCTCAGCTGAGTCACTGGTCATCCCCCTTGGATCAGCAGATCATGATCATGAGGATGTAGAAAGAGCCCAGGCTACATCCACAGCAGCTGTAGATGCAGAAACAGGCCAGGCTACATCCACAGCAGCTGTTGATGCAGAAACAGGCCAGGCTACGTCCACAGCAGTTGTTGATGCAGAAACAGGCCAGGCTACGTCCACAGCAGATGTTGATGCAGAAACAGTCCAGACTACGTCCACAACAGTTGTTGATTCAGAAGAGACAGAGTTTCCTGATGGATCTGGGGACCATGATGCTGACATCCTTTCAGTCACGCTATTGACATCACCTATGCCCTATACTTTTGCCACACCTACCACTCGATATCCAGTGGAGGTTGAAGCCAGCTCTTCAAGAGATGCGGATATTCATATTCCGGAGAGCAGTACTCAGTCCGGATTAAGTACCACTGAGGAAGAGCTGGAGCAGGTAGAACAGGAGGAGCTGGGAGGAGCTCATAGCCAGGAGGGCAGTGACCATGATGACACATCATCTGGAGATGACCATTTGGAGGAGCTGTCATCTGGGGAGGAGCCTACAGTCAGGGGATACCCAGACCTCCCGTACCCCAATGCTACCTCCATCACTCCTCTCAATTTTACTGACTCACTAGAGCTTAATGTCACACATGCTGAAGACTTGGAAGAGAGTGAAGCTGAAGAAGATGAAGAGAATGAAAGCAGTACAGTTGTGCCTCCAACTACCCTAGATGTCACTCTGATCCCCGATATGACCCAAACACCCAGATGGGAAACCCTAGCTTCCCCTACTCCACCCCAGGAGTCACGGGCAGATCTTGAATACAGTGGTGACGCTCCTCTGACTACAGAAGAGCCAGATTCTATAGATGAGGAATCTCCCACCACAACTGTGACTACAATGGAACCAGAAGAAGCCCAAAGCCTGTCCACCACCCAGTCATCAATCTCAGAGGAAGATCAGGACTATGACCTCACCACGACGGAAGAACCTGAGGAGAATGAACAGGATGAGACCACTACAGCCAAGGCCACAACTCTCCCACCCCGACCAACCCAGAGAGTGCTTGTCAGGACAGGCAACATTTCTGGTAATGTATGATCAGGACTGTCATCACATAAACATCATTTAACACTTCACAACACATCAATTAATCAACTAATTAAAAACACAAAAAAAAGTTGTTTTTTTTCTTTTTACACACAAGAGAACAATCCCACAAAGCACTCTTAGCTTTCTTATTCTTTTTTTTAAATCACTATGGGTAAACAAATCGTAAAGGACAGATGATTTCCACTGTCCTGGATGATGTGGGAAAAGCACGTCATTTCACGCTATCTCATATTGTTCAAGGGAAAGGTGATATCTGAAACAGTTGCGCACTCTGTTCCTACTGCTCCTGCAGCACAATGAGCCACAGATTATTTCAAGAGTCCCACATGGCAGCTTTTACCATATTCCAATAGCGCCATCCAGTGGTCAAAAAAAAAAAAATGCATTTGGCTGTACCGTAGGTCCACATGCGGTTGAAAATAAATAATTGACAGTGACATTCAAAACATCTGAAATTTACAGAGCAAAGACTCATCTTTTTAAAAATAAACATTCTGTGGAGAAACCACACATGGTTTTCGTTTCAGATGCCTGCATGGAGAACCCTTGTGCCAATGGTGGCACATGTGTAGACAGTGATTCCACCACCAAATGCCTCTGCCTGCCCACCTATGGGGGAGACTTTTGCCAGATAGGTGAGTCAGCCACACCACAACCCTGAGTCATCAATGACACATCATTACTGACCGCCTCACAAATAATTTGGCTTATCCCTTTTGACAAAACACTCTTTTGTGTGTCATTCCCATCTCTTTTCCAAGACCTGGAACACTGTGAGCCTGGCTGGGAGAAATTCCAGGGCTTCTGCTACAGGCACTTCACCAAACGACAAGGCTGGGAAGTGGCTGAGCAGCACTGCCGCATGTGTGGAGGTCACCTCGTGTCCATTATGACTCCAGAGGAGCAGGAATTCATAAACAGTAGGCCTACATTAGTGACTGATGTTGTGCAGTTGTTTTTGGGTGGTCTTTTTTGTTGTTTTTGGTGGAGTTCACAGAGGATGTATTTAGTTGCATGCATATTTATTGTTCCATGTTACTTAAGCTCACAAAACGAGTAAGCACTAAACCACAGAATTGCATTTTGAAAGAACTGTAAAGAGAACTTTTCATCGTATTTCTTTTTCATTTTCAGCCTGTGCAAAAATACATTTGCAATATCCTATTTCTGACCAAACAGTGAGTGCTCTTTATGAGGGTCTCACTCTGTTTATGTTAGCCAGGTTTTATCACTCTTTGAATGTGTTGTCTGAGTCAGTATTGTGTCTAGGAGTCAGAGTGAGATTGTTATCTAGAACATTCCTAGGAATTCCTAGTTCTAGATAGTGTCACAATGAGCTCTCTCTCCTCAGACAAATACAGGGAGTACCAGTGGACAGGCCTGAACGACAGAACCATTGAGGGTGATTTCCGCTGGTCCGATGGCAACCCTCTGGTAAGAATTACCCTAGTAATTACCTCTTTGAATTTAGAAACACTCCAAACCCCTACCAACACTCATTTTTTTCTTTCTCTTCCCATCAGCTATATGAGAACTGGTACCGAGGACAACCTGACAGCTACTTTCTTTCTGGAGAGGACTGTGTGGTGATGGTGTGGCATGACGATGGTCGCTGGAGTGATGTGCCCTGTAACTACCATCTGTCCTACACCTGTAAGAAGGGCATTGGTGAGTATGCCACCTGCTTTTGGTCAGTAGCAAATCCCCTACCCAGCCAACTCTCCATCCTTTCAAATTGTAGAATTTGCTTCAAAGTGAATCGGCTACTTGCAAAAATACACAACATAAATAACAATTCTTCAGTTAAGAGAGGTGAGAGAGGTGATTATGTGACTTTCAGTTATGGTTAAGAACGTTAGTTTGGCGCCAGTAATAATAACGATTTCCCTCTCTCTGTGTGGTCCTATCTCTTTTTATCTGTTAGCTTTCTGTGGGCAACCCCCATTAGTACTGAACGCTAAGATGTTTGGAAGGCGACGACTGCGATATGAAACCAACTCAAAGGTGCGATACTATTGTGATGAGGGCTTCATTCAGAGACACAATCCTGTCATTAAGTGCCTCAACAATGGACAGTGGGAGGAGCCACAGATCACCTGTACGCCAGGTAAGATGGGTGCATTTACCTTTTCAGATTTTCAAGATGCCAGTCCGACACTGAAAGATTTTAATGTTTCCTAAGGAACAAACTCTTCTCCTCTGTACATTTTCAGTAGAGTTAGTTAATCATAGGACTGTAGCAAAATGACAGCATTAATACGACAATCTCTTTATCCATGCAGCACAGAATTGTTTTTATGTAATCACTCTTCTTTCTGTAAGAATCTGTCTAAGAAACTGAATCCACAACTGCTGGTCCTTTAGGAATTTGTTCCACCGTGTATACAACTGACTCTGATGAATGTTGATGTGTTGTTGCTGTCTTCAGTAGGATCAGTTCAGCCCGCATATGGAAATGAGCTTACACAACTCCGTTCTCAGAATGAGGAGGTACTCGTGGCGGACACCACCACGGAAAAAGCGACACCGGAATTCTGGGACATTAAGTGGAACTTTTAAACACACAATCACTACTTCCATCCTTCCCTTCATCACCTCCTTTGCTTCCCATCACTCGTTCCAGCTTAAAAGGCCACCTCCATAAATCAAAGAGATTCCATCTACAGACAGATTTGTGCACAAGTATCATTCGGTCATCATTGTTCTTTCACCAGCTCCTGTAAGGTAATATCTGTGTATGTATAATTTGACACTGAATTACACTTTTTTTTAAAAAAAAAATGTAATTCTAAGATCAAAAGCATTGCATTCCATTTATGGAACAGATAGTTTGGCCAGAACAGCATAACTTCCACACAGACACACACACACGCAAAAAAGAAGAGATGGCTCAAAGTTGTAAGACACAATCTCATCCTGTTGTGGAAGTCATATTTCCAAACAGTGTGAAGGAGCAATTGCTCCTTATCTTCAGCTGGTCTGACAAACTGAAGCCAATCTGTCATTACTATCTCTTCTCCTCTCACCTCCAGCATTGCCCATACTCTTTGACTTGTATTCGTCCTCCTATATGGTGCTTTGCTATTCAGGTCTGTGACATTCTCTGTCTATCAGCACACCCAGGGCTTATTACTTCTCTTCAACAAAAAAAACAGATTAATCAGTTGAATCTCTGATATATTCCACATTGCAACGAAAGGATTTTTGGGCACATTTTGATGAGATTTACTGTGTTATTGTTCTAGTAATAATTTGAGAAAATTGTGAGATCAATCATCTCCTAATGGACACATCTTATTAATTCAGTATGTGAATATGAGAAGGGTATTAATTTTTTTTTTCAGTTGCTTTCATTGAAATCCTGTAGCATCACTAAACATGGGAGACAATTCAAGAAAAAAAAAAGCATAAGAATGTTTTGATTCAAAACAAAACAAAATTAAGTTGTTTTGTAATGATATGTATGAACTTGAATTTGATGATGATTAAAATATAGATATTTGTGTCTAATTTGCTAACCATTATCACCAGATGTGATATCAAAAATTTGTGAAGCACTTTACTGATTTTGTAAACAAATCCTTCTTACCTTGGTAATTTATTTTCATGGCTTGTCTTTTTCACTTTTCTGATCAGATCTGAATCATTTGTAAATGCGAAAAAGCACAAAATTCCATAAGAAATAACGGTGTGTGAAAAATCAGCCAGAACTGAGCGGTGCTCAAACTGACCTTTAAAAGAAGATATTAATTCATCCCACTGCAATCCAGTTGTGATAATTTGTGTTAGATTGCATTTTAATCCAGAATATACTCACCACATCATGTTATGTTTTTTCAGATCTGAGTGAAAAAAATCAGGCCATAAGGTACTGTCTGGTATATGGTACCTGCCCAAGAGTTTCAACATACAGCATTCTGTACTTGGTCCAGGGTTTCATAAAGAAATAAAAGCCTCTTTTACTAACAGTATTAATTATGACTTTGCATTTTTAAACAGCTGTCTATATGATCTCATCAATGTCACAGTAGAATACACAAACATCACTGGAAGCAAACAAAGGAAAGTTCAGTTGCATCCCCAAATGCAATGTATGAAGGTCATTTACTGTGTATTTTTACAAATAGGTTTCTACATGAAATATCATTGTACAAAAACAAAGACAACTCATTCACAAACAAAACGTGAAACGGAGAGAGACACTACAGAGGATATAGCATTTATATGCGCAAATGTAGTGATAATGTCTACTTTAATACTAAATTATTGCATATCTTAAATTAAACTTTAACTTTATTAAACAAATTAGGATGTTTAGAGAAGCCACAGGGCTATTCAATAAATCCATCAAATAAACATGTTAACTGAAGTTACCAAGCACTTGACTATTAGAACACTGATTACCAAACACTGTTGGCTTACTCCTGCTACTAACGTCCTTTCTCTTTGTCTGGATGTAATTCAGTTATACAGTAGTTCCTCAGTGTCCTTTGAGTTTTAAATACGAGGACATAAGTCTATAACCAAACACCTGGACTGAACACAAATCTGTCAAGCAAAACATTACATATCTCACTCTCAGATTTGCATGTCAGAATTTGTTTTTGAAATATATCGAAAACAAGATATCAACACTTCCAAACACTTTTCAGGCAATCAAACTGAATGTTTCTTTGTGATATATTACAAACAAGATC
Organism: Chanos chanos; assembly: GCF_902362185.1. Taxonomy (NCBI): domain Eukaryota; kingdom Metazoa; phylum Chordata; class Actinopteri; order Gonorynchiformes; family Chanidae; genus Chanos; species Chanos chanos. Next base: position 41,679,108 of record NC_044502.1, read on the forward strand.
TTGTTTAAACAACTCTACAAGATGTAAGAGATATCAAAAGACTGCAGCCAAACAATCTACAAACAACCACAAACCAATACGTATATATATTAGCTCTCCAGGTACAGACAGTGGGATTTTTGTAAAATTTCCCTTTCAGGATTAAATACCAGATGGTTTCTTTGTATTTCAAGGCTCGGTGTGTCTCAGATTTAACTGATCAAAGACACACTCGGTCCTTCTTAAGCACTACCTGTAGCAGTACGCTCCATACAGTCGATGGTGCTTGTTGGGGTAGCCAAAGCTGCGGACACTCGGCTCTGTCAGACCTCCACAATTCTTCCTAGGGCTGGTGATGGGGAAGCGCACGCTGCCATCCTGGAGCCAACCACCATCACAGCGATCCAGACGCTGAAAATGCCACGCAGAGTAGAGCTGCCCAACACGGGCAAGGCTGGCCCCTTCCTCCTTACAGGCCTGTACCGCCTCAGCGAAATTTAGATGCCTATCAATAAAGAACACTGAACCTGGGGAGTGCACAGAACACAAAAGAAGGATTTGGAATACATGTCTATTCTGAGATGCATATTGGGCCTACTTCTGTCCTATACAATGGTTTCCAAACTTGACTAACGTGTTGAGTTAAAAAGCATACTATCATGTGAGGGCATGCAAATGTTAATGGCAGCAAACAGATTTTTAGACTCAGTATTTGAATTTTGGTCGCATGCAGTAATAATGAGTGGATGTTGGATGATTTAAACTCTAACACTGGTCCATGTTCCCCTTAGTTTTTCTTCATAAAACTGCATGACTCATTGATATGCAGTTTTCCGATGACTTTGACATTTCCTTCACCAGACACGAATGGACATGGTGGGAGCCGAAATGTCACTCCAGAAACACAGTTTCCCACAGCTGAAGTCTCCTCTGCATGCCTAAACAACAGTGCTTATTGTGACTCTCCCCTCCAGTTCACTGGGGGACCCATTACTCGTATGTCTGTCTAATGGAAGGGGCACTTGTCCAAGAGTACTCTAAACATGTCTGACTTTGCATATTACCTGTATCCCCTATTTGTAATTCCTGTTATAAAGTGGGCAAATAATTCTGGGAACGGTAACAAGCAACTGAGACCATATACAGACCCATGCTGGTCATTCTGTTGTGTGTTATCCTAGTCTCCCTCATGCTACAGTGGTCAGTAAACATCCTCTCGCTTGATGGTTCTCATTTCCAATCATGTGAACCCACTAGACTAGGTTTCTTAGCTAATACCAAGAACTAGCGCATCTTGTTCAAGAGGCTATGGGCTCTGCAGTCAGCTGATGAGTTGAGTCAATTATGACTGTGCTAGGCTGGGGCAAAAACTGTGCTGTCACACGGGTCCACAGAACTGGCATTGAGAAGCACTGGTCTCGCTAACCTGTGGTGGCTGAGGTGAAGCAGAAGGCATCGAAGTGGTCTTTGGTCCTATGCTTTGGACCATAGCTGCGGATGCCTGGTTCAAGGTCCCCTCCGCAGACGGCCCGAGGTTTCAGGATGGGGTAATGCACCGTTCCATCAATCAGCCATCCTGCATTACACCAGTCCAGACCTTCTGTCCAGGCTTCCAAAGTGAACAAGCAGCAATCAACAGAATAACAGCAAATTCATTTTAGCACTCTATTCCACATTGTACGTAACATGCAAAGACTGAGCACAACTTTTGGAGAGGACACATACAACTATAGCCTGTGTTATTCTTCAATATGTCTTCAGCTGTTCGCTTAAAGATGTGCACGTGGAGCCAGCTAGCATACAAGCTAACACACTCACCTCTGTAAAGCTGTCTGTATGTTGCTAGCGTAGCATCCTGCTCAGCGCAAGCCTGTTTAGCCTCTGCATGGGTTAATTTGTACCTGCCATGTTTACTCTGGTAAGGAAACACCACCCCTGAAATGCCAAGAGGATTATCTCACAGGCTAACCCATAATCAATAAATGAAGGGATCCCTAAAGGGGTCGATATGAACATGGAATTAACACTTGATCTACTGCAGCATCAAGTCACAAATCCCTCAAAATATAATCATAAATTTTTGCGAAAGTGTGGCACTCATGATTAAAAACCTACCCTGTCGCACCATGTTTGCTAAAGTCTGTGCTAACTCATTTAGTTCAATATAGCATTTTCCATTAGCGGAGTAGCCAACTGCAACATCCTCCTGAGTGTTAGTGTTTAAATGAAGGCATTTTGAGGTTGTAAAAATCTCAAGATATCACTGACATCTAGCTGAGTCTCATTACCTCAAATATTTAATCACACCATAAGATCTACGGTGAGGTTATCAGTGGTCTAACACAAAAATTGAAAACTCACTGTATCTCCTCAACCTATATGTGTACAGTAAGGACAAGGGTTGGGTCTGTTTTCCTGTGCACAGTTTTTCCTGGTACTAAATATACCAGGCCCCTAATGGGTGTAACAGCACAACTGAATGTCAGTTACATAGTTAAAAGAGCTGGAACAGTCAAACTGCCCAGACATTTCTTATGTAACTTTTCACGGTTGAATATAAGTCAGTTATGCTAAAATGAATCTATGTGCCCTGGATAATGCAAACCTTTCCCTCTTAAAGAAACATGCCCTTACAAATGCAAATCACTTAACATATAGAATGAGGTAATAACCTATGCATAATAAAGGCTATGTATGGAGCCCAGCCCATATATTGTAGGCCAGTTCCTGTCTGGGGATGTCAGAATTGCTTCTAAAATAAATTTCTTGTCAAAACTTAACTAAAAACTCAAACAGTGTGCATGATAAACTTAAACAACAACTGTGAACCCTTACCCTCAATCCTCAAGGTGATCTCAACGCTTTCGTCATCAATTCCATTGATTAGCTCACAGCGATACCTGCCGTCATCTTCCAGCTCGAGATCGGTGAGACGAAGCGAAACATCCAATTCGTGTTTTTGCCTGAGGTGAGCTCTGGGTCCCAAGACTCCATATTGTTTTTGTGCATGACCATTCGTTATTAAAATGATGTTTTCCACTCCTCGGGGAGTGGGCTCCAGTTTTGTCCATTTCACTTTGAAGTGGGAAGGTTTGGTCCGTAAAACACATGGCAAGGTGACGTTTTCTCCTCGACGAGCTGTAACTTCATCGCAAACCAGCGGTTCCAGGAGGTAATGTAGTTTCTTGAGGTCTGAAAAAATGTGGGTAATTTTTTAACTGGGGTAAAGTTGTCATGGCAACAAATTAAACCAAGGACAATCTGAGACAGTATCAGAATCTGAGTTCCATATTCCAAATGTTCTATGCAGTTTCATTTCTGTCAAAACAGTAACAATCTGTGTGGCATTTACTAGGCTGGAAACATTAAAAATATTTTGAAACCTGATACCATGCTTGTCCTCATGGTATGCTTCACAGATCCCAGAGAAATAGCTGATAGTCAGTATCAAGACTGCTGCAAACTTCATAGTGGGCCAGGACTCACAGTTTATCCCTGTGATATACAGCAAACAAGACAAGTGGGATTTTGTCTCATTTTAAACAAAAAAATCACCTGCCCATCTTACATAAGTCTCATCAGCCAATATTCTGACAGAAAATGTAAGGCTATTCATAAAAAAAAAATTCAGTTACCAAAACTGTTTTGTAAGCATGGCTAAATCAATAAATGTTCAAAAACATACCTGTTTGTGTGTTTGGGCTTGCTTTTGTTTCACAAAGGGTGCTGGTCTTCTGTAAAAAAAAAAAAAAAAAAAAATTAATAATATGATATCTGAATAACAGACATCAAGACATTTGTTGGTTCTCTGCAACACCAAGACTGAAATATTCATTAGAACTGTAATCACCATCTCCCTGTTTCTCTCTCTCTCTCTCTCTCTCTCTCTCTCGCTCTCTCCCTCTCTCTCTCTCTCTCTCTCTCTCTCTCTCTCTGTTTCTGTTTCTCTCTCTCTCTTTCTTTCTCTGTGGGCTGGACTAGGTCAGCTGTCTTATGTCCTGGGCCATGGATAGAGTAAACAGGCTTTTTCTCTCTTCTGTTCCAGATGTTAATAAGGATGAGACAAACTGCCATTGTACCCCTCATAGCTCCTCTTATGCTGCTGTTCATTATGGGAACAAGCAGGAAATACAGAGCAATTAGAAAAAAAAGCTTTAGGTTATATTTCCTGTTATATGCAATTCTTGTGTATTTCTTTATTTGGCAAGCGGACTGTTAGTCTCTTGAACATACTAATTTTAGAACAAAGAACAGCCACTTGGACCATGCGCCAGTGATGGTTTTCGTATCTCCATTGTCTCTGTGGAGATACTAATTCAGCAATAAGAGGTGACGTATGCTGCAAAGTATAATGAACCGCATTCTAATGATGAAAGAGAGCTGCCAAGAGCCGCTGGCTGAATCTGGAATGCGGCTTGGAAACGCTGGGCAAACATTAACACCCCATGATTGACAACTACTGTGCTTTAATCAACCATATCAGCAAATCACTGATAGGGTCGATTCAAGCCCAGTATGTCTGACTTTCAGTTCACAAGCTCTACTGCAGACCATGAAACTTCTCCTATATATATATTTTTTTTACTCACTGGTGCTCTCACATACCATTGTGTTTCAATATTATTGATGTTAATTCCATTCATTTTACTGAGTCCAGTCATTTTAAAAGAGAAAGCTGGACTCAGAGCTCTCCGTGATTCTAGAAAATTCTCGAATGCTCTTTACTATACCCCCATATATGAGACAAAGGCCCTGAATAATTTTAGCTGTTTGCACAGGGGTGTGAGGGGGAGCTGTATTCACCATCTGTTGGCCGTGCTAACAGAGGCATCGTTGCTGTGCTCAGGCAGACACAGTGCCAGTCAAGGAGGAAGCAGCGTGAGCCTCATCTTCCTCTCTCTGTGCGACCTCGTGAGACAACGGCTGCTTTGTCACCAAGCTGCCCCCACCGGACCTAATCCCAAAGACAACAGCAAGAGCATAAACACTCTGAAAGCGGAAAAAAAAAAGGTTGGAAGGAAAAATGAAATAATGGGATTCCACTGCTTCCCCTGTGTCCCTTCTTCATTGTGCTCCTCTATCAATAGGACTCTTTCTGGGCCTTGGCCGAACAGCAATTAGTATTCATAAAAGCACATTTAGGTGACAGATAGCTCTCTCTCTCTCTCTCTCTCTCTCTCTGTGTGTCATGGTTTTGTGGTTTTGTTGCACTGATATCAGTAGACCACATCCAGTTTTTTTTTTTTTTTTTTGAGAAACTACTGTTTGAACAGAGGTCAGATTCTCTCCAGGTTGTAGATTTTTCCTGTACAGTGAACTGGTGGCTGCTTCTAAGAAAAACGATGCAGTTGTGTGTGGGAGGATTTCCAGGGCTGTGTAATTAATAAAGAATGTCTTTCCTTTGGTGTGTGACCGTGAAAGAGGGCGTGCCCCCCCCCCTTTTTTTTCTCATAGTTTTCTCCTTGATTGCTGCAAGAATAACATGACAGTGCAGGAGTGGCTGTGTAACAGTTATGAATACATTTGGCATGAAATATGTCCTGCAGGTTTACTATGAAGGTACCAAGTCAGGAATTTGTGAACCCATTTTCATGACCCGTCTACGTTAAATATATAACACAGAGCATTTTGTGATCGTTTGCGACTGCAATACATTTTAAAGCACTGTTTCGTGCCTGTGTCAGACCTAATAATCTTCTGGTTTTATTGATTTACAACTGTCTGTTCCATAGGGGAAATGTCTGGAAATGCTGGCTTTAAGACACAGAAACCACTTTAAAGACTAACCAAGCTTTGTTTTTCAAAATGCAAGTAATGTCTGGCAGACACTTAGTTGAACATAAAGGACTCCTCCCTCACTGACATAGTAATTAAGCTTTGTTTTTCACATGCTACATGAAGGACTACTACAAAAACATATCAAAACATTAAATTCTCCATAGAACTATAATGCGTTATAGGGGCAAGAAAAAGTAAGTCTTGAGACATTTATTTTTATATGTTTTCAATGAATGCTCGACAAGAGATAACTTCCAGCCTCACAAAGTTCTGCAAGAGTGCCCTCTAGTGGTCATTTTAATCAAAGAGAAAACACTGAAACTTCTCTAAAGCATTAAGCAGTCAAATCACATTTTCACTCTCAAGATATTTCTTTCATTAGTGTGAGCCTCTGACAATGATGTAGCTTTTCTTACAATGATGAAATTAAAGCTCAGACTGTACCCTACTTACCGCAGTATTGCACAACATTAATGTGAACACAGTAGGATGTGGGTTTAGAACCAGGGTAAAAAGAGGAAGAGTTTTTCCTTGTTCCTTAACAGTGGAATGGAACATCAGTCATTTATGTAGTTTTTACAAAGTTATGGTTGTATATAGTTTAGTTGACCATAATTTACTGTTGTAGATAGTATCTGAACATTTGTTTTGTGGCCCTTGGGTCACCTAACTGAGTGAAGCCTACCTGAAGCATTCCATTTAATCTGCTATTGATCTGCACCGTGTGCCATGGAGCTGCCAGCTTGTTGCTGAAGGATGGCTTTCGCCACTCACAAAGGGCCAAAGGGTCTCTGTCAGTCATCCACAGTGGCCCGCGGCAACATCAGACACACTCTCTCTCTCTCTCTTCGTTCAGGGTTGAACATGGTTTGAGTCAATGGGGATCATGCCCGACTGTTGCTCCTATATCTGTCAAATACAGTCAAAGAGAGATGACTGACTAGCCCCTTGAGGTAAACCGTCATTCAAAACCTCAAGTTCAAGTTAAAGCCTGCACAGATGCCAAACTAACCTGTTTGTGCCTTTTTTCCACATTTTTTTCTCATTATTGATGAATATTTGACACTGAACCAAATTTCTTTTCTTTCTTTTTTTAGCAACCAATAATCAACTCATTTATTTTTATTTTCCTATGAGATACACATTTACCATACGGTAATACAGTAAAATTACAGCAGTACTGTACAGTGCATTACTTGTACAAGAAAAAAATAACCAAACTGGAAGAAATACATAAGGACTATTTGAAAGACATTTCTATCGCTTGTATTTTGGTGACGTGAGCCGAAATGTCGAATGAAAATCACTTAATCGAACAGTCACAGCGTGACAACCCTGACTGTCGATGATCAGAAACATGTGACTTCGGCTGGCATTTTATGCTAATTTACAGAGCCGTATTGTCTCAAAAGCTGGTTTTGTTGGGCGGTGGCTGTCCCGGCAGCCCTCTGTGAGGTGTCAGTTTGTCTGCTTGGCTGATGCGGGTTGATGTTGGCTTGTTGTACCACGGTCAGTCATTGATGACTGTTTATAATACACAACGGAGTTTCCGCTCCTATGTCGAGTTAAGCGTGTACTACTAGTCTACCTCCATATGAACACATTTGTTATATTCTTTACATAATGGCTTAAAACCGATAGCACAAACCAAAATGGGCCCGTCGTAATCCGGTATCAAACATACATTCTCAAATCTGTAGTCTCTTTACAGCGAACTTCTTTAAGAAAAAAAAAGAGTGAAGAATGTTAACTTCTTCCTTGTCTTTGTCTTAGCAGTCCGTTTTGATGAAGCTCATTCTTTTGTGCAGCTACACTTACGTGATACGTCCCGCTGTCATGGAATCGTAATCAATTTAAACAATGTCTAATGATCTGGCTCCTGAGTGTTTGATGTAGGAGGTGCATGAAGCAAATACAGAAAAAAAGTCATTAACGAGGAGAAATCACAGAGCTGAGCGTGATTCTTTTTCTCCCTTTTGTTTTGTAGCTAACCTCTCTGTAGAGTGTTCTTTGTGCCACTGTGCATTTATGGAATTTTGAATTCTTGAATGGCAATGGACAAATTTTTCTGAAATTTTTTCTGTGTTTATTTTTCTTTTTTCTTTCTTTTTAAATAACCTCTCCATCCTTGCAGTCCCACACACAATATATCAGGTCAGGTGTGTGAGTGGGCATGTGGGTGTCTCTCTGCTGAATTAAGGTCTGTCACCACACAAACACTGAAACAGTTTGTTTGAATGACTGTTTGGCATGACCCTTGAAAGACGTGTTCTTTAGAATCATTTTACCCTCTCAGCATCAGGTATTTTACTCACTGTACAGCGGTGTAGAATTCCACTATGACCTCTTGGAAAACTGGGGGTCCTTTGTAAGGTCTACTGGTGAAGCACAATATCAGCTCACATTCCAAAGTGAGTGGCTGTTTTTCATTTTTCAGTTGTGAATGCTCATGGCCTATGATTTGGTAGTTGTTGATTAAGATCTGAACTTTGATTGTTCGTGACAGTAGAAAAAGATAAATTTCAAAATTTAAGAGTTGAATAACTTGTTTATACATAGTGTCTAAAATCACCCACCTCTGAGACTTCATTTAAACCCATTTAAAGTAACACCCATAGGTCAAGCATAAGTTCAAGTTTAGATCTCTCCTGTTTTTACGCACAGTTATCCTGTTTGGCCCACATGTTTCAACTTACACCTAAAACAGTGTTAACTGCTTACTGAACTCTGAGAATATACGCCATGAATCTGTCCTTTTGGATTCACAGTAATACAATCTTTTTCACTTCTTATTTTCACAATGTGCTTAGCACTGCAAGTGACATGAGAAAGCCCAGGTTTCATATTAATGCTTCATATCCTTAGCTTCACTCTCAGTTTTACCAGACTGCAACCTTATAAACACCATCAACTGCTTGAGTAAATTCACAGCACAGATTTGTGTGTGTGTGTGTGTGTGTGTGGGGGGGGGGGGGTCACATCATGTCAGTTTCTGGTTTTGTCAATTATTTTTTTCTCTTACAATAGAGGTTAAAGGGACAAATGTCAGTTTGATTTTGAATCACATGTCTTACTCAGGTGATAGTCACCCAGGTAGATAGAAATCTTTTTTCACACAGGAATGAGTTCTTATCTCTCTCCCTACAGCAATACACGGTTACTCTGTATGCCTTAGGCTCTCAAACGTTGTCTGACTGGTGGGGGTGGGGATTGGGGGGGGGGGGGGGGGGGTAGTTGCATTGAAAAGAAGGGATCTTACTAGAAAGCCCATGACTTGTGTAGTAATACCCTGCCTTATTCAAAGACTCACAAGCCAGTGAAGAAACCCATTAACACATCATCATGTGTTCCACCCTCCCAGACAGTGGTTCTGCTGTGCTCATTATGTTGCTCTGGACCTTTAATCACGGACAAAGCTATAAGGGGGTTTCAGTGTTTTTCACGGTTTCTCTGTCTCTCACATACACTCACACACACACACACAGACACACATACACACACACACACACACACACACACACACACACACACACACACACATACACACACACTCACACACACACAGACACACACACACACACACACACCCACACACACACAGAGGAATGTTTGCATGTTTTGTATGTTAGATGTTTAAGCATAGAGGACTGGGCTGTTACTTAACTGGCAGGTCCCAACGCGCTTATCACATACAGTCTCTATTTTGGCATCTCTGGTAGCGGCTCTTTTCTCTTTTTTCTTTCATAAAAGTGTCCCCAAGATGAACCCCATCTCTGCTTGTCCAGTCTGCTCTGTCTGATCACCAGATTGTCTTATCTGTGGGCCCCAGGAGCCAATGTGGAGATAATATGACAGGAACACACTTAACAGCAAACCATTGCACGCATATTTGTGGGTAAGGAATTTCTGCTGGGGCCGTATGTAAAGTGGGGGGTGGATGAGGTAGGTGGGTTGAAGGAGAAAAGGAAGCCTCAAAGTTACGCGAAGTTTCTGACTCAAAAAAGTGCTATAAACGACATAGTCAGCTTTCATTTACGACTGTAAACCCCTGTGAGGTAAACTGATTTAGATATCTACATAGGCCCTGCTTAGAGGTCTTTTAGAAGCAGCTGATCTGGATGATGAGAGCAGAAGCAGAGAGAAAAAAAGAGAAAAAGACCCAAAGAGAGAGCTAGAAAGAGAGAGAGAGAAAGAAAGAAAGAGGAAGATAGATAAAGGAGGATAGAATGAAAGAGAGATGACTGCTTTCTGAGATTGGCCAAGGGCCCGGGTCACTCGTGATTAGCACGTGTGTCAGTGCGACACCTGACTGCTGGAATGACAGGGACTCATGGCATCTCACTGGGTTGCAGTAATCTGTACATCACAACTTCATCAGGCATCCCAAGCATGGTGCTGCTCTAATCTCGTATCCCTTGTGATGCATTACGCAATACAGAAAACCACAGTTAGTGTTCAGGGGATTATGGTTTCACGCATGTTTCCTAGATAATGTAATGGATAAACTTTATGTCAACTAAATGTTACTTGTAGAATCTATAATCCCAGCTGAGCATCACTTTTAGTTTATCTTCTGTCATTCCGTAGCCAAGGAAACGCATCTGCCATTATCTCGAGACATTCAAAGGCAATTTTTAGTTATTGAGAAATCTGTTTTAATTCAGTTGATTCCACAGGTTTGGGAGCAAGTGTAAACAAACAAACAAATAAAAAAAATTCTTTAGTTATTGAATGAAAAGCAATGATGATTGAAACAATCAAAAAGTGATTTTGACATTCATGTGTGCTGGCAAATCAGCACAATTTCTGGCATCCCCTAAGTAAGAGAGAGAAAAGAAGAAAGATTGAGAGTATGTAAAGGACATATGCCCAATATGCTTAATATGCCTAGTTAAGGTTTGCTTACAGGTTATCTGACATACGATCTTCTCTAAGTGTATCTGCATTGTGGGAACACCAGGTTGTTATGTAATAACCTGGCATAACGATTTGGTACCTTTTACACAAACTGCTAAACGTCATCTTCTCAGCAGCTATCTCTTAACGTCAGAAGACACCATCCAATCAGAGAAGATTGTCCAAAATTTCAAAATTTCTTGGGCCACAAAAAAAATGGCAATGAGTATGAAACAAATGAACACATTGTCATTAAGATATTGATGCAAAAGAGAGTGAGTTTGTTTGTTTGCATTTTTTTAAACATTTGGGTTCTTGCTATTTTTGAACTCTCCGTACTTGATAAAGAAACGTCATTTCGGAAGCATAGCCTTCATTGTGTCATCCTACATTAATATTATCTTACATGTCTCCCAAATAGTCCTTTATTCTTAGTTCTTTTTCTTTCTTTTTTACTTTTCTTGTCTTTTCTATTTTTTTTTTTTTACTTTACATCAGACAGTTCAGTTCTGCTACTGGCTTTGTGATTGTAACATGACAGCGTGCAGTATATTTTTTCTTATCATTGCCAACGCACAGAGAACTCTAGAAGTTGTTTTTTCAGTTCAAAAGTCTCATTAATCATGTGAAAGTATTGCGATGGCTCCCTCGGTGCCACAAATACAGACAGTACACTCTCTATCTGATCTAGCCCTCTGGCCTTACGACAACGCTTTAAATAACTACTGTACAGGTGTAACAAACTTTCCTCCCTAACTGTCAGGAGAAGGAGGAGAGGTACACATAAGGGCCAGGTATAGAGCTGGTTAGAATGCTTTGGTTGTATAATGGAGGGAGGGGGGAGGGAGGGGGGGGATCGATTGCATGCGTGAAAAAGAAGCTGTTTTTCATTGGCTCCTTATCGCGAAGCATCTCCGAGTCCCCCATGTCCCGGTTATGTATGGAGGAATGATAGATGCTGGAGCGTGATGGGACTCGTCGCTGGGAATTCTTAGCAACTTGACTCCGGTCTCAATCTTTTAACAGTTTCCTTGGGCAATGCTTACTGCCCGAAAGGAATGAATCGATCCAGCTAACAGAGGGTTCCTCTCAGGAATTTCTAAGTGGGAGTTTCAATCCCGCTTTTGGGCCTATCAAAAGTTCATTTTTTCCACACTTTGTTCTGATGGACCTGTTCAGTGTCCTACTTGAAAACAAACAAACAAAAAAAAAATGACTGGCTATATGTCCCTGCTCTGCCTTATATCCATCTGTCAGTATTCATCTCTATTAGTGAAAGTATCAGCAGCAGAAGGCTGTGATGTATGCTAAGATTAGTACAGTTTTCACTTTAATGCAACAGCTGTGGTAAACATCTATTCCTCTATTACTTCTGAGCCGGTGTGATAAGACCACTACTGTGCGGCTGAATTGCGAGAAAGTGCACCGTAGATCTATGGATATGGTCTGCGTACCCTTAGAGCGAATATGTACTTTGTTTCGCTACAGAGGCTTGAAATCTCCACGTCTGAAGGGAGATTTGATGTCCGTTGATGATCACCAGTGACATGTTCCAGTTTTTCTTTTTGTTTTTTTAAATTTTTTTTAACCTTTTAAGATTTTAAACATGTGCCATCCACTCTCCTGTTCATATACCCATGGTAATGCTATGCTGACTGTAAAAACAGATGATTTTGACGATGATGAAAAACAGATGAATTTCAGTTTGGCTCAAGTGTCCTCACTGTAACGACCTCGTCTCCTCCCGCACCGACTCCAGCCATTCAGCGATCGGCGTCGCCGGTTTACTAATCATCGGCTTGTCCCTTCATCACCTACACCTGTTTTCACTTTTGTTTTCCCTGATTTCCCCCTCTTTATTAAGCTCCCTGTTTCACTCTTTCTTTGCGAAGTCTACACGCACCATATGTGTACTCTGAGCATCTAGCATCTGTTTTTGATACCATCAGTATTATTCTGTGTTGTAACCCGTTCGTCTTCTGTCTTGTTTGAGATTCGTGTACTCGCTTGTTTTTGGATTAAAATTTCATCCAACTCTGCACTTGCGTCCGGCTACCTGGTGATCTCGTTACACTCACATTGAATTTGGCAAGATTTGGAGAAGCCTAAGGATCTTTACGTAGTAGTGGTTGTCTCACCCTATTCTCCTTATATAGAAAAATAAATTCTCTCGCTCCCTGTCATTCTGTTCTCCCCCCCCCCCTCTCCTTTTATATGCATTCTGTTCCTTTTTCGATGCTTGTTTAAGACAAACAAACCACCTGTTGTTTAGACATCGAGGCCTCTGGAGACAGGGACGGCAAACACATCCCACGCCTGCGCTCTGAAAGTGTCAATAGTTTAGATTCTCCGAACCATAACAGCATTCTTGAGAGGTGCAGCCCGCTGATGGCTGGGAGACAGCTCAGATAGAACTGATAGCAGTAAAGAGAGATAGCCGTGGTCTCTCTTCACAAGAGGTTGGATGTGTAAGAACCTGTTCCTATCCATCTCCGTCCAGCACCGTGACTTTAGGCGTGCCTTCCTGCTTTATGTGATTTTATGTAAATACAGGCAAAAAAAAAAAAAAAAGAAAGAAAAAAAACTCACCTGTTGTATAAGTTGTTAGATTTATACGTTGTTATGATCTGTTAGGACTGTGTTCTTTACACACACATATAAAAGAGAGAAAAGGTTTTGGTGTGTGACAATGAAGAGGTATGAATTGTCTCCCCCCTGCCCCCGCCCCCCCTTGTTAGTTAATGTTTAGTGGACTGTGAACATAGCCCAAAGGTGGACATGTGCAGGATTGTGATTTGAGAAAGATTGTCAGCCAGACTTTAAACACTTAAACAAGTTTTAAATGCTTGGGATGCCTTTTGAACTGGGGTGTCATTGATAACTAAAAGAAGTGCGTGTGTGTGTGTGTGTGTGTGTGTGTGTGTGTGTGTGTTTGTCAGTGCACATGTGACACAGGAATTTCTTTTTCTTTTTTATTTTAGTGAGGATACATATTTAATACTGTATATGGTGTATATTAAATGCATATTAAAAAATACTGTGTCACTGGGACGGTACCTCTCACAGATTTGGGCTTCATGAATGAATGAATGAATGAATGAATGAATGAATGAATGAATGAATGAATGGATGGATGGATGAATGAATGAATGAGGTCAATCACAGTCAACAACTAGTGTCCCCCGTCACCACAAGCTATTTGTCTTCCTTGATGAATTACAGATCAGCCATTACCACTCCTGTCAGTCATTCAAGTTCATTGATTTTCAGACCACCTTAAAACTGACAAGGTATGAGGGGGAGGAGCTGAGATTGGCTACATCAACCAGTTACTGGAGCTGGGATGTTTGTGGGCGTGAACAAGATCAAGGGTCCAAAACAACTAGTAAAACTCGTGTGTCATCAGATCTTCTCCGACACTCTCATCCCTAAGCTGAGACAAGTGTGGCCTCTGCTCCCTGGAAAGAGAGAGAGAGAGAGAGAGAGAGAGAGAGAGGGAGAGTGAGAAAGAGAGAGAAAGAAAAAGGGAAAGAAAGAAAGAAGGAGAGAGAGAAAGAGCAAAAGGACCAGAACCATGACTGACTTTGGCACCCAAATGCGGATACGGCTCCCCTTGGCCTGCATCATCCTGGAGATCATCCTCATCATCCTGTTTGGTGTCCTGGTGCAGTACGACCATGAGACAGACGCCAAACTCTGGCACAAAGAGCTGGCCAAAAACGACTCCCACGCCCAAAACTATGACAATGACTTCTATTACCGCTACCCAAGTAAGTTATTCTTGACAGAGAGAGAGAGAGAGAGAGAGAGAGAGAGAGAGAGAAAGAGAGAGTGAATGAGTGAAAGAGAGAGAGAGAGAGAGAGAGAGGAGCTGATTGAGTGTGAAAGTGTGTGTGAAAGAGCTGGAATGTCATAATCTCGACCAATATATGGGAAGCGAGAAAGAGATCAAGAAAATTACAAAGGTGTTTGTGTGATGTGTAAAGGTGCACATACAGAAAGAGAGGTCCATCACTGAATGGAGCTCATTGGATTTTAACTGGTCGTGCTTGTTTTGCACTGATTGGCCTGAGAGAGAGTGGTGGATAAGAAAACTCCTCAACTGTGAGTCTGCAAAAAGGTTCATCTGCTACACTCTTGTTGAAGTGCATCTGTTTGAGCCTTTCAGTCACTGTGAGCAAATCACCTCTTCAGGATCATTCCCTCTGCCTTTATTTGTTTTGGTTTTTTTTGTTTGTTTGTCTGTTTGTTTACTAGTGCACTATAGATCTGCTTGGATTGTGAGATTGATCTAAATTTAATGTTTGTGATCTGAGTAAAGAAAAAAAAGAAAAAAGAAAAGAGAGAGAGAGAGAGAAAAAAAGAAAAGCTCATCAAAGATGTTGCTAAAAAAATATTTTCTCTGTAAATTAATGATGTACAGACACGGTATTGCTGAGAGGTTGTTATTGTAAGTTGCTGTTGCGATGACATAACAGAAATTCAAATAGATCATATCACTTTGAAAATGGTATTTATGATGCTGACTGTCTACGCACCCCTCTTCTTTAAGACCCTCGGGCAGTTGAGAGTAATGATAACTCCTCTGTTTTACACAACAGGTCACCTGAGTGTGTCTCATATGCCCTTTATTCTGCATGTCAAACATTAATGCATAATTACAGTGTTGCCCGGTGACCTTTCATAAATTTTCCTAATGCGTTAATCGTTTCACTACTATATGTAACGGCAGAGCGCCGTAATAATGCAAAGAGTGTTCTCCCCTCCTGTGGGCACAGGTGCATTACCCACACACCCTCTTTACACTCACTGCACTCACAGAGACACTGGTACCTTAGCAGGACGAGGAGCAGGATGTTTGTTCAAACTTTTAACATTAAAACAGGGGCAGGGCCATGCATGACTTGATGTTTCATCTCTAGGGCAGTTAAGGCTGCAGATAAATGTTCCAGAGAGAGAGAGTTCCACTCGGATTTAGAAGAGTCACACAGATTCACCAGCACATTCTCCACGTTCACGGTGCTGTTCGTCCTCAGTTCCTTTGGTGTAAAAACTCCTTGCGTGTAAATGGAGTGTAGTACACATAGTCCACCTCCTCTCTGAGCCCTCTGCGGGAGGTGCAGCTGTTCGACAACCCGGTGAGAACATTCACCATAAGCATTTCAACAACGACACAACACTTTGCACAGAGCAAGACAGGCTCTGGAGAAAGAGCAAAGTAGCAGAAATGAAAACAATTTCCATTTTTCACTATTGCATTTTTACACAGACATTGACTAAAACTGAAAAAAAAAAAAACCCCAGTGATTTCAGTGACTAAGAAGTTGTGCCACGTGTGCTAGGCTATCAGAGATATCGTAAGGTGACTTCACAAAGACGAGACTCTTCGGCAGCTTGTTATGTAATGCCGTCTCTCAGCGTTCTCTTTCCAGTTCCAGTTGCCGGCTTGAAAACGTTATCGGTAATAGTAATCACATGCGTGAGAGTGGGAGTGTCGGTGGGAGGAGCCAGATATGATGGACGTGTCTGAACAGGCAGTACTATGAGAAGTTCAGTTATGTGAGTCTTCACCTGTTGCCCTGCGCCTGCAGGTTCCGTGCACCCATGTGTGCTACACCTGCAGGTAACTGAGATAGAAGCCTGGGAGACCTCTGTGTTTTTTTTCTATGGGAATAAGAGAGAGGAATGTGTACACTAATGACTTACTCCGTCACTGTCCAATGACAAGAAAATAGAGGGAGAGAGCTTAGTTTGGAGAAATTTGATAACTGAAAGATGAGAACATTTAGCAAACTGAGTCTACACTAACCAGTTGCACTTTTCTCTCTTGAACGAGGTTACTACATGTCAGTGTAAATGCATAATGTCATCACTCCTGCAGGCTCAGGGTTTGTCTGTGTAACCACAAGTAAAACCCGTTTACAAAGAAAAATATATGTAAGCCTGGACCCACAAAAAGACACACGGTTTCCCACTGAGTGGAAAGCAGAATAGAGGTCTATTGGCAGATGTAACTTTTGATATTTAACCAAAACATTTATGAGCTAAAAATGAATAACCAACAACACACAAACATATTTACACACAGCAAATTAAAAGACATCTATGTACATCATGTTTATATAAGCTACACTTCTCCACATGCAACATGTATAGGTGCAGGTTGTATTTGTGGGTTATAATTTACAGGTTTGCTTATCAGGTTGTAGTTTGACCTTGTCTGCGTAGGTAAGCACGAGGACTCATATTTTTATGGTTTCTGAAGAGGTTAGACGATTTGTTACCTTATATTTCTCTGCACTGTTGTCCCAATATACATGTAACAGCAACACAGGTTTCTCAGAGCTGGTTATACAACAAATATCCTAGTATAAGGGTGTGTGTGTGTGTGTGTGTGTGTGTGTGTGTGTGTGTGTGTGTGCCCTCAAGTTGTCTCAATCATTCTTCAGGTGTGGTTCACAGAGAGTTATCTGTGGCTATGTGGGACAGTTTACCCTTTGGGAATCTGTCAGCATTACTGCCCCTATGCCCATGGCTGGTTGCCTAGTAACAGCACAGAGCAGAATTGTCCGGACACTGTTTGGACAGGGAGTAGATAAATGGTTGTAATGAGGACAGTGATGAGTCTCCGTAAACTGGCACAAGAGAAAACAGGGGTCAGCGGGCAGAATGAATGAACTTAGAAAGACAGAACATACTTCCGTGCCCTCTCTAATGGAGCAGCCAAACCTCCTCTCCCCTCGTACACGGCCTCTTTAAGGACGCCAGTCAGTTCAAACTGTTCAACGTTCAATATGGGGATGGATCCGTCAAGTATCTGAAATACATATTAGAGATACCTGTATGTCAGACCCACTGTAAAGCAAATCAGTGACATTTAGGGAAGTTCAGTGATTTGTTGTTGAGAACTAAGATATATATTCTATTGGCAGGCAACTTTTTTTTTCCTCCGTAGCTCTGATTATGAGTTTTGCATTTTGAAATGAACTCTCATGGAGAGGCAGAGGTTAAATGTGGTCCGTCTGTGTTTGTTTATCAGGTTTCCAGGACGTCCATGTGATGATCTTCGTCGGTTTCGGGTTCCTCATGACATTCCTGCAGCGTTATGGCTTCAGCAGCGTGGGCTTTAATTTTCTCATCGCTGCCATGTCCCTGCAATGGGCCACTCTCATGCAGGGCTTTTTCCACGGCATGCATCACGGCAAGATCCACATTGGTGTGGAGAGGTGAGGCTTAAATACACACAAACACACACACACACACATACACACACACACACACACACACACACACACACACACACACAGACACACACACACACACACACACACATGCATTCATGCACGCATGCATGCACCCACATGCACCCACACACACACACACACACACACACACAGATATGCATGCACACATGTAGAAACACCCTTATGTATACCTACATCCATGCACATGCTTGAATGCACATTTGCATGTGCACAGGCACGTATGGAGACAAACATGCAAACAAAACATGGAATAGCAGAAAGCCAGATGTGCACACATGCACGAATGCATACACTAGCATGTTTACTTACATCATTCTGAAAGAGCCTTCAATATTGCTCAAAATTCTTTAATCACCACATCTTATAATTCATAAAATCTGCCACAGCGTGAAAAAATGAATAGGTAATCGCGAATGTGGTAATTCTACTTATTGTCCTTTTTGTGAAGAAGCTGCTATTGATTCTGGGTTTTTTTGGATATACTACTAATGAACCTTTTCATGAGTAAAATACTTTTGAGTCCATTTTTATTGTTCTGTGGAAGTATGCATATATGTATGTATGTATATATGCATGTATGTATGTATATATGTATGTATGTATGTATGAATTTATTTTTGATACATTTTGATTGTACCTGAATCACTTATGAATTAGTCTACCACGACTCATCAAAATGTCTAGCTAATAACTAGTGACCCGGTTCACGTTACCTGGCAAATGAATGGGATTTGTGCCTCTCTGCTCTGCCTACAGCATGATCAATGCAGACTTCTGCACCGGCTCTGTGCTCATCTCATTCGGGGCTGTGCTGGGGAAAACCAGCCCGGTCCAGCTGCTTGTCATGGCCGTGTTTGAGGTCACGCTGTTCGCTATCAATGAGTTTATCGTCCTCAGTATCCTGGGGGTGAGTGTTGTGAGCAGCACAGCAGCCCACACATCTGTCTCTGTCAAAACAAGGCAACAGTAACATCCCATTGGCCTGCGATTCACCTTGTGTGTTCATAGCATCTCTGTTTGACCGTTAATGAACAGAAATGACTAGAGGTCTTCAAGCATACTGGCAGTGGTGTACGATGAAGATTCAGTCTCTTGCACAGTATAACTAATTCAAGTTTCAGATTGTACTTGCATTCTTTGCTTAGTGTATAGATCACTTAGGACCTTTTCGTGTGACTTTTCACAAAGATGTGTAAATGGTTGTTGTCCTGCAGGCTAAGGATGCTGGTGGCTCCATGACCATCCACACGTTTGGGGCTTATTTTGGCCTGGTGGTGGCCAGAGTGCTCTATCGCCCTAATCTGGACAAGAGCAAGCACAGGAACTCCTCCGTCTACCACTCAGACTTGTTTGCCATGATTGGTATGAGACGCAGAATAATGTTCATTCAGCTGCTCGTCTGTTTGTGTTGATTTTGTTTGCAATACTGTAGAATTCCATTCTCTGCAACAATCATTGTGCATCTGGTAGAATGATCCAGCTCTCAAAAAAAGGATGATTTGTGATTATAAATGCTATAAAACCTCTTGAGAGGCGGTACTCGTCTTGCCTAAAATGAAAATATTTTTCGTGACTTCATGTGAACGCTGTAAAAGAAAATGCCAGTTCTGTGTTTGGAAATGTGGAGAAAAAGCCATGAAGTGAAGACAAATTTACAAGTGTTTTACGTAAGCCTGTGAGAATGTACCGCTGCCGTCCACTTTGGAGAGTTTCAAAATACAATGTGTGAGTCAATCTTTTCTCTGGAGAGAATAGAGCTTTTTTTTTTTATAAAAACATGGTTGTTCATGGTAACAGAGATAGTCATTAATATCAAGATGTTTAAATCTTATATTTAATCTCTCTCTCTTTCTCTCTCACTCACCCCCCCCCCCCCCCCCCCCCCCCCCCAACATTGTTCTCTCTCTGTTTCTCTGTTGTGTTTGTGTGTCCGTCAGGAACCCTCTACCTCTGGATGTTCTGGCCTAGTTTTAACTCAGCCATCACTGCCCATGGAGATGACCAGCATCGCACTGTTATGAACACATACTACTCCCTCGCTGCCTGTACACTGGCCACCTATGCCTTCTCTGCCCTGCTATGCCATGAGGGCAAGTTAGACATGGTGAGTAACAGGAATATGAAATGAACGACGAACGGTTATTATGTGCCGGAACGGTTATTATGTACCACTAGCAATGACCTGCTATGATTCCACAGAGCTTAAGAAATCTGAACAATTTACATATTTTCAAAATGAAGTATTTAACGAAATACTTCTGAGCGTGTGTATCCTAGAGGAAGTGACATTATATAATTATCATTCGTCAGAGATGTGAATTTTAATCATAAAATCGTAGGCAAAACAAAATGTATTGGTTGGTTAACATCACTCAGTGCGTACCAGCCCTTACACTGTGATGATGTGTACAACAGTCTCACTCATCCTCACTGGTTATTACTAAGTCTAATTTAGCAAAGTAACAGTGCTCCTAAAAAGAGCTCTGTAAAAGTACTGAAATCTTTCAGAAAAAAAAACAGCAAAAAAAAAAAAACATAGTCCTCTTGTATGGTTGTGTCTGGAGTGTCCAACACCTGCTGCTCTTGATAACTGTAATATGAAATGTCTTACTGTCAAAGAATGCATAGCTCAGTGAGTGGAGGTGGTTGACAGTCGAGAACCATGAGCGGAGCATTCCTGTGCTCATTGTGGCGTACAATGCGCCCTCCGTACACACCGGAGCAGTTCAAGAAGTTAATCCACATACCAACAAGCCGCACAAACACAGCTGTCATCAGTCCTGTGTGTATTACTGAAAGAAAAAAAAAGAATAGTATTCTCATATACTAAAAGAACTGAAAGAGACTGAGGAAGTGCTGAGTACATTAAAATATATTGAAAAAACATATACAGACAGTAATACAAGCCTACAGCGATCCAATTAATCATAACAGCTGGATCTTACCTCTGTCTATCAAAACCATGAGTAAGATCTATCCTTTTTTTTATTTTATTTTTTTTTTTTTTTAACGTCATGTTGTGAATACGTCCTTCTCTCTTCCAGGTGCATATTCAGAATGCTGCCTTGGCTGGGGGTGTTGCCGTAGGAACGGCAGGTGAGATGATGCTGACTCCTTTTGGCTCCATGATTGTGGGCTTCCTGGCAGGAACCGTCTCGGTGTTCGGCTTCAGATACCTCTCGGTGAGCGATACAACTCCTCAAATGTTCAAAATTCACAGGACGAAGTGCGGATTTTCTACTGGACCAAGAAGGGATGAGAGAAGTTATGCTACAACACCAATATGTCATAAATAGATCACACCACCTCTGTCCGTCTATGTCTATACCACGCACACATAGCCCAAACACTCACACGCACAGTAATCGTGATGACTAATAAAAACATTACAACATGTATACTCTCCTCGTGTGTGTCCAGCCCATACTGGAGGAGAAGTTAAAGATTCAGGACACGTGTGGCGTGCACAACCTGCATGGCATGCCTGGGGTCCTGGGAGCCATTGTGGGATCTATTACTGCTGCTCTAGCAACCATGGATGTCTATGGTGAAGGGTAAGTGCTTTTGCTCTCACCCCTTCCCCACTCCTCCATGCTCACTCTTTCATAGACTCTCTCTCTCTCTGTAACTCTTTCTCTCCCTCTTTTTTTTAACACTCCAACGATAGAGAACTATTTTCACCCTTTTATTTCCCTAATTCTACTATTCTCATCTGTTTCACTGTCTCTCAGTAAATCCCGAATGCTGGATGTGTACATTTGCGGTTTAGACAGCTAAGACATCCTCCCTTGACCGTTTGTTTGGGTTTCAGGATGGCAGATGTGTTCCCTGATATCCACTCTGGTGCAATCGATGCCTCACAGCAGGGTGTGAGGCAGATCATTTCTCTGGCGGTCACCCTGGGCATTGCTCTCTTTGGAGGCTTGATCGTTGGTATGTAGAATGTACAGGGGACAAGGCCATTTCAAGCAAAACCATTGAATTTTCAGGCTAACATTTAATTTCACTCAAACTATGTGCTATTTTTTCTTTTTGTTCACTATCAAATTACCTTTGAGTTCCAAGACCACATTTTTAAATTTCAGTAAACTTGGTACTGACAATACATTTCAGTGAGCTTTAACGGGCTGTATTTGTTTGTGTACTGGTATGTCGTATGCATTGTAAATTGTGTGAATCCTTCATAGGCTTCATTCTGAAACTGCCGGTCTATGGAGCTCCACCTGATACCCACTGCTTTGAGGATGCAGTGTACTGGGAGGTAAAAAAACAAAACAAACAAAAAACAACTATACAGATCATTTTAAAACTAAAACAATTCTAAAATGATGGTACATTTAAACTTCGGTTTAATCTTCTGCATAATATATGCAATGATGTGTATTTGAATGCATGAAGCTATTGAAAAAAAGCTCTTATTACTGCCTTAACTAGACGAATGGCAACCATAAGTGTGGAGGGGCCTTAATCTGATAACAAAGTGCAGTGTTATCTCTGTCCACAAGAGGGCAGACAAGTCATTGTAATAGATGTGAAAGTAAGCGTGTTATCTAATCCGTCTAATCCTCCCCTAACTCGCAGGCGATGACAGTCTTCATGGTGTGCACACAGATAATTATTGTTGTTCATGATCTGCGATAGAATTTTTTTAAAAATATCCTTAACCACAACTTAATCCCTCGTCTGCTCGTGGCTCAGGTGCCTGGGGAGGAGGCTGCTCATGAGGAGCTGACTGCAGTGAAGACAGAGGAGACAGAGAAGCTCAACAGCTAAACGACCTGCTTAGAGAAATAAACTGAATAAGAACGTAGCAGCTATGCAACCAGAGACATGGACAGAGACCTATGCACACATTACAACACACACACACACACACACACACACATACACGCACACACACGCACACACACTAGCTTGTCTTACCACACTGTTGGGTACTTTCAAATCGCCTCAATGTAGGATTCATATGCTTAACCCTAACCACAGTCACATCATTTTTCTGCTGATGCCAGATGTGTTTTTGTTTTTTTGTTTGTTTTTAATATTTTTGTTTTGTTTTGTTTTGTTTTTTTAAAGCTTAATTTTGTGGGACCATTTTCAAGTCCTCATAAGGTTAAAATATTTGAACAATTACATTACATGTCCCCCATTAGGTCATATTTTCTAAGATCTTCATTGCCCTGTGGAAACATGTAGTTTCCTAGTGTTCTGTTAAACCTGGAGTGCGTGCACACACACACACACACACACACACACACACAAACACACACAAACACACACGCAAGATACATTTTATTAAAAAAATGTTTTTTTGTTTGTTTGTTTGTTTTTCTTGTTTTTTTGCCCTGCCAATCATAATATTCAATTTGGAGATTCCCATCTACACCCTTGATATTGTTAAACAGCCATGTGCCATATGAATGAGGTTCATAAGTGCCCCACCACCCCTGAAAATAAATCTCAGGACTACGTCTCAACCAAAGATAGTTCGTCTGAGCTAAGTAACAAATTATTTCATTATGCCATGATTAACAATAGGACACTACCTGTTTGATTATTAGCTTAGTAAAGGTTCAGCAGCCGATAGTGTTTAATTTAATGAAGACAAATTATGTGTCACAGTTTTACTGTCTACTCTTCTCGTCTGTTATGTTACATTAAAAGCTCAAACCGATGTAATGAAGATTCTCCGCTTTTGGAAAAGAACATTCTCAACATTCATTCATTCGTATAGAGAGGGATAAAAAAGAAAAAAAAATCTATATTTCTACAATTATATAGCATACAAATGTATCATTATGATTTATCAGGAGAGTCACCTCATGTGATGCAAAAAAAGTGATGTTTTGGTGTTTTATATTTTGTTCGTATGTCGTAGTGGTTTGAAACTGTAGTTTTTCATCGTGTGTGGCCTCATTGGTTTCCTTCATGTATATGTTTATGACAGCATATGTACATATAAAAGCGAATGAATTCACAGATGGCAAACAGCATTTGGCATCTTGAGTAAGAGTAATTGAACCTTTTTTTTTCCTTTTTTTAAAACTGGAATATGTTATTTGATGTCTTCGTAAATAAATCTGATCCATTACTTTACAATTATTTTGCAAATGAATTATCAAATGTACTTATCTGCTGTCTTTTGTTTCACCACACACTGAAATTACAAAATAAATTGGATACTACATGATTTAGCTTAAATTCAGTAAAGAATGTGTATATTTTTAACAAGTAGTATTTGGTCATTTATTGCTATGTTCTTATTCTTAGGAAATCATTTTGAGGGAAATGTAATTTTGCTCATTCTGGTCTTCTGTAAATCATCAAGCCAGTCTCTTAAATCACAAATGTGTGTGTGTGTGTGTGTGTGTGTGTGCATGTGTTCAAAATATGACAAACTCAACATTTAAATTATGGTTATGTGGGATTGGCAGCTTTCTGAAACACCCGCATTAATATAGCACTGTGTTCGGCAATAGACAATGACATGAAATTGCATCGATTCTTGATGAAAGCGACTTCTCTAATCCCTCCATGAATACTTAATGACGCCTACAATCACTGCGGAAGGGGTTAATGCGTGAGCCCAGATGGTTTCCACCGCGTAATTAGCACAGTTTCACTTTCTGGGATCAAACGAGCGAGAGAACGCGGGGTCCTTATTTTGATACGGCGTTATTAAGGACGTCTGGAGCACATACATGTTAGTGAGAAAGCTTTGCGGCTCTTTTAATTCTGTCTGTGCATCTTAGTTGGTGACGGCAAACGTGGCGTGAACCAGCACTTTGGGCTTTTCCCATGATGAAGACAGGTGGACAGCTGTTTTTTGAATAGGCGCTAATGATGAAGTACTTAATAGTGCTTTATGTTCTCAATTAAAAAAAAAAGAAAAAAAAAGTGTAACAATGTGATAGCTGATTGAATAAATTGTATGTGTGTGTGTGTGTATTTCTTTTTTGTCTGTTTTTTGGGGGTATCATATTAAGTGAGGTTTCAGCATTGTCTGTCTGAATTAAAAAAAAATGTTCTTGATAAAATTATACTACATCACATATTTAACTGTTAATATTGGAGAGCAGTAATTAGATGCCCTTAGGAGCACATGTTCCTCTGCAAAGATATTAAAATGTTTTAAGACAAACATTTTTTCCACATTTACGCATATATAACGGCACAAATTAAGATGTAAAATGAAACGAGATACGTCCACAAAAGCTCGTTGTCAGACTCTGGTCTAAGCAACACAGAATTTTTTTTTTTTTTTTGTGACGGCATGCTTTTTTTTTTTTTACATAAAAATGTAACATTCCTTTATTAGTTTATAGGATCCAAGTCAGCCCCAGTGAACCATGGCAGTCTGATCAACTCTGATGCCTCTGATGCTCTTGCTCTCCCTCTCCCTCTCTCTCTCTCTCTCTCTCTCTCTCTCTCTCTCTCTCTTTCTCTCTCTCTCTCTCTCTCTCTCTCTCTCCCTCTCTTTCTCTCTCTCTCTCTCTCTCTCTCTCTCTCTCTGTCTCCCTCTCCAGCTTGCTCCTTTGTGTGAATGCCAGTCTAAGGTAGCCTGTGCCCCAGGCCATGGGGATGGCATGAATGAGGCTGTGGAAGCGTGCACAGGATGAACGTTTTCTGTTGCGGTCGCCTTCTGCTGCTCTCTGTGGCACCACAATGGCTCCCTGCGTAGACAGTCGCCCCCTCTTTAGCTCATAGTAATAGGATTAGAGGCTGGTCTGGGCTCAGGGGCCTGCAAACCCATTCAGGTTTCGGCTCACCTCGGGGCTACGTTCACACGCCCATCTCTGCTCTGGATCCAGAGGAGAAGAAGAGGAACCATGGGATGCAGGAGGTGAGGAAGGCGACGCTTCGACAAGAGCGGGAAACTGGGGATTCACTCTGTGATCCTGCTCGATACACACACAGAAACTTCAGTTTAAGGCATATTTCTGCAAGAAAATTTTTTTTACAATTAATTATGTAAATGATATCATTATTTTCTGGCAGACCTCTGGTGTTACTTGTACAGCCTAACCTGTGCATATGGAGGTTTGGCTGACATGCTGAATACTCCCATTTGGGTTGAGAGGTCAAAGTACTTGACATGAGGAAATTGGTCAGACTGTGTAAATGGTGCTGGGAATTCTTCATGTTGGTTTTTGCCAAGCTAAAACCAAGACCTGGCAATGTGAATGTCACTTTACACAATGGAAAAGCAGCTTTTATATATGTGTGTGTCTGTGTGTGTGTGTGTGTGCGCACGCACTTGACAAGTGGGCTTACACCTGCTTCCGCCAAGTCCCTCAGACATGAAGTTCAAGTGGCTCATTTGGAAAGAAAAACGTGCTCAATGGAAAACAGCAATGTGAGAGTCACATTCCACGAAATATTATTTGGAATTATTTTGGAAACGACAACAACAGCAACAACAACAAAAAAAAAAATACTGAAAAAATCTGAATCTTACAAGTTTGTAAATATTAATGAAATTAGGCCTTGAAAAAAAAATGGGTAAACCTATACTAGGACAGGCTAGGGAATATTATATTAATATGGTTAGGGTCTGGAAAGGTCTTCTGGCTTAAACCAGTCCTTAACAAGGAGTCCCGCAGGGACCATCACACAGGAAGACCAACAAAAGCATTTATCGCTCCCCTTATGAGAGAGAGGCAGGCTGGACATGAGGGGGGAACAAAAGAGACTGACCTAAGCCCACCCCCCCCCCTCCCCCCGCCCCCCTCCGCCTGGTCTCCACACATCTACACACACGCCCTGCGGGACTGGTGGCATTGTGGGACGTGTGACCCTAGGGTCAGAAGAGGTCAAGTGAGGTGAGCCCCTTATGGACTCTTAATTGAGTCACTCCATTGAAAAAAAAAGCTGTGACTATCCAGACTCTGAAAAGCTGGAAATATGGCTGCTAATAGAAAGGACCATTAAAAAGTCACGCCAGGAGTATGTGAGAGAGGGTGTGTGAGCGTGTGAGAGTGTGTGCGTCTATGCGTGTGTACGTTTGTGTGTGCCAGTCCCACAGTTGTCTTATCACACACACATCAGAAGAGGGAGATGAGCCCCCTCTGGCTCCTGTGTGAAGCGTGAAGACAAATTAAGCAATGTTAAAGATGAAGGTCACCATCTAACACTAAAGACAAAGCTTTGCTTCTTTCCTCTCCGTTCTCATTATCTTTACTTAGACATTCCTGAAAAAATAGCGCCCGATTTAGTTAACGTCGTTACTGGCTACGTAAGAACTTTTATTGGATTACTGACACTAACTTGATCCCTGACTGTTGGTGAATTATTTTCTTTCACGTATGTGCGCCGGTTCACAGGTTTAAAATTATTTCCTTTTTTTTTTTTTTTTTTTTTTTTTTCTTCAGCTCAATAAAAGTAACTACATCAGCCAGATGCCACGAGAGGTTTCAAAAGCCACCTACATGTTCTAAAAAAAAAAACTTCCAAAATCTACTCTTACTTTAGAGCTTACTTTAGGATTACAGCAGCAGCAACTGTACAGAGGGATTCAATCCACCCATCAGGTCATGAGTTCATTGTGCAAGCTACTGTACCAAGCGTATCTCAGTCAGGTGACACGCATCTGATCTGCAGTTGGCCAGACTGGGTTCGCCACTCACCCACCCTCCCCTAAACGAACCAAAGGTCAGCTCCAAAATCATACAGTTCATAAAAAAAGTAGATGGAAAGGGGAAAGGGGAGATCGTCTCACAAGCGCTTAACACAGAGATTAACGTGGTTTCCATGGTTTCAATATTAGCTCTCGGTTTGCCCTGTGCACTGATTGTGAGGCACTGTTTCTGTTTTTAACAGACAGTATAACCGCCTGCGTGGACACTCTGCTGGGTGATGAGAAAGAATTCAGCAAATCTCCTTTTCTCCCCATTGACTATGCAAAACTCGGATCATTTTCATCAAAAAAAAAAAAGGGACGATTAAAGAAAAAGAGAAAAAAAAAACCCACAAAAAAAAAACAAAGCAGATATAACGAAGGGCATAAATGAGTCAAGGAATGCCTCAATTAACAAGTAACTAATCCAACACAGTTTTCTAATAGGGTCAGAGGTGTGAGGAAATGGTGGGTGAAAAACAGACAAATGAAAAGATGAAGAGAGAGAGGGAGAGAAAGCGAGAGAGAGAGAGAGAGCGAGAGAGAGAGATGGACAAGAATGTGGTGTGATGGCACCCGCGGTCCCGATGGGAATTCTGTCCCTGTCCTTTACCCATAACCCCTCCCCAACCTTGCCTATTCTCCTCCACCCCTGCACCACAAACAGCCTTTGTGGCCGGGAAACCTTTATCGGATGCCAATTTGCATGAAGGCAACAAGCAACAACACATTTGCAAAAAAAGGAACCGCAGCTGCACCGTTTACCCCTTCCACACAACCCCCCCCCCCCCCACACCACCACCACACCGACACACACACACACACACACACCACCATCCCAGCCTCCAAACTCCTCACCATAGACACGGCCATTGCCCTTCTGTTTAGACCTCTTAAACACATCTATCTCTCTCTCAATCTCTCACTCGCTCACACACACACCATTCCCACTATGCCCCCCTCCCTCAGATGAACACGCAGCCACCCACACCCACACACACACACACCTTCTCACCGTAATTAAAACAGGAGGTCCCTTCACAATACTCTTTTGTCTTAGGGCACTGCAGAGAGAGATCAGGAAGGGGCCGCTGCATATTAATTAGGATTTCTGCCCATGAATGGGGTGTTTTAACAGATGACATAGCAGTGGAAAAAACATGGGACTATTTTCTATCGCCTCTCCCACGCTGGCGTAAGGATACCACATGTTCAAAGAGACTTCCGGCCACAGTAGGGTTTGCCAGCAGTAGGAAATTAGCACTAGGCATTCTTAGAATAGATAAGTGGCATAGACACATCCATGCGTGTGAGTGTGTGTGAATGTCACTGCGCAGTGAACACATACAGAGAAGCAGGGAGAGTTTCCGTCATCAACCATTAGGTGGCATTATAGAGCTGGAAGTGGATCTTGACTGGACTGTCTCCTCAGAGCAGTGCTTCACTGGGCTTAATTGATAGCTCTGTCTACCCATTAAGACTGGAATAAAGCCACTGAGAATATAAATGCTTAAAGAAAAAGATGTATGCCTGAGCTCAGATTGTTCTGTTTAAGAAGCTCTTGTTTTTTTTTTTGTTAAGAAACTGTTTAAAGCGCCATTAATAATACAGTTAGGATTTGTTTTATTGTATCAGCACTATTGCCATTTACCCCACAACAATAACGAAATTTTTGACTGAAAGCAAGTCAGGTACCCTTAAAAATTCAACAGACTAAAAGCTGAACACTGGTCAGACTCCGGTCCAACTTGCCAGTACAGCGGCCTTTATTCCGACCTACCACCAAAAAAAAATCACTGATCTCTTTACGAGGTAATGAAAACCCCCAACGATGCCATGCAGTAGATGCTCACTCCCTTTTCTCTCACGAACACACAAAGACACACACACACACACATGCACACACACACACACACTGTTGTTTCCTCAGAGGGGCATTGGAGGCAGCGTGAGGCTGGATGTCCGCCGTTGGCACCGGGGTTCGGAGGCTCTGCGTGTGAGGGCCTGTGAGTGAGCAAACGGGCGCCCACTCCAGCCTGGGCCCCACAAAGACCCCATTCTTCCCAGTCAATGGCTCCATTAACGGCGGGGCCTTTGACTCTGGAGGGGATGTGAGTCTTCCCGAGGTGGCACGCAGAGACGGCCATTAGAGCCAGGAAGCCGGGGGCTGAAGGAAGGGGCAAGAGGAGAGAGGAGGAGAGGAGAGGAGGGAATGGGAGGGGGAGGTTTGGCCAGGAACGACCGTTGTGCCAATGCCACCGAAGCCCCATTAGCCCTGGTCCTTTGTGGTCCCTTTTCCGTCTTTTACTCTTATGTGTTGAAGTGTCCGATTCATCTTCCGTGAAAAGAGAATCATTCACCCTATTAGCTGAGATCGGTCTGTATGGTGATGGAAGAGGGGATGCATGTATTAGTCTTTGGTACCTACGCTATTTAGCAACTGCTCCTGGTTCTGATCTGAGTTTTCCATAGAAACCCAGACTAAACTACAAATACTTATTATTACTTTTCTTAAATGACATAACTTGGTGCTATGATACGAATGCTAATCGGTGTTTCATTAACACGGCTCTGGTTTAAAATACAGCTTTATAAAGAAAGTCTTCCGTGAAGTAAAAAAGCATGTTTGGTTGAACGAATCGTTTAGCTTATTGGCTAAATGGTGTATAAATTGAATTCTGAGGTAAAACCTAAATGAATATCTCAGTGTGATTTTATGTGTCTTTGAAAATCAAAAGAACAAATGTTTGAACATGCCCCGTGTCGATACAGCCCATTACAGAGTGATAAAAGATTCAGAAGAACAACAGAATACAAAAAGAGGAGAATGAAATTGCTGACTGTGAGGATAATTTAGAAGGGTGTTCTCAATAGACACTAACTTGATGTGAATTTAGCAATGCTCAGCTCATTCCTCACAACATAATTAGTAACCCACAGCACCGTATTCAATGCCACATCCTTTATACCGTCGACTGTTTCCGTGATGCTAACTGTAACCTATAACTGACGCTACATCTCTCCAGTGAGTGAGACTTAAGTGCTCTCATTAAAACTATGACTATTTAAAAACTCATCATCCCAGTTCAATAATACCCTCTCTTCTCATAAAATCCTCGCTCTAATATCACTCTATTCACTCACTCCATCCATTTTTCCCTTGACTTTTTCAGAGCAAAAAAATTCTAGACTGACACAACGAACAGAAATAGAATATTTTCACAATCAGACCCAACCGCGGGCACAGCTGTGCACATGACTGGGTCCGTTATCCACATAGGTTACGCTGGCTCGCCCAACTCTGTGACAACAACTGCACTAACAAAGAAGAAGAAAATAAACCATAGTTAGCTCCCAGAGCTGGAGGCAGCTCCCCTAATCAGATTGGCACTGAGGGGACGTGACAGTGTGAAAAGGTGCGGGCCGGCCTTCTCAAGAGCCCGAAGGGGGTCCGGCAGGGCGGAGTGGGGCAGGCCCCAGCATGGCGGGGGGGCTCTCTGAGAGCAGGTGGAGGAGGTGGGTCGGGGGGGTGTCGACATGCACTGATCTAATGACGACCCAACTTCTGAGCCAAGGCCCAAGGAGCCGCTCCCTTTGCACGGCACCAATTAACTCCAGGGGTGGGGACAGTTGATGGACACGTCCATTATTAGCATCTGAGAAACACCGCGGCGCCTGAAAGAAATCAAAGGAGGAGAGTCTTGAAGGAGGACGCCAGCGCAAAGTGAATGCGCGTAATATGCTTCATTGGGTCAATTGTGTCCCCTTTTTTTTGCTTTCTTCTCCTTCCTCAAATTGCTAAAATACACCCCAAATGATGTAATTTTGTGACCATGTAGAACAAAATAAAGGCTTGGTCATACATTCATGTACATCTGAGAGAAGGAAAAAAAAAATAGGGAATGACATGGGGAGGAGGTAAAAAGACTCTCCTGTTGGAAGAGTGAAATATAGCTATGTGGATGCTGAAGGCTGAGATGGACGGTGTCGATTAGTGTTTGTTTTGTCTCAGTGTGTTTAAATGACAAATTTCTGTGAGCTCTCATTACAGCAAGTCTCATTTCTCTATGGCGTAGACACAGTAAATGCAGAGATTGTGCCTACACCAAAGCCAACTGAATATCTGAGGTGTTCATTCACACAGTAGTGTTTCATCAGCTTAAGAAACTCAAATGCCATTGGCTGATACATTTTTCTGATCATGGTCCTGGTACATAACTTCAACAACAAATCCCCTAATCTTTAAATATATCCCTGTGTGACCATGTCAATCAATCCCTAACAACTAACATTTTTCATTGTTCTGCCATTCCCATTTCAACATTTTAATTTGTTATTTCATTGATAACAGAATAAGATCAAGTTAATGGACAAGCATGAAGAGCATTATGATATTCACACTCAACGATAGGGACCTGTTGTTTAAAAAAAAAAAACAGAGCTCACAGAAAAGCCATGACTCCTCGTCTTTGAATAATTGAAGGGCTTGACCTTGTTAGACAGGGACAAGCAGGTCATACGAATCTGGAGGCAGGACAGGGGGGGAACTGCCCTGAGGGTGTCCCTGTGGGACCCCTCCCCTTGTTGACATCCACCTTATGACCAATTACGGCCAAGCTCGTGCTGTCATAAGGTTAAACTAAGATCTACTGAACAGTTCATTCACTCGTTATTTAGCCCGTGAGCATCATTCAAAAAAAAAAAAGTCTTTCAATTATTTGGGAATTATCGCGACGTTTCAGAGCAATACTTTACATCAAACCGAAGATATCAATCATCAGTCTTGTAACATGAGAAAACATTAACCAAAATGATGTCAGTTTTTGAGACAGAAAAAAATGGTTAGACTAGTAAATTCATTAAGTCATCAGAGGCTATGTAATTGACTTTTTCCCCAACCAGCTAAAAAATTCGTGGATTGAATGCAAACTTTTGGACTATATCTTAAAATAATTCACAGATCCGTGGTCTCGTTTTAGTATTTAAACGGTTTTAAATACGTATTTCACTCTTTAACTTCTAAGCTTCAGGCAACATTTCTGACATAAACATAAACATGGCCGATGCGCTCGAGCTCCACTTCTCAAAAACTAAGTGATTTCCTGTATAAAATCGTTGCCTATGGCTCATCACTTTTGAAAATAAGAATATGTTTTTTTTTTCTCTTCAAAAACAGCTTAATGGCAGCACTAATCTGCGGGCCTCTTATACATTTTCCCGCTACCAGCTGCCAGTTTGCTGCTCCACTTCTTCGTCTATTCATGAGAAAAGGATGAGAAACAACGACATGCCAATGGCAGCTGTTTGTTTACGGTTTCCCACGACTCTATGCCAATTACCTATCGTCACTCCGTCGGCCGCTTGTCTTCTCTCATTAGCCACCCCTCAGCAGACAAGCGCCGGAAAGTGGGCCTATGGGCGAGCCCACGCATTGGAAGCCTTCTTCGAGCATCCAGCCGCCACCTCTACACTATGCTCAAGATTGACTCCAGAGGCACTTTGGCGCGAAAGCGCTGCTCAATA
Organism: Chanos chanos; assembly: GCF_902362185.1. Lineage (NCBI taxonomy): Eukaryota > Metazoa > Chordata > Actinopteri > Gonorynchiformes > Chanidae > Chanos > Chanos chanos. Next base: position 41,712,165 of record NC_044502.1, read on the forward strand.
TATTGGCGATAATACTTCAGTACTCTCGAGGGCTGTGACGCATGCTAACCATTGTTGCTTCCCTATGCTGAATTTTTTTTTTTTACAGAAATTCAGATTCATAGTTACACAGGCAAAATATATACTTAAATTATATATGAAATTATACTATTTTTCCATATGGAATCTGATGACTACTTCTTTTGATGTTTCATCTAGAAATTGTTGATTGTTGAATTGTTGAAAATTAGAGGTTATAGCTTGAGCATTTGCACCTGAGTTGTCCTCTGATGTAAGGACTCTTGCTCCCCCCAAAATAAAATTTTGTAAGTGAAAACTTCTGGGAGGTTTCTGCAAGAAATGCACGAACAGGCTCAGGTATGACACAACATATGCATATTTCAAACAATTGTTCTACACACAACACACTCCTATGAATACACGTTGGTTTATGTCATTAACATCAACATCTATCCGGTTATTTGGAGGGGCAGCTACTTCCCATCTCTGTTTACTAACTGATGGCATTTTACAGATATGCACGTATCAATACTATACATTGTAAGCAGCAATGTATAGTATTTATTGTTATTTTTCCTCACATCTAAATATGGCAAATCCATAAAATAATTTAGACTATTTAAACACCATGTCATATTTTTATATTGTTTGCTATGTGGCTTAATGACATAACATGAGCGGAGTATTTGTTAGTTTCCGCAGCTTGTTTATTTTATTTACCAACCTGTAATGGTGAATGGCAGTTATTGGAGGACAGAATCAAAATACTTAATAAGAAACAAAGTAAAATAAAAACGAAAACGGATTATATGTGATGGTGACAATGCTTACCTAATGACAGCATTTAAGTTGTGACCGGTTTCAAATTTAACACCCTAAGTAAGTCTGTCAAGTGTTTCAAACAACAAATATACAAACAAACAAACAAACAAATTAATAGTTCTGCACATCATGGAAACAGGGCCCTGTCTTGTAACAGAACACAACGTATTCTTAAAATGTTTTGGCAACAAATTTCGCTCGCCATTCGTGTCATCGTGCTTGTCTGTTCTCGAATGGCACATATTTTCTCCCTCTACGTAATCGTCATCCTTAATTGCTCCAGCTATAATAGAAATGCCTTTCTAGGCTCGTGATAGGTTGGCACAGACTTGAATGAGCGCATGCGGCACATGAACACACTCTGTTCTTTTACATTTTTCTCTGCTTTAATTGGGCCTCAGTGCAGGACGGTGACCGAAAGGCCTCTAAAATGCACATCTATAGAAAGGCTTAAAACAAAGGAACTTTACTTTGATGAAAGGGGAAAAATGTGAGAACCACTCTCATATTTTACCCCTGTGAACCCCGCGCGTCGCTAATGGGAACTGACGTCATATAATTTAGTTTAACTGAGGAACTGCAGTGAACAGGAAAGATGTCCGACAATGGGTGCTCATTAATGAAACAGCTCTGATTATTGCAAATGAGTGGTGTTGAAACTTCTTTTCTTAAAAAAGAAAATACATCAAATGTGGGAAAATGTCCACTGTTCTTCCCCAAAATACCCTGAATAGCTTTTTTGATATGAAAACCATCTCTTATTCAGTGAAACGGGTGATGTGCAAGCTAATGGAAAATGCATACTCCTCATTTTCGTTGAATTCTTCAAATCAGGATAAAGAGGAGCTTTTTCTTCAAACGAAATAAATTATATCTCTGGACTACTTTCTATATGTTAAAGCGCTTCGATTTTATTGGCTATAACATTTGCATTTTTACACTGGCGAATCCTCTTGAAGAACTTAATTGCTATGTATTTAGGCTACTGCGTTATTACTATAGTTGCTGTATTTGAGATAGTCTGTCTAAAAGTCTTAAATCGCTCGGTGTTTTTAATTGCGCTATAATTTATTTTGATTGTTTGTTCTCAAGGCATACTTGTATTGATAAACAGCAAATTAATAATCCAAAATGAATGTCTCCCACTTCTGTCAATTACAAATCACTATTAATCATTATGGAAACATCTTGAGGAGAACTTGCGTATGGAAATAACGGCAGCAATATTGGAAAACGAAAAAGACGAGGGAAACGTGTGAGCTTTTTTGTACCATTTTAGCACAACATTTTCATGCAGCTATATATAGTTACTTGATCACATGTGCGATTTTTTTTTTTTTTTTTTGCAACATTCAACGGCATTGCAAAACAGAAACAACTTAAACATTTGCTTGCGTGCTTAACAACCAGTGGTGTGTAGGCTAAACTAGCACACAAAAAAGTTAATGACATCTTTGTTAACTTCAGTAATATAGAAATAATGCTTATGAAACTTGTCTGCGAGAGGCAGTAATCCTCATCAAGTAAGGTTTGTACTGGGCGAATTCTTTCGACAGGCAACCGCGTGTGGTTATGAACACCTAAGCCGCAAATCTTTGGTTTAAATAAACGTGGTATTGTGGCCTCTCAGACATGCCCTACGGCTGTGCTTGGTTTCGATTCATGTCAATTTCACGGACTGTCACGCCCCAGGTCTTTATCAAAAAAGAACCGTGGTTTAGATGTGATTTTTTGACCCTTTTTTCAGCGGATACACCTGCTGCTGGGCTACATTGCTTTATCTGATTTTACCATCAGGTGAAATTTGTGTTTTTTTGTTGTTCCTCTTCTTATTGCAAATCAGGAAAAGTTTCAGAGCTCTGTTAATGTCCTCTAGCTATAGCACCATGTGCTACAGCAATCCAGATTATATTACGCAGTAATCCAGACCTCTTTGGCCAACAGAATTCATTGCTTTCACAATAATAAACCCTAATGTTGATGATAGCAGTTCAAGAGTATTGAGCAATAGATAGTCAGTATGTACACAGAAACACACACACACATACACACACACACACAGACACACACACACACGCACACACTCCTCAAAACAAGCCCCCACTGAAGTCACTAGCCCTGACTTTCTCGGTGGGAATGCCATTAAGGACGGTAAGGACCTGTGTGTTTTCTGCTTCCCGTCCTGTGAAAGGGCCTTTAGCAAACAGGGCAGAGCCCATGCTGATGGCAGACTAGACTTCATGCATATCATGCCACTCTTCATGTCTGTGTGAGGAGACGTTCACACACGCTCTCATTGAACGCCAAGGGGCTGGAGGCTGTGGCCCTGCCCCAGGGACTCACACACACACACACACACACACACACACACACACACACACACACACACACACACACACACTCACACACACTCAAAAGAGTGTTAATGCAGCCAAGCCACAATAGTGTGCGTGTGTGTGTGTGTGTGTGTGTGTGTGCGTGTGTATGTTGGGAAGGGGGGTAGTGGTGGTGGTCTTTATGTGTCTGCAGTCTGGGGCAGGTGGGGTGAAGGCAGTTCCCAGTCTGAAGTGCAGCTGACTAGAAATGCTTGGATTAGCCTTGGTAATCTACAGCAGCCAGGCCTTTGAGGATGCCATGAACTCTTCAGCGTTTGGCTCTAGACATGTTTGGCACATACTCTATTTTTAATGAACTGTGTTGAAGAGCACAAGTAAAGCAGTTGCTAAATAAACTAAGTACCATTTCAAGGATCATTCTTAAACTCACTTTTAACCCTTGCTTCAAAACTGACTTAAAGAGTGAATACCTGTAAAAAAAAAAAAAAAAAAAAAAAGAAGAAGAATGGTCAAAAAAAATAATCAGCATCTAATATGTAAATCAGTGTATACATGCTCTTCCTCCAGAAACTTCTTTTGTGTTTGTAATGGAACAGCAGTGTCTGTGGATTACATGGTTGCATAACAAGTTTTAGTGTAGAAATTCATCACAGTTACCATGGTAGTTAATGCTTTATGGTATCAAAGGTAGGACAGATATTCCATAAGCCCAAATGAACTTTATGAATGAATTTCCCTCATATTATGACATGATGCCTAGGGACTGATAAGTATCCAACACTCTTCAAGCTGGTACTGAAAACAGTGTTATGTTCACATACCATCATCCACTACCCCAGGTTCTGGACAGAGGGTCCCCCAGGCTCCTTTTCAGTGCAATTCTAGGGTGTATGAGCACGGCCATTAGCATCAGAAAGCCGCCCATCTTTAGGCACTTATTTGACCCCTGACCCCTGCTCTTTGTGCCTCTCAGACAGAAAATTGCTGTGGAGGCCATGACAGGTCCCGTTACCACCATCATTCTCCCAGTCTCTTTCCCAGTCTTCCCATCAGAATTTACTGTGTGTGTGTGTGTGTGTGTGTGTGAGTGCATGTGTGTGTGTGGACTCTCAATCATGATCTTTAATACTAAAGTCTATTCCCAGACCCCCCCCCCCCCCCCCCACCCCCAGTGCCTGACAATCAAACACATACACATACATAGAGAGACACACTCCCACACTCTTCCCTAGACAGTCTGGAGAACCTCCATCTCATTTGCCTTTCTTTGGCTATACTCTCTCTGTCTGCACCCTCTTCTCTTGTCTGTGTTTTAATTAAGAGCTCAATCCACTAAAAGTGTCATTGTGGAGACCGACCTCACTCTCGGGTACCCCTGGTTTTATGTGTGTTGGTGTCTGGGTTTTTTTTCCGCCGTTCTCATAGGGCTAATCCTAAAACCATGTGTGATATATTACAGCAGCTATTACCGGCTAGTTTCAGTCATATTCTCTTTTTACTTTGATGGAATTCAGTGTTTCATCGCAAACACTGAAAAAAAAAGAAAAAAAAAGTGTCACATGTTGACATATGGTAATGAGTGTGTCTGCTACTAAGATTAAATCAGTAAGGACCATTTTCAGTATTGTTTTCTGATAGTTTTGAAGAGATGAATGCAGCCTTTTCATTTTTGTCATCCATTTCATAGATGTTAATTACCGTGCTCTGAAGCTGGACTGTCTTTCATCGGTTCCTCAAGCCAAAGTTTCTTTAGGTAATTGATCCAAGAATCCTTCATTAACTGTTGCTTGGTTAATGCTGATGTGAGACATTGCAAACAAACAGATGAAAAGTGAGACGTATTACTACTGAGAGGAATGCGACGATGCTAAGCAGACCTATATCCTTTTAAGTTTTTCAGATTGGTCTTCTGACGTACAGTACGTTTACAAATGTTGTTTACCAGAGTAAAACCTCCCGGAGTTGAACGGAGTTCGTGTCGGAGTTATTTTATATTCCCGCAGTGTTAGAGTTACTAGCAAGAGGGCACCGTTTCACAGTGCTTTCGTCATTGCATTGACTCTGACGAGTGTTGATTCATACTAATTTTGAACTGGTGTTTACGTGGATTGCGTAAATACGTTTACAGTCAATCTAGCCTTGGCAAATTTGTTGTGTAGAACTAGTTTACACCAAGAGTGTCATATTTTCTGGAAACCGGGCTGACAACACTAATCAGTGTTATTCTAGAGGGTTTCACTTTGTATTCCTGCCCTTGTTAAACAGTTTGACAGAAGGAATATGGCCCACACATGCTTTGTTACTGACTTCATGACAGTGGCTTATTTATAGATGAATTCAGAGAATGTAAAATGTTGCGATTTTCATACTTTGCTTTTTTGTACCTTGCTTTGAGTAAATTTGTAATTTCAAATTTGAGTTCATCTAAGTAAACCCTTATTATTTATTCCTCAACTCATAAATTAATGCCTTGTTTTGCGTACTGTCCATGCGTTGGTGAGATGTAACAATTTATTGTACCTTTTTTTCTTTCTCACCTGTACCATCTTCATGTCTGTTGTTTAATTGCTAAGTCATTCACTTTGTTTTTCAGTGACTCACTATGTGCAAGTGTAATTAAATTACATCAAAAAGATTTTTTATTTTTTTCCCCAAAAATCACTAATCACACAATCAAGTCACACCAAAATCTTCTCAGTCAAAACCACCACAAACAGCAAAAAAACAGTTCTTATTGTTCCACTGCCTCTCTGTGCCATTCCCCCTGTCTTATTTTCCTGACTGGGGAAAAATGAGTGTCTTCCACTTTATACGAGCAGTACAAACTCAAGGGGAAAGGCCTAAAGATTGGGCCATTGCCCTGCAAGCTGTGGACCAGCTGTGTTCCATCAGCCCAAGGTGTTGGAGGATGCCAGACAGTGGCGGAGAGAGGGCCACTGAGGGTCTTGTTAATGATGGGTACTTCCTCTGATTAGGCATTGTCCTGCAAAAGGCTCCATTCAGACCACTGCCCCCCCCCCCTTTTATTCCGACCTCAGGAGGACGGTCACACGCAGAGGTCAAGTGACCGACCCCCATCCTCCCGTCCTAGAGCGTGGCTCTAATTTTAAGGGTTTGACCAACCCTCCTCGCTTCAAACCCCTACCCCCACCCCATACCAATCGCCAAATCACTCCCCTGACACAGAGGTCAAGTACTGCTTGTTTTGGCCTTGACCCTCTTCCATTCACACTGCGGCTGTGGGGCTCAGAGCAATGGTAAGTGACAGCACTGGTCCCTGAGATATCCTTCTGCTTAACATCAGGTAGACAGGGACCTCTGGTCCTCTCAAAGGGTTCCAACATAAAGAAAATGCCTTTTATGTTACACACACACACACACACACACACACACACACACACACACACACACACACACACACATACACATACACACAATGTATTTGGCACTACATGTGCTTTTGTAGTTGTCTAAAAGTTCTCTGTAACTCAGGGAAATGCATAGAAACATGATTTGACTGAATACTTCACGGGATGCTCTGACAGAATCAGCGGGTGCTGAGGAAAATTATTAGGGTGAAAGGTTACCTGAACCACCACAATCAAACACACACGTGTACATATGATGTTACAATTTTCTACACAGTCCTAGTCACTTAGGTGTGAACTGCAGGAAAAAGAAAACGGTTCTTGTTAATTTCATTACTGACCGTCTACCGTTCAACTAATTTCATCCTATATATATATATATATATATGTTGGCATGTTGCTATATTTTTTGGTCTGATAGGTACTGAACCTGTGCATGGAGCTCAGAATTGATTTACTCTGTTCAGCAAAGGTCTGTGTATTTCTGACAATTTATTTTGTATGACTAAACTGTGGCATTGCCTCTGCTTCTGTGCTAGGCTGTCTGTGCGTGTGTGTGTGTGTATGTGTGTGTGTGTGTTCGATGTGTGTGTGTGTGTGCGTGTGCATGTATGTGTTGCTCTGTGCTGCAGCCCTCTCTCCACCGACTCAGTGCCATCACACACATGCACAGAAACACACACGCACACACACACACACACACACACACACACACAGAGCCAGTTGCCACGGCAACCAGGAGCTAGCAGGAAAGCTGAAGAGAGAGGTGGAGCATGGCACTCGTCCGACACGCAGCAGCTGTAGAGCACCACTGGGCCACTGTGTTCCTGTTTATCTCCCCCTTCCTCCCTCTCTCTCTCTCTCTCTCTCTCTCTCTTTCTCTCTCTCTCTCTCCCTCCCCACACATCTGATGTATACTTTGTGTTTGTGTCTGTGTGTGGGTACGTGTGTACAAGTGTATGTGTGTATGTGTGTATAAACATGGCTGCTAGCACATCAGAACACCAATATCAGACATACTGCCTACAGATCCTGTGTATTAAGGTACAAGCCTTCTCTCAGTGTATGCTATCTCAGTCATCTAGCGGGGTGCATTTACTCAATAGTTGCATTTAACATCCTCATATCTCTAAGGGAATTCATCGTCGCAGCAAGCTAAGAGCCAATTAAAATGCTCATTACTGGCTCCTCTGTCCTCTTGGGCCAATCGGTGTTTGCAAACCGAGGTCGTGCTCACCATTAACGATAAGTAAAGAGGGTGTCAACACAGTAATGACAGACATATTTGAGATGAATGCTATCGTATGATTAACATAGCTATAGTGCGCACACGCACACACACACACACAGAGATAAACACATGCACACACACACAATCACACTGAGCTTTGGATCAAAGTTGAAGATGGATCACATTCTGTACTGAGCTGGTCTGTGTCAAGACAACATCAAGACGCTATCTTCTTTCCTGTTGAAGTTACATTTATGTACTTGTTCTGCTTTGAGCATTTTTATAGGAGGCTGTAATGAAAATAGTTGCTGAGAAAAATCTTCAGCTTCAAAATAATTTCTGCAATATGATTAAAAAAGTCAATCAATTTATGCTCATCAGTGCATCAATGTGTTGTTTTTTAAGGTTTGGAAAGAAACGGCACAGAAAGGTAGCATGGCTGCTAGAACATCACAATAGCAGGATAAGACAATGCTATAAAGAAGAAATTTAGTTCTGACACACACACAGACACAGACACACACACACACACACACACACACACACACACACACACACAGACCACCCAGCACATTTACTCTGGGACATGTTCAGCCAGACTTGACTTCAGAAGTCAATAAGTACTTCAGTGGGATAAATGTCTGTGTATGTGTAATCTCTGTAACAAAAATGTCTACGAGGTATTATTGTATATGAGAAGAACCTCTCACAATGATGCCAATCAAATGCTCCATCCAATCAACTGAAAGAAAAAGGGTTCAAACATCCCACGGTTTTTTCACAGCACCAGCAACAAGTCACGACAGGCTCACATATCACTCTGAGAAGAGAGTCGATAATGACCAGACAATGCCATTGTCCCCGCTATATTTTATTGAGCGTGAGACAAAAGCGAGTTTGTATGTGTTAAGTCTGGTTTCGTTTTGTTTCGTACGTTTTTAATGTTGGGAAGAGTCGGACGTGGGGATGATTCCGTGTTAAAGAGGCCAGACGACGTGACAATGGCCTTGAACTTGAACCCCCTCAGGTCCTCCTTGACCTCTGCCCTCCAGCCTGCCTCGTCTCCTCCCCCCTGTCGCCCGCGCATTCTTTTGTTGAGCCGTCGGCGTTAACTCTTCGCGCCTGTTCCCCTCCTACCAGCGGGGCCTTCCTCTTTCATGGCTCTGCGGCAGGCCAGGGGGTGCCCGTCTAGCGACTGTGAACGCCCTGTGGGACATTCTGTTTTCCCAGAATGCTAATACGGAGAGGAGAATTCCATTCCCACACATGAAATCTCAGATTTATTCCTTTGTTTAGTTTAGGCGCCCCCCCCCCCCCCCCCTCCTTTTTTACCTGAGTGACTTTTGCTGTCGTCGTCATAAGATTAGCACTGTGAGCAGACGTAGGCTCAGACGCTTCTCACGAGTCCATGGGAGCCCCCAGTAAGACAATGATAACGTGATTCGTTAAGACAGAATAGGCCTAGTGATAAATGTTACCCAAACACGTACGATTCCAAGCGATATTGTTCTAGCTTTATGCGAACGGAAATGCAAGGAACGGAAATGTGGGGAAATATTGAAGTCCAGATCATGGATCTCTTAGCATGTGGTGCCAGAATGACTATCGTTGTTTCAGCCACGATAAAAGCGTAAAATCAGCTCTCTTGCTTTTTGCTCCGTAACAACGGCAAGGACACAATCTCAGTATCCTCTTTGAACCGCACTTCAGTTATCGTTTGAAATGCATGCTAACATTTTAATGAGAGTTATTATGTATTAATTTGTCCTTAACAACAAATTAAATGCTGCAGTATAGCAGTGTCCTTGGCACTGAAAATCGCCTTTACAGTTTGAAGAGTTCACGCGATATATTTTAATTGGAGTGCTTTGTTGTACTTTGCGCATATTAAACTGCTCTGTTTATATTCTCCTCTCAAAGATAATTTCTCTGGCTAGTTAAATGTATATGTATGTGTGTGTGTGTGTATGTGTGTGTGTGTGTGTGTGTGTGTGTGTGTGTGTGTTTTTTTTACTATCGTGAAATTCATTTGTATCTAGTGAACTGGTGCTACATCTCTTTTGTAGGGGTTTTCAAGTCCCATCAGTCTTAACGGTGAAGCACAGAGTGAAGTAGAAAAGCAAAGAGTTGTTGGAGGAGAGGATGGAGGGAGTTGATGGATGGAAGCTGTCGGTTTGAAGGGGCTCTGTCTGGCTATGTTTCTCATGTCTCTTGACTGGTGACTGGCAAATGTGATGGTCCTTCAAGTAATGGAATCAACCACTCGAGTAACGTATGCATGCACACACACACATACACACACACACTCTCTCTCTCTCTCTCTCTCTCTCTCTCTCTCTCTCTCTCTCTCTCTCCCTCTCTCTCACTCTCTCTCACACATACACTCACTCATTCATTCATTTGGCCATTTTACATATGAATGGAATCTCCATTAGATTTGGGGGGGAACCTGTGGCCAGTTTGGGGGTATCCATAACTCACAGCTCTGCCCAACTCTGTTGTTCCTTTACTGGGGCCAGTACTATTGATGCAACACCAGCAGAATGCTCAAGGCATGGGGTTAAAAGTACAGCTTTGCAACACGTCCTAGTCGTAGGCCTCCTAGTGCAATGTTCTGCGTCTGGGTATTTGTGTGATAACTGTGGTGTAATCTCTTGACCATGTTTTGTTGGTTGCTGTTGGTTTTTATACCTCATGGTTTTAGTCTATGTGCCAAAAAAGGGGATTGCGTATTGTAAAATGACACGGTAAATTGATACTACGTGGAGTGACTCACTTTTGAAAATGTGTGGAGAAAGATGGAGAAAAGAAATTTAGAAAGAAAGGCTTCTTGTTCTTTGGTAAAAAAAAAAAAAAAAAAGAGAGAGAGAGAGAGCTCTGTTTGCAGATCCTTACCGGCTATAGATGATCCTGAGCTACATGCTTCAGTGCTAAAATGTAGTAATACGCAACAATATTTCATTTCCAAGAAAAATGTATTGTTTATATATTGGGATATTATAATACTGTTACAGTATTTCAGGTTTCTGTCATCATGAAAAAGCAATAAATTCAAATAAAAGAACTGCATCCCTGATAATGCAATACTCAGTCAATCTCCAGAATGTTTGCATCACACAAATCTGATAAACACCATTTGTCAACACCCACTGAAAGGTTATAAACCAATCACGCGCTGGTATCAGATGCAACAGGAAAGATTACAGTAGACTCTATGTTTCGCATTACATAATGATTTGGCGGCATCATTCACGATGTTCATTTGTTTTAACAGGGAACAATACATTTCTGCCTGGCACACCATGACGGGAGATACCCACTGGATTCTCAAATAGATTTAAGAAGGACAAAAAAAAAGAGGAGAAAACCCTATTGCTCTCTCTTGGCAGTGGGCACTGCTGGATCTGTAGATGCTCTTCCAGTGTCCTGGCAACTGGTAAACAAGGGGGAGAGTGTGCTTCCCTCCAGAACTCTGCATAATGGACTCTCCCACACACACACACACATACACACACACACACACACACACGCATGCGTGCACGCTCGCACACACACACACACACACACACACACCAACTACACACCCATACACACATGCACGCGTACCATGCGTACACACACACACACACACACACACACACACGGAATGCCAATGATCCTAAAGGACTGGAGAAACTGCAGCACCTGCCTCCTTAGGCCTTGGACTGCGAACACTTTTTGAGGGTTTCTATACATCTGTGTATCTCCGTTCATTTACATTTTCAGACAAACAATTAACATTGAAATCAGAGACATGTTACACAACTGTGACCAATTCATAATAACCACCATTCTATTAAAAACAGCAAATATAATAACATGTAATGTATTATGTTTAAGAATCCATAGTGTTTGCCTGCACAATAAGTGAAAGCCAGTCTTCAGTAGTGACTCTTTTGTTCATACATTGTGTGTCCTCCTTAGCTAAAGAAACCTGAGGAGATCAGAAGACTTCAACGAACCGTTCTGTCACGCTGTTCTATTTTAATGCGCTTCATATATATATATTTTTTTTCCATTGTAATTGGGTCCTTCTTTTAAAAAAACGATCTTATTAGAAATGATTATGGAGCAAAACCGAGGACCCTGGAACTCATTGGCCGTGACCCGGCTGTGACCTGGCGCCGAGTCGAACAGCCCACTGCATTTAATTCCACTCCTCCCTATGGGTGGTCCAGCGGACCCGGGTGTCGTCCAAAATACACCTCACATCAGCTTCATTAGGCCCTACAGTAAGCTAATGCACCTTGTCTCTTGGCAGGTTGACAGCACAGTGAATTAGATTACAGGGATGCAAGAGACAGCCAAGAAACACAAGGAGATGGGCCGATGTCACAAAAGAGCTGCTCAAACACAGCACATTAACGGAGGGGATGGAGTGGAACTGCTGACTGGCTCCAGGTTACAAGATCGCTGTAATATTAGCTCTGAGGACGTTAATTAAGACGGCAAGTCGTTTCTTTTTATATACGAGGCCGCACGAACAACGACGCCGCATTGTAAAAAAAAATTGGCACCGTGTCCACGGTTAGAGAGGGAAGGGCCGTCAACAATGAGCGATAGCAAACGCTTCACATCTTCTTTTTGTTTCTTTTCTGTCTTCTGTCTCTCTCTTTTTTTTTTTTTTCTTGTTGCATTGTACGATTCTCGCAAATGAGGGTTGAACTAGTTCAACAAAATTTTTCCAGAGTGAAATGTCAGATGAAGTGTACAGGGGAGTGTACCGGTTACCTTGCCTGGTTTGTCGCTGATTACAAAACACCCCTGTTGTAAGTGAACAGTTCATTTTCTGTTTCAAGAGAGAAAAAAAAAAAATCAGTGAAGTGTAATTATGTACAACTCCCTACTGTAAAGTAATAATTGTATCTGTTTTCAATTAATGATTCTATGATTGAGTTTGCTGGTGCAGCAGTATTGTCTCCAACTGCATACAATACTAACTCAGGGGCAAGTTCTGTTTCCTTTTCAGATTTTTTTTTTTTTGCTTTATTTATTTATTTATTTATTTATTTATTTATTTAGAATTTATTCCTGTTAACATTGGACTTCTTAAAACTTTTAGAAGCTTAGGAAGCTTTCACTAAGTCATTTATGTGGACCTATATTTCACAAAAAAAGTAGAAGTTCATCAAAAGCTTAGCCATCAATGGTGAGTGTTGAAGAGTGGTCCAGCTACGCTAGTATTTTTCTGAAAGTCAAATATTAGACAGACGATCTTTTTCTCCTTTTTTCTTTCTTTTTTCTTTTCTCTTTTTTTCTTTCTTTCTTTTTTTTTTTCATTTGCTTTCACTCAATATTCAGTTCCTGACCCGTGAGACAGATCAGACTCAGCTTTCCAAATGAAATTTCTTCTCTTTTTTTTTTATTCCCTCATTTCCCATTCTGGCACCAGTGTATGTTCAAAAATGAAATATGTAACACCAAAGCAAATAGGTTTAGCTTCTCAATACTTAAAAGTGCTTGGGTCACACAGGGTGCTTGACTGTTGATTATTGCACAAGTACGAACGTTCTTACTTGTGCTTACTTATATATACCTTCCATTATACTTAATTATTATGTAATTGGACCAGTATATGGCTCACTAGGGAACACTATTTTTATTATTATCACAGAGCTGACTTAAAGCAGCATTAAGAAGAAATAAATGCAGTCGAGGAGGTAATGAAAAGAGGTAGGATGTAATGATTTCTGGGTAAAAAAAAAAAAAAAAAAAAAGACTTCTCTTTTTGAGCTGTGAAATTATAAAGATTTTATTTCTCCTGTTGAATACGCTGACAGTAAGTACATTATTTTAATCTGTCACATCAGACAATATATGCCAGTGTACAGACATCTGTTGTGCCAAATAGCTGTTCAAGATTATGTAACATATGATTTTCATGTAATGCGCAAACAAATTTGAATATTTCTACTTTACAGGGAGGCTCAGTATAACCTCCTTTTTTTCAGCTTTAGAAAAAATAAAATGATAGGGTTACTGAATGAATGATTGCCCTCAGTGCAACTACAAAGAATAAAGCATATACGTGATGCAGGTTTCAGACATTTTTCACCACAACATTTGAATACGTATGTTTAAAAAAAGTGCATTGTAAATTAACAATAGCAATCTTTTAGGGACTATAAATTCAATACTAATGATGTATTGTAGTATAATGGAGGAAAACCACGCTGTGTGCTGAAAGTTTCCAGTAAATTTTAAATACCCTTTTTCTACCTCTTGTTTTTATTCAAATAAAATTTCAAAAGACAGATTTTTTTTTCCTTTGTTTTCAATGTAAACTTTTATTAGTACCCATATCAGGACATTGTTTGTGATTCGAAGGCACATATGGTACACAAAGGGACAGTCATTCTCACAGATGAATGCAGAACATTACATAAACCAACGCTCAGGCTGACAAATCCACATTTTTGCATAGTACAACAAAAAGTGCAAACTTCAATTAATTAAAAGGATTGCAACCAACTGAAAAGTGGGATGCCACAAAAGACCTCATATTTGAATAAAATCCAAAATAATAAGGTGTCATTGTCAATTCATTCAATATTTGTAATAGATTTAAAATAATTAACTTCAAGTGCACTAAAAAAAATCCTATTGAGCTGAGAATAACCCAGCACTTGCTGATTGCCAGGGTAAATATTTCAACAAACAACTTTCCAAAATCATTTTTGATAGTCTCTCTAAAACAGATTGCACAAATCTCATGATTTTTTTTTTTTTAATATTTAACCAAACGTGCATAGATAATTTCAAGTAAACAATGAAATATAAATTTGCCACTACCCAAACTTGATTGTAAAATATAAAAATCCACAATAGTGCTTTATATGTCCTGTGATTAAAAAAAAAACGGGGGAGGGGGGGCGGCGCGTTGGAACGCTCTCTCTCTCTCTCTCTCTCTCTCTCTCTCTCTCTCTCTCTCTCTCTCTCTCTCTCTCTCTATCTATCTATCTATCTATCTATCTGTCTGTCTGTCTGTCTGTCCATCTCTGTTCATACAATGCAAACAACACACACAATGTTCAAAATATTCTTAAAAAAAAATCGAAAATTGCTTTATCATCTCCACAAAAGATCTACATTTTTATCATCCAAAATGAGTAATTACTTGATGCAATTAATCTAATTATTCGACGGAATCCAACATATATAAATCTGATACAGATGGGTCGCTTGCTTTAGCTACAATCCTACTGACAGGGTCACGTTTCAGTTGATTGCAAGCCTGACGCAGTTGCATAGAGAATAAAGACAACAGCTCTCCCTAGACACCACTGTGTCACACAACACATGGAGCTGTCCAATCACAGTGCAGTTTCCTTCCCTGCTGCCGTGGGTCTCACACATTTGTCCATCTACTAATCGTTACTCTCTACTGTAACACATAGTGCCTACAGCTTAAATCTATGCTCAGTATGAGTGACTAGCCACTTACAGGTTAGATTAAAAGCTACATATATGCAGTATATATATATATAAGGATTATAATGATTTAATATTGAAATTTAGAAGGCCTACACTAAAAGTGCCACACAAGAACCAGAAAAAGGAA